>NW_024349800.1:3692409-4057114 GCF_902729225.1 Pteropus medius | reverse complement strand
GGGGATCAAATATATGGTAGCTGAAGGAAACCGGACTTTGAGTGGTAAGCAGAATAGAATATACAGATGTCAAATGATAATCTACACCTGAAAATTATATAATTGTATTAACCAATGTTACCCCAATAAACTTAATTAAAAAAGAAAAAGAAACAAAAGTTAAAATATGACTCTGGACAGTCTCATTGGTCAAGTTAAATCCCTTTGCTTCCGCTCTTTCTCTAGTCCTCACCCCAGCTGTCTCAAGTGGTCCTTAAAGGATAGCCAAGCAGAATGTCGCCATGCTGATGCCTCTGTTGTTGTGTGTGCAGAGAGAGACAATCTTCCTTAGGTTTTTGCCTACCTCAGACACTGTAGTAGAGTTACAGAAGGAAGACATAATGTTTTCCATCCCTTCTGTGGCGCAAGGACTCTGTTTAATGCCAAAAATCTGATAGTGGTTGTATTTATTTTAATATCATTCATTGAGAGAATACATAATGGCAAAATGACTGCAAGTTTAGTAGCGGCAGGAATTTTAAATTAATTTCTATTTTATTAGTCTCAGCAACATTTCCATTCATGTGAAAACTGAGCGGACACATGTGGGACAGTGATGCGTTCCATCCGGAAGCAGTGCTTGGTCTACATGTGGGTCCTTACCCGTTTGTAGTAAGTCCCTGGGGCCACCCCTGAGGTGGGGAGGCCCAGTGCTTTCGTGGCAACGGTTGCTAACATGGGTGGCAGATGAGATGCTTTACCAGTCATGTTCTCAGGGTTGACCTTTTCTTTCAAACTTTAGTTTTCCCCCTCATCTCAGCTAATGATGGAAAACATGTGCAGACAGTTGTGGTCAAAGAAAACTGGTACCTTATTTACATAGAGCTGAGCAATTCAGAAATGTGAGTCTCCTGGCAGCGTGTGAGAGCTCTGCTCTGCCGACCAGCATCACAGTGAGTCTCGCTTCATAAACAGTGGGACTAGAAAGCCCTTCCTTTCCCAAGCAAATAAGATCTCTGAATTCCAGAACTGGAGAAGGGGGAAAGTTGCCGAGGGAGGCCCTTCATTCATTCAGAGCCTCGGTATTCTTACTTTATACATCATTGTAGCAAACTTAGTTGCCCGGCTTTTTGGCCCACAGTGAGGAGAAGGGGAAGATAAGGGCTCCAGCAGTGGCAGGCATACTTACTCCAGGATCGACGCTAGATAACAGACAAAGGGAGGAACCCGGAACACAGTAAGGAGTTGGCCCAAGAACTCGAGCAGCCGAGCGATGAGACGACTCAGCCCGCAGCAGACAGGCCTGTCCTAGAGACCTGGATCATGTCTGAAAATCATGTTTATGATAAAGACCCTGAGTCGCCAAGAAAGGAAAGAATAAATTGTAGGATGTCTCAGATGGGTTTCTAACTAAAATAGTTTCAAAATGTTTTCTCTCTCGAGGCTTACATTTCGGTTCTCTAGAAGCTTTACTTAAGCGGCCACCCTTACTTAAGTGGCTTTCGATGACATCAGTGAGGTTTCCCGGATGCCCCGTGGACCCTCACACAGACCTGTGTAGTAATTGCGCTGGAAGAAAGGGGAGACCCACGTTCCCCTGATGGTCCTTCCTGTCTCACAGAGAGAGAAGGACATGAGTGGCAAGAGCACGTCACGTAAAACTCTAGTTAGGGCTGCACTGCTGCTGGAGGGGCCGGAGGGAAGTAAGGATTCTCGAAGGCTGGCGGATGTGTGGAGACGTGGGTTATGCCAATTTAATGCCTCTCAATCTTTTTTTTTTTTTTTAATTTGTTACTTGGGAGTTGAGTGTCAGGTATATAGTACATTAATTAGGCATCTAATGTTCATAAAATGATCCCCCAATTGCTGCTCCCTCCCCTCGCCCCCCACTAGCCATCATATTAATGCTAACTGCATTCTCTCTGCTGTGCTCCCTGTGCCCAGCTATCAAGTACTAATTTGTACTGCTTTAACCCTTCACCCCATTATTCCAGCCCCCCAGTGTGCCTCTCACTCTTGAGGGGCTTCGATTGGAAACCTTGCCTTTGACTTAGTCACAGAGAAGAGTCCAAATCAGTTATGTGTTCCCTCTTACACTGTCCGGTATTGGTGGCTTTCCCCGCTGCACCACAGAAACTGTGCTATTTCTATTTCTGAAAGCCTCGCAGGCAGTTTCAGCAGAAGAGGAAGAGCTGGCCTGATTTGAGTCCCAGCCCCACCACCTACCAGCCATGTGACTCTGGGCTACGTGCTCTGCTTTTCCATTTCCTTTCCCTCCGTGTACCATGGGAATGGTGGCAGGCACTTCCAGGGTTGGCACAGGCACTGAATGAGGGAGGGTGGGCAGTACTTACCGTCGTCCTG
The DNA here is from genome assembly GCF_902729225.1 of Pteropus medius. NCBI lineage: Eukaryota > Metazoa > Chordata > Mammalia > Chiroptera > Pteropodidae > Pteropus > Pteropus medius. The sequence goes on along the minus strand of NW_024349800.1, from coordinate 4,054,771 downwards.
TGGTCTCAGGGTGCTTGTTATCGGTGGGCCTGTCAGTGCAGGAATAATGAAAAGAACTGCTGATTCATTCGTTCATCCACCCCCAATGTTCTTGAGCCAAAGGTTTTGGATTGTAACTTGGCTGACAAACTGCTTCCCTCTTCTGTGTAGGGGCAGGTGGCGGTGCCTTTTCCTGGCTTCCTGAATTGCACTTGGAGAAGTCACGGGGCAGCAGGCCCTCCAGCTTCTCATTGGCAGGCCTGGCCTCACACTCACTGGCCTCAACTCCTGTTATCATCTCTCGGTGCTTATTAAATGTGTCTTATAATGACGGGCACGCACGACAGGGATACCTGAGGTCCAGTGGCTCTCGGGGGACCTCTTCGAAAATGTCCAGAGGAAGATCTAAAATCTTTTGGACAGGGGGCAGGATTAATACGGATAAAGCAGAAAAAACATGGGTGTGGAGAATATCTAAAAATGTTTAAAATGGGGTTAAAAAAAAAAAGGCCATGGAAATTATATGAGTTTGCTGGGGCTGCCACGATGAAGTACCTGAGTGTGTGGCTTATACAGAAGAAATTTATTGTCTCACAGTTCTAGAGGCTGGAATTCTGAGATCAAGGTGTTAGGGTTAGTTCTTTCTGAAGGAGAGTTTATTCCAGACCACTCTCAGCTTATGGTGGCCTTAGGCATTCCTTGGCTTATAGATGGCATTCTCCCTGTGTCTTCACGTTGTCTTCCCTCTGTGCATGTGTCACTTTTTCCAAATTTCCCCTTTTTATAAGGACACCAGTTCGATCGGATGAGGTCCCACCCTAACGACCCCATTTTAACTTGATTATCTGCAAGGACTCTATATTTCCACCTAAGGTCCCATGTGCAGGTACCAGGGATTAGGACTTGAGTATCTTTGCGGGGCACATAATTCAACCCATAACAAATTAAAAGCAGTTCAGAGAAGAAAGTAGAATGGCTAATAGATGTATGAAAAGATCCTCAGTTGTGCTGGCAATTGAGGAAAAGGAAATTACAACAAGGAGGAGGAGCAATTCACACCACAAGAATGGCAGAAATCCACAGGCTGCTGAAGAGGATGCACATCAGCACAGCTGGCGGAGGGTGGGGGTGGGGCGGGGCAGAGTGGACCATCACGTCCTACAGGGTTTGGGCAGCTTCCGTGGCAGTTGGAGGTGGTGAGCTCTACAAACCAAGAGCGTCACTTCTAGATCCCTACCTGAGAGACACTCAGAAACCCTTGCCCCCAGGCACAGGGGACATGTGTAAGGATATAAACACCACAGGGCTATTTATAATAAGGAAAAACTGGAGGTTGTCTAGATAACTGTCAGTAGAGGAATGGACAGATGAATTGTGGTGTATTCATATGAAGGAATACTATACAGCAGGTAAATAAGATGGATAAACTAGATTTCTAGGTCAGAACATAGGTAAGGGGAAAAAAGAGCATGGCTGTAAAACAGTACATGCAGTGTGATACCGTGACGTAAATTTGAAACACGCTACATATTATTTACAGGTATATTCATATATAGGAAGACTCCCCAAATAGAGGACAGTGGGGACATGCGGGATGCTGAGGGCACGTGGGCCTTGGGGGTGGATGGGAAGGAGGGACTGTGGCTGTGTCTGCCATGTTCTGCTGCTTTGTTTGCTGCCAGTGTTTCGTTCAGGAGGAGAGAAAAGGCCTGAAGCAAATATAATAGTCCAGTTTTGTTTGTCAGCTTTGAGTGGTAGGTACATAGGTCTTTGTGGTTTTCTCAGCTTCTCTCTTGAGAGGGGAAAAAGTGAAAAAGCAAGGCTTTGGAGCTAGTCAGATAGAAATTAGAATCCTTGTACTATACTAGTGTTGTATCTTTAAATAAGTTACTCAGCCTCCTCAAAGCTCAGTTTCCTCATCTATAAAATGGGGCTGCTGATACATGTTTTGTAGTGTTATGGTGGACTTAGCAAGGCAGTGAGGTCTGGCATGATCTGGCGTGTAGCATTATTAAGAAATGATAGTACGTGATAGTAACAGTAATCCAGACAAACAGTTTGCTTACAGGGATTCCTCAACTTTTCCCGCATTGCGTTTTTGGACACTACTTTCTAAGGGCAGCATCACCATGAATGATACATGCTTTTCACTGGAACTGCAGGTCACCAGTGTCATGGGATCGAGCAGATGAGGTGTGTGTCGCTTCGTCCCATGGAGTTCATTTTTGAAATCCGAACTCGCAGGAGGGGGATGCTACCTTTGTGGGCAGGTAATGGGGGGAAATGCTTCGTGGGTGGGTAGTTGTGGCAGCAATGTAATAGGCCAGTTGCAGTGTCCATCACGCTCGAGCCTTTGATGGTGATAAGGATGTGGCTGTTTTCTTGATTATTACGTGATGTTAAATGATGTAGTGTTGTATGCGGCACTATCTTTTACCAGAGTTAAGGGAAAGGCAGTCTGCCCTCTTTTCACTGCAGACCAGGATGCCCTTGTCACTGAAGCAGAGAGCCCTTAGGTTGCTCTGTGTCTTTGGGACAGTCTGGATGCCAACATTTCTCAACTTCCTCTGACCTGTGACAGCTTGCTATTTTTTTTTTTTAAATCTTAGGGGGTGTCTCTGCCTCGCCTCTCACCACCTCCACATGCAGACATCAGTACTCAGCGATCCCGCTGCACCACAGTTGCCCTGGTGGTGGTGTCACCACCCCCTCCACTTCCCATCTGAGATTGGTACCGAAGAATAATGAGACTTGACCAGATGTCTTGGAGACAAACCCAAGTGCCTTCTTGTTTGGGAAGCAGTGAACTGTCTTGCTCACAAGGAGAAAGATGGGGGTGATGCGTGCCTCCCCGTGCGCGCGGGACATTTGGACAGGCTAGGGGACGTTTAGAAGTGGGAGGAGAACGAAAGATGGAGAAGGTAGCTAAGGAGAGAAAACATCTCACTACCACGGATGCCCTATGTTTAAATGCTCCCTAAACTCTGCTTTTTCAGGAAAAAAGTCTTTCCTGCTGGGAATTTCCTCTGAAATGATCTTAATTTCCTTTTCATTCGCCACGGATGCTGTTAACTGGACTCACACGTAGTAAATGTACTTTAATAATTCACTTATTCAACCAATGAGTATGCTCAGTCCTGTGCCCAGCATGGAGAGAAGGCAGGGCTTGTGGGTGTGGGGCCCTCCACAGTGCCCAGTCCAGCTAGGGGGGCTGGCCGTGCCCCATGGTCAGCTACGTGAAGCTGGCTGATTAAGATGTAACCAACTGCGGGTATGCCTCAGGGAGCCGGTCCCTTCATGCATGTCCAGGTTCCCGCTCTTACCTCCATCCCTGCAGTTTAGCGGGTCAGAGAAGGCTGCCTAGAAGCTTGGGAGGGAGCTTGAGGTGATGAAGAGCTGTCATAGGGGCCTGGAGGTGAGGATGGCTGAGTGTTTGGGTGTGTCTGGATGACATCCTGCCTCCATTTCGATCTTAGGCTGTGTTTATCTTCTCTTTTCTGTAAACCCAGTGTAGTGCCACCAACCCAATCCATATTATAAACCTGAGGACTCAGTAAGTAATGGTCTTGGGGGGTACTTTTTAATTTTAATTAAAAAAATTTTTTTTTAATTGTGGTTAAGTACACATTATATACAGTGTACCATTTTAGCCATTTTTAAGTGTACAGTTCAGTGACATTAAGTACATTCTCTGAGGAAGCTTTTAAAAATTAAAGATGCTTTAACAATATTAATTAGAGAGGACTCTATCTCGCTGTGGCATTCAGGAGCCCCGCTGCCTGCCGGCCTGGCCACTGCTGGTTCGCTCCTGCTTTGACTCTATTTCCACTTGGACCCTCATGCGTAGAGGGCGTTGCCATTAGATTTTCAGTTCACTCCGGTCAGGAGTGGTCTGGTGTCCAGCAGGGCCACTGTCACTTCAGGGATGTCCTGTGCATTCTGGGAGCCAGCATGGGGGAGCCGGGACTGGTCCTTGCCTCATTCACCTGGGCCGAGGGACCTGTGCTGAGACTGTGGCCAGGTAGGTGTCTGCAGAGCAGGGGCCCCATGGGATCCCAAGATCCCAGAATATTTCCTTGAAAGCACTAACTAAAATGTCTCACACCCATATCCCTTCCCCTGTCGTACAGATTCAGGCTCACATTGGTTTAGTTAATAGCCATCTGTAGTTAATGGAATCCAGTTAAGGCCCGAGCATGTCAAGTACTGTAATACCTTCCCGCAGGTTTGCTTTCAACTCAGAGCTCTTGGTGTCTACGAGCTGGACAGTCTCCTTTTAATGAGAATCCAGTGGATGTGGTCCCCTTTTTTTTCGTGTGGTGGAATTTTTTCACAGTCTCACTGCTTGGAATCTAGCTGACTTTTACCCAGACACCACAGACACTTCTGATTTCTCAGCTCGGAGAGGGGAGAGTAGTAGTAGCAGGTGGCACCCATTTTCTGGAACACTTCGTCGTGGAGGAAAGTGTAATAGGCGTCTTCCTTTTAACCACCTTTTACTTTTGTCCCCCCTCTCCATTTTCTCTCCTAAAACAGTTGACAGTGGCAGTGCCCTCCCCGGGTTGAATGTGAGTTCCCAGGAGGGGCCAGGGCATCTTGAGCTGCAGGTCCTCGGCGTCCAGCCACCCATGAGCCCTTTAGGCTCCAACAGGGCTGCAGCTGTTTTTTCACGAGCAAACTTCGTCCTTAACGAGAATGGAGGCGACTCCGATCCCCCAGGCAGGAAACGTGTGGTTTGGGTCTGCCGTCCGTGAGAGCACATGATGCTCTGGGAAGCGCTGGAGCCGGCGTATGATTCACCCGGGGGTGGGGCATGGAAAACAATGTCTGTCTTTAAGCTCTGGGAACCGGGAAAATGAGCTGGAAATGTGAGTAATGTATAATTTTACTAAAATTAACCAGCGAATTCTTCAGACGTTTTCTTTCTGTGTTTTTCAGCATCTTCGTCTGACCCATGATGCCCCATTGCGTCATGCTCTCGGTTGGCCACTTTGTGTCCCCCAAAGTCCCTTCTCCCACCATGCCACATGGTGTGGGCACAGAGCAGGTCGTCAGGAGCACAGGTGGCAGCTGTGGGTGTGGCACCGCCCTGTCTTCCCTTCTGTCCCATTAGCTGGGTGCCCCGGACAACTCACTGCCGTCTTTCGGGCTCCTGTTCCCTAGAACATGGTTACTCTCGAGGCTCAGCCAAGTTACTACATGTGACTCGATTTGCCGACATTGAGGTGCATTGTGGACATCAGCAAGAGATTGGTGGGCTGTGTCTGTGTACTGGTGACTTTGACGTTGGATGGGGACAGATGTTGTCTAACTTTAGGCCACTCCTTCCTGCCAGCTAGGGGTTGGTCTTCATCCTTGGACTCTCTGCAGCCTTCTTCCAGCTTCTCTAGCCCGTGCTACCTCATCTGTCTCCCATGAGAATGCAGGGCTGTGTCTTGCTTTCTGTAACTCACAAAATAGGGGCTCAGTTAACACGGGTTGAATAAATCGATGTCTAAATCGGACAGAGAATTCTGACTGAGAAGCTCATGCATCCACAGGGTTTGCCTGGTTCACTCAGGGGCCTTCAGAAACCTCATGGGGGCGTTGGCTGAAAGCAGGGAGAGAGAGTGTCAGGGAAGCAGCTTTCATGTTGTGTCAAACATTAGATTTTATCCAAATTTAGAAGGAAACTTGAAGATGAGTATGTGTGCCAATGGTATAGTCTTTTCATACACTGAAGAGTTGAATTAAGCATTACATATCCATTTAGGTAAAAGCCAGGTTATCTCAGGTTCCATTGGCCTGAAGTCCGTCAGGCGGAACATCCTCTTCAGGTCTATACTGCAATGATACTGGTGTTTGCGATCACAGCCCCTGAGACAGTTATTGTAAAGGCCTGTGATGTCTTCTGAATCATCATGGGAAGATGAAATTATGGACAGCTGGTTTCAGAATTGATGTTTTTGTTTTGTTTTGATATTGTGCTTCTTTGAAAATCACATGTATGGAATATTTCATCTAGACCATTTGACCATAATATACTCTTCCATTATTTTCTTAATGGGTTGAAAATTCTATATTTGCTTTTAAGTCATTCTGTATAGTCAACCAGAGAATAAAAGGGGGGAAAACACCCATAAATTAAATGCCATGCCTTATGCAGTTAATTACCCTGCAGTTGATTTAAGCTTAGTGCTGACTTGGTTTCACTAATATCCACTGATCCACCTGCATTGTGCCAGCATGATTGTTCATCTGTTTAATGTTCGGTCCTCCTTTAAACCCCTCTGAGGTGGATTTTACTATGACCCATGGTAGGTAAGGATACCGGCTCAAGGACTTGCCACAGAGATGGCACAGCAGAACCAAGGCTTGCATCTAGAGGCTTGCAAGGACTTGCCACATCCCCTGCTCTTTCCACTGAGCCCCTAATGGCATATCGATTGAGGCACATAACCCATCTGAAGGGTGTGAACACCCCTGCATTTGGCTCCTCAGCCCTCGCCTCTCCATGATTCTGCCCACGCACAGTTCCATGTCCACAGTACCTTCCTTTCCTTATCTGGACACCCATGTACTATCTCTTCACTCACAGTCCCGTGGGCCTGCCGTGCTAGGCAGTGAGGGTGTGGGATGAGCTGGGCTCTCAGAAGTCTTAAGGGGGATCTGGGGGTCACATAGATGAAGAAATTGTAGATAGTGGTGTGACGGGTTCTCTCTTTAAGGTTTGCATGGAGCACTTTGGGATCCAGAGCACAGACCCTAAAGCCACAAGCACGGTTGGCAGTGCATGTGTTTGCATGGAGGGGGCACATACATGATACAGTCACAGAGCCATGAAGTGGCATGTCTTGTTTGAGGCATGGCAGGTAGACTTGTAACTACAAAGCACAACACTTGGGGGCATGGAACCCCGAGAAGGATGGAAAAGTGGTCAGGGTCAGAGTGGGAAGGGCCGAGGAGGCCACTGGAGATGATGCTGAGCTGCTGTAAATTGTAACTACAGGCTTGATGTGGTCAGATCTGCTTTGTAAAAAGATCATGCTGGAATGAATATAAATAAAACAGGAAATCTGGATAAGGTTAGTGGATTGTCTCAGTATTAATAGCCTGGTTGTGATATCACATTGTAGTTTTGTTGTTGTTGTTGTTTTTTTAACTTCCTCTTTAATTTCATCCCTGACTATGGATGTTGCCTTTTCCCTTTAGGGGCTAGATCTCTGAAGGCGGGGCAATCTCCTCCCACATGCTCGCAGCACGCTGGGGGCCTGCCGCTCCCAGAGTTTGATCCGTGGCTCCACTTGGGGCGCGAACTCAGGACCTTCTGCGTGTAAAGCAGACGTGCTAACCACTACACTATGGAGCCAGCCACATTGTAGTTTTATAAGATGTCACCGTTGGGGTAAATTGAGTAAAGGATATACATGGGATCTGTTCCTTATAACTGCATGTGAATCTGCACTTTAAAAAGGCATGCTCTCTCCCTCCCTCTCTCTCACGTGTGTGTGCGTGTGTATATAAAATGCTAAGTTATATTTGATCACATTCAGTCTTTTGAAACACTAGCCTGTGCTGCTGCTTTCTCTGGGTTTCTTAGCACATGTGCTCAGGCTTCTCTCCTATGAAATAGGTTGTCTGCTGAGGCAAGAGGACGACTGCTTGTGAACTCAGAATAATTTGCATTTCTCAAAGAAAAGTCACTGAAATCGTTATCTACCACATTTTTAGTTAAAAGACTTGCTCATTTCTTAGGAAAAAAGAATGCTCTGACAGCAGGAGGACGTGGTAGATATGAGGCGCTGAGACTCAAGGCAGAAAGAATTCCTGGAATAATAAACGGGAGAAGGAGGGACCTGGGCCAAGCCCCTAACAGCGTTCATGGTCTTCTGTCAGTCACGCCTTACCACAACCTGAGCTGTGTCATTCTCTAAGTTATGCAATGTACAGTGTTGCCTTAGACTAGACCCATCAGATTGGGAGGTGGGATGGCGTTCCACACAGTCCCTGCCAGGTGCTGAGCATACAACAGAGCGCCAGTCGACAGACTGTACTAAAGCAGATGACTCTGGCTTGGTGTATTCTGGATGGAGGAGCTATACGCTGGCTCTCCGCTCTCTAGATAAGCCTGAGCATGTACACACCATGCGCCAGAGCAAACACCCCGCTTCTTGGCCAGTGACACAATTGCTATGTCTTGGTTCCATCATTTGATAAGGGAGTTGTACGACATCTCTCTGTTAGTGCTGCTGGGACGATCAAGTGAGCTAATGCTGGTGGAGTCTTGGAGCAGGGCCCCAGTACATAGAAGCATTTATTTACTTTGGGTCATCATCATCTTCATCCTTCTAAATGGCAGGTCCTTGTCAAACGAAGCTGGCCTTGAGCACCTGGGTTAGTTCTCTAGGCTCTGAGCAAGGGGACTTTATTGTAGAGGTGCTCAGCAGCCTGGTGAAGGTGCTTCCTCCGGCACCGAGGGTCTTTGCAGTCACACTGACATAGGTTAGCATCCTGGCTCCGCTTACCATAGGTTGGCGAGCTAGTTGACGTGAACCTCAGAAAGTGGGGGTCATTACTATATAATATTTATCCACAGCAGGGTGAAGAATTAAACAAAATAGTCCCTGTGAAGTGCTTGGCACGTGGTCGGTATCCCCTTCACCATTTGTAGGATGCCAGGCAGTCCCATCTGAGTGTTGATTCCTCTTTTCAGGAACAAGACGGCCAATGGGGACTGCCGGAAAGACCCCCGGGAGCGGAGCCGCAGCCCTATCGAACGGGCCGTGGCCCCCACCATGAGCCTGCACGGCAACCACCTGTACACATCCCTCCCTAGCCTCAGCATGGAGCAGCCCCTTGCACTGACCAAGAACAGCATGGACGCTAGCAGGCCATCAGGCATCTCACCCACACTGACACCGGTGGAGCGGCAGCAGGTACGTTTGTCCAGTAGGGTTTGGGCTAGTGGCCAGTAGTGGGTCTGGGGCTCGGGGCCTGTGGGCTGGGTGGAGGGCACCGAGCAGAGGCCATGAGGGAAGCAGTGAGAGAGATGGTGAGTAACTCTAGAGCCTTTGCTCTGCACTTGGGACAGGGAAGTGGCGCTGGCAGCGGTGGCAGGGATCCTTTTGCCAAATTCCACACATTTTAATTCCTACCTAGACCTGCCTGGGCCTTACCTCTTAGGACTAAAGGCCATGGACAAGATGTTCAGTATCTTTGGGGTTTAGTTTCTTTGCACCCGCAGGGTTAGTCTGGATAGATGCATTTTTGGAAGTCTTCTTTGGCAGTGCTGTTTCTATTGAGGTCAGTGTAACGACCCCAATGGCAATCCTACATTTTACCCGTTGTAAGGTCACGTGGACAGGATTAAACGTCAGATTGCTTTGCTTTGGGCTGGAATGCTATAGTCAGTGGTCACAGTGGTTATTGGCTCATTCTGTTCAGAAACCTGTGATTGGCAGATAAGGATGTTTTTTATTCAAGGAAAATAAGAAAATCAAGTTGTTACTTAATAGAGACAGTTTGCTTGGTAGCAAAAAATCTTTTAAAATGGGGTTTCTGGGGAAATGTGTAATAAAAGGAGGCATTCGTGTTGAGGTTTGGAATCACTGAATGAGCTCATGGCTTTTTTTCTCCAAGTCTCTGGAGCCTGTGACCTAACAGGTCCTTACTGTTTACTTCAGACTGATGGACAGTGGGCAGAGGAGGTGCTGTGTGCATCAGGAGGAGAGGGCTCAGCTTCTGCTCTCCCCAGCGCATCCCCCAGTACGCCACTGACACTCTCATCTCACTGCCCGATGCCAGGCTTCTGACAGCTGCTCCACCTGGCCCAGCCGCACTCCAGCCCAGCCAGCAGTGCCCGGCACATTCTGGTCTGGCCCGTGATGACTGTTTGTGGGCAGGCCCCTCGTGTTGGGAGAGGTTGTACTGGTGCCTGTGACTTCCAAAAAGGCTGATGAGCATTTGTGCTTCCCACCTTGGAGTCAGACATCACGATCCTGTTTATTTATTCATTTAACAAAACTAGCAGACACCTACTGTGTGCAAAGGAGTAAGCTGGAAACCAGTCAAGCAAGATAGGGGAACTCACAGTTTGAACTTGGAGGAGACAGGTAATCAAATGACTAAACTATGGTATTTTAACTACTGATAAATAGCCACTTACTCTAGTAAGAATAGGGGGCTGAGTGATCATCGCCATTCATTTATTGAACATTTGCTAGTGCTGACCATGCCCTGGCCACTCTGTAAAGCTCTGGAGATACAGAGAGATGTATGCAGGACACTTATCTAGCCTGGAAGGAACTCGCAGTCCAGTCAGAGAAATGGATGTGTGAGATGAGGACAATCCTCTAGGGTGACAGGGGTCACGGTGGAGGTGATATAAGCATAAAAAGAGTTTATTTCTAGGTTGCAGGGAATTCAGCCCTCTGGCTACTGTAGGTCAAGACGCTGGGAAGTGTCATCGCTGAGCCCGGGTGGGGGGGAAGAACAGGTAGGCCCTCAGTAGGCCCTTCCTAGCCTTTAGCTTCTGTGAAGGCTTTTGAGGATCTTCTGGTTGGTTTTTGATCACAGTTACTTTGTGAAAAGTGTTCCACTGGACAGGGACCTGGCCGTCCTTACCATGGTCTCCCTAACCCTATCCTAAAATGTGCCTGGCCACCCACTCCAGCAGAGCATCCCTGCCCATCCGATGTCCCGTGGGGCTGGTGAGCAGGTTTTCTACGAGTGAGAGTCTTGAATTCCTGGGTTCTTTTGGCATTACTGGCCTGTGGCCATGGAACAAGCCGACAGTTTGCCTGGGATGGGCACAGTGGCTCTGGGTTCCCCAGTATGGTGGCCACTGACCTAAGCTTTAATTCAGGGTTGGGATTGGTGGTGAAGAGGTTATCAGCCTGCCCTTCCACCTTGACCCCGGGTCATTCACATAGTAACTGTTCATTGACCACCTTCCTGTGTCAGCGTGGCGTGGCCTGGATGGTCTGCCATAATAACCTGAGCTTCTGCCATAACAACCTGAGCTTCTTTGCCAAGTGCTATGCTGAGGACACAGATGAGTGACACAGTCCCTGTTCTTCAGCAGCTCAGAGGCATCCACCTATTTATTTCTGGGAGTTCTGTTTCATTTGTGAGCTGTGAGGGCGGCTATTGTGGGGAAATGTGCACGTCACCCTGCAGCTCTGAGCAAGGGAAATGACCTGAGCAAGGGAAATGACGGCGGGGAGGGGGCTTCCTGAAGCAATAGCGGAGCACCATGTGGCAGGCAGGCAGGACGGCCTGCGCGGGCTGGTAGTGGAAGTCTTCCTCTGTGTGGTGGAAAATGTGACTCAGAACTCTGGGAACTGGGACAGCAAAGTTCCCAGAGAAGCATGTCTGGAGAGGCTGCAGACAGAGTCACCCCACTTTATGTTTCGGTGATAGCAGCTCTGAGGGTATAGAGTGTTCTAAAGAAAGATACAAAAGTTACTAAGAAGGTGGCCTCAACGGCAGCAGCAAACAGGGAGAGACAGGAGAAGATTAAATATTAGAACCCAAGGGACAGTGAACAGTGGGCTATTTTCATATGGGTGTTCTTTTCCTAGGCTAGCCAGAGTGGGTGGGGGAAGGGGTGAGTGGAGGTTGAGTGACACATTCTCATCTGGGCCCTGCTGCTAATTTGCTGTGTAACCTCCAGCAGGTTACCTGTTTCTGGCCTTCATTTTTCCCATCTGGAAAATTGTGGTTTTGGGGGGAGGGGTGTTAGGCCACATGGGCTCATAACCACCCGCCATCTGGGAACATGAGGCCTGTTCCAGGTGGGTATGTGGTGCCAAAGCCCAGCTTGTGCTCAGCCAGAGTTGGGGTGAGAGGCTGGAAGCTGAGCTTGGAAGAGGAAGGTGGTTTGTGTGTCCCAGGCACTGACCATTTGCACATTTGCAGGTAGGCACTTCACCTCAGGTCAGGTCAGGAAGTGTCTCAGAGATGATTCAATATTGGGGTGCAGTTATAATCTCTTCACAGCATCCCCATGCTGATTGGTCATCCTGCCCTGCTGGGACCCACGCTGTGAGGGGGCCACGTTCTCCCCTGGAGTGGCTTTTCCCTTCCTGCCTTTGGAGAGCGCTGACATAAAGGCTGGATGTTGACCTTATTCTTCAGTCTAAGCTTCCCTAAATCCATTCTGTGACACTTCGCACTTCTTCAACTCCCATGACCCCTTCCACAGATACATCCCCACTTTGATATTTGAGTCGGTCAGGGTTGCAAGGAACAGAAACCAACCTGAGCTGCTTTAAGCACAAAAGGAAGAGAGTTTTATTGGGAGTGTCATGGGCGTGGCCAGACTTAGGAGGAAAGGGCTGGCCCTTGCCTGGGAGAGCTGGAGAAGACAGGATTCTCCTTCCTCCCTTAGCTCTGTGCTTGTCTGGGTCTCTCATCCTCTCCTCTCTCTGTTTTGAGACCCACATGGCCAGCTTGGCATGGCTGTCCCACAGCCCTTGAGATCAATTTGAATCTCTTACTGAGTCTGGTTTAATAGTTGGCCCCCAGGGTCAGATTTCCAGCCTGGCGAAGGTCACGTATGAACATAGCTGCCTTAGTCCCACCTCGTGAATGGATGGCACGTTCCAAAGAGAGGAGATCGTGGGCTCAGGGACTAAATAGACCCTTCAGGAGGTGGGCTCCACGCTGCAGGCTGTCCTCCAGGTGTGGCATGAGCACCACCTGATGAGCAGGGCTCTTATATGTGACCAGGGGCCAGGCTCCCACACCTCTCAACCCAGATCCTCTAGCCCCCTCTCCCTATTTCACACTTGAACAAAGTTTAGCGTGGCGTAGGCCTTTCCCTGAGGTCCTGCCCAGTGGGTGGAAAGTGTCACCCTAGGCCTACCTGGCCTCAACGCCGCACTTCCTATGCCATTGTTGTCCACACAGAGTATCACAGCTCCTCGGGCGGCCCCATCCCATTGCCGATGTGTTGCATTATTACTAAACCTCTGAATTCTTCTTTCTTATGTTGAGGCTAAGCCACATCTCCCCATCCTGAAGGTGTGTGATTTCTTGTTAGACCCAAGCCTAAGCTCTTATATTCAAGCCTAGTTCATACTACTAGATCCAGATCTTTATCACAGAATGTGTTTTGCCATTCCTGTTCATTTCCTATCATGGGCAGGTTTATAAGGAAAGGCCGAGTGGACAAGCCTGAGTTCCCTGTCGACACTGCTCTTGTCATTGGGCCATTTGGGGTGACCCTTCAACCAGCTCTTCACTTGTTGCCTTGAAACTCAGTGCAAGTACTTGTCTGTCTTGTCCTCGGGGCTAGCAGGAGATACTTTTCCTGGCTGGGATGTGAGGAAGCTCAGTTTGGTTAACAGATATTTTCTGGCCTGGGTGCTGCACCAGGGTCTGGGGATCCAGAAGCACTCTCTGGTCCCTGCTCTGAGGTGTGCATGGTCTAGAGGAGGATGCAGGTGGTGGTGTCTTACTGATGCTCCTGGAAGGGCTGTTTTACATGCTGAATCGGGGGAGGGGGTGGGTCATAAAAGGCTTCACAGAGTTGGTATTTGGAAAGGGTTTTAAAGGAAGACTGGAATTTGCCAAGCAGTGTTGTGCTTATGGGGAAGGTAAGAGTTGGCAGACAGTTTGGGCAAGGGGTGGTAGTCATGTATTTCACGTGCTCACATTTATTTCCTGCATTTCCATCTCCATCATTTGTATGAGGTGGCTTTGGCTTTAGCAGAAACCGAGTGTATGTTGGAAGGGTACTGGGATCATTCACAGGACCCCTGGGGCACAGTGGCACATACTGAGAAGGCAGAACCACCATTCTGGGGGCTGCAGGAGCTGTGGGGCTCCCTCATTCTGGATTCGCTGCTGTCCTTTAGCAGTTTGACTCCAGTTTTAAAGTAGGAGGTGGTGATGAGCTGGATTTTAATTTGCCTTCGGTCAAGAGGGGCTCCAGGATGGGCTCACAGCAGAGTGGTGGAGGGTGCAGGTAAGGGCCCTACGTGAAGGAACTGGGGTCCGACAGATGGGGGATTTGGGTGCTGAGATGTCTGGTGACACTTACCTCTCTGGGCAGGAGGCGTGCCAGGCCGTGGCGTGGGAAGGGCATGGAGGTGGTTGACCTGCCTCAGCTGTGGCAGGTATCTAAGGACCAGGGTCACTGGCTTGGGAGGCAGAACTTTTGTCTGTCTTCGCAAGCCCGAGCTGATGCCAGTCCCCTCCTCTCCCCAGAACCGGCCTTCGGTGATCACCTGCGCCTCCGCCAGCGCCCGCAACTGCAACCTCTCCCACTGCCCTATTGCGCACAGTGGCTGCGTGGCGGGGCCGGCCAGCTACCGGAGGGCCCCCAGCTGTAAGTTTCCCTGGGGCCGGGGACAGCCAGGCGGGCTTGGGCTTCCTCAGTCAACGTAACTTCAAGTGGAGTTTGTTTCCTTCTATCTCATGCTGTAGGTGGGAACATCTAGCCCCTGGAGCTTATTTCTAGTGGAGGCTGAGTGGGGTTTTTTGAGCACATGTGTACCTCGCATTGTGCCTGGCTTGGGTGGGAAGGGGGAAGAAACACACTGGCCCTGACCTCCAGGATCTCTCTCTGGTTGGGGAACGGCGGGCTCTACCATCACTTAATGCCACGTTCTCTCTGAACCCAGGGCAGCAGGCTTGCTGCCAGGTTACAGGTTCAGAAATGTAACCCACCCAAGTGCCCAGCTCAGCTGGATGGAGGTGGGCCCTCTGTCCCCAGATCCTAGCCCTGACCGCTGTCCTGCTCCCCCACAGCCACCACCACCTGTGACCCTGTGGTGGAGGAGCATTTCCGCAGGAGCTTGGGCAAGAACTACAAGGAGCCTGAGCCGGCGCCCAACTCAGTGTCCATCACGGGCTCCGTGGACGACCACTTTGCCAAAGCCCTGGGAGATACATGGCTTCAGATCAAGGCGGCCAAGGACGGCGCATCCAGCAGCCCCGAGTCTGCCTCACGCAGGGGCCAGCCCGCCAGCCCCTCTGCCCACATGGTCAGCCACAGTCACTCCCCCTCAGTGGTCTCCTGAAGGGAGCACCGCCCTCGAACAAGACGTCGATCTGCATGGTTTGCCTGAGCTTTGAACAGTCAGTGCTTAAAAAAAAAACACAAAAAAAACAAAAAAAGAAAAACAGAAAAACAAAAAAATTTGTGGGGGTGGGAAGGGAGGGATGGTTTATTCGCAAAAACCGCATCGTTGGGATTTTTGTTCTGTTTTTGTACTTGCTTGGTATTCGTACGCCAGGGCCCTCAAACATGATAGCAGGAATGGAGTGTGGAACAGCTGTCTGATGTAGCACCCTGACTTCCTGCCTCAGTTACCAAAGAAACCTCTGACGCAGGTCTGCTGCCCCCACGGGGCCAGGACGCCATGGCGCGCGCTTTCTCAGTCACAAGCCATGACATCGGTGACCCAGACGATTTGTGCTTTTCCATTTGCTTCTCGAGACCAGGGTGAGTGTGGCTTAGCTTCCGTGGCTTGTTTGGTCCAGCCAGCATGTGTGCGCCTGTGTGTGTGCGTGCGTCTACTTGAAGAGAACTGTTGTGTCTGATTTGCACTATTGGAGGAGGACTAGGGTTGCCCGCCTGACAACTTTATGTGAGATGCTAGTACTCTGAGGGCAAACTGCTGAAAAACAAAGGGTTTAAGGATGACATTTCTGACCATTTGTGGTTTTGTTGTTTAATTTTAGACGAAACAGCTTTGGAAGGGGAAGTCTCATACAGGTTATAGGTCTTTCTCTAGATTTCAGGTGCTTGCAACTGGACTGCAGACTCTACCAATCACGGGCATTTTACTTTTTCTAAACACTGCAGTTTGTTAGACTAGAGCTGAGGTTGGAGGTTCCGTAGTGCTTTAAACGTAATGCATGTTTTAAATGGAGAAAAATAGCTGGTTTCTATTAATTGTGTATAGACAGTAAACACAAACCTTAATACTTGCTAGCTTCTGTTCAGAATTAGTTTATTTTTGTCAGTTACAGTCCTAGATATACTTACTGCTGGTACAGTTATACTCTAAGATTTGTATTTGATAGTCACGTTACTCCCAAGTAGTATGTGGCCAGCTGGCCCCTGGCAGGCCCCGTAGACGGGCGGTCGAGTCATCATCGGGCAGCCATGGTGTAGGATGCTGTAGTTTTTGCTGCAGGCTGACAGCATCATTTATTTTTTGCATCCCTGTCTGCTTATTACTAGCTCCCTGGGGAGTTGGGATTTGTGTCTTCCAACTTCCCTCCATGCAGAAACTGTTCCCTTTAACTCTCTTGGCTGAACAGATTACTGACAATCTGTGATATGGTATTTTGTATGCTTCCTCATACGCTGGGGCCAAGGCAGTATACATTCCTCTGACTTTATACAGTTATTACTGCATTTATCATTTGCCATAGTAATAGCTACTAACTAGAAATTAGGTGAAGAAAAAAGCATGAGACACAGCTGTGGATGTTCAACAGCTGCTCTTTTTTGGAAAATGCACGTGTTTATTCCCCTGCCCCTCCGCCGGGCTACATTCCAGCCTCACCCACTAGAGAGCTTAAGAAGTCGCCTGGCCAGGTGACATGACCACCTCACTTGCAAGGCATTATGGACTCATGGGAACCCTTGAGGCTGGTTTTCAGTATGAGTAAAATACAGGTTAGCTGGTTCATTTTGAAAATTGGCACCGGGTGGAAGTGTCGGAGGATTGGCTCTTGCTGTGGTCACGGGGTGGCTGCAGGTCGTTGAAAAGGTGGAAGCAAAGCCCCTCTCCTCTCGCCCCTGCACACATTTCACTCCCACTTAACTGGGCTTCCAGGCTTCCGCATTCAGGCCCCTATATTTTCTGTAGGAAGAATCGTTGAGAACACTTTTTTTATATAGGTAACTTTAAGACCATCATTACGCTGTGCGTAAAGAATGTACAGAGAAATTTGTAGGTATTTTTTGAAGAACAATTAATTTGTTAATGATATGTAGCTATTTAATTTTTCCCTTTCCTATTGTAATCATTCATATTTTTTTGTTTGGAAAAAAAAGTTGATCTTTTTTTTGTCGTAGATTTGTCTGTAAAAGTGCAGGAACACAGTTATTCTATGAGAACACTGCATCTGCCTTAATAGCCACTAGTTTGTTATTGCTACAGGCTACTGAGCGTCGCCACAGGAAAACAACCCCACTGCCGGTGGGCTCTGTGAAGAACAGCTCCTCAGACGGCTCTGTCAGTGAATGAGGCCATCGCTTTGGGGGAGGGGTCAACGGCTCTGACAGCCGGGTCCCTGGTGCACTGACCTATCTGGGATAGGCAGTACCTAGAGGGGGCCTCGGGCAGACAGGGACGCAGAAAAAGCAAACATGTGACCGGGAGGGAAACACACTCCCCGCATCAGGAGGAGCACAGCGAGGTTCTTCACAGAGCCACGCCATCTGCAGTGTGTTCTGACCGTTCTCTCCACGTCTGTAAATCTGTAATATACCATTCTCTGTGGCCTGTTTTTCCTGGAAGAAGAAGAAAAAAAAAGGTTTGGCAGGCCATCTTTTTTTTGTACTTAAAAAAGTAGCCTTAAGAACAATAATAAAGTGCTCTTAAACCACGGACTATATGTGTGATCCTTGGGTCCTGGAGTGCCAGGGTCTTTGATGCGAGGCCTGGGGGTGGGGTGCTCGGTGGCCCTGTACCTGTCTAGCAAGGTTCCCCTATTTAAGCCCCACATGGGCTGGAAAATTATAATTTAACTCCAAGAAGCATCATTTAAAACCTAACCTACAGAAATCCTACTCTGGTAAGAGTCTCAGACTCCATTTTGACTTTGGTTCCAGGCATGAGACTAAAGATGACACCACAAGGATAAAAGGCGTGTGGAGAGGGTACCTCCTCTCTCCGGGGTTTCCATACCCACCTCCGTGGGTGTCACAGATGTGCAAACCCGGGATAAAAAAAACTTGGTCCAAGCCTGAGTGATACACACCTGAGCCCATTTGAACCACCTTGTGCCTGTCGGACACCTGGACATAGACTGAAGCACACACATAGGGACAGCCACCCCACACTGGACTGAGGGCTTCCAAGGCACCAACGAGGAAGCAGCCCTCACTTGGCTGTGGGAGGGTGGTGTCAGCTGAGCTGGTTTCTCTCACTTGCCCTTTTAGTCTGTTGGGACAACTCCCAGTCCTCATTGTCGTCACCTCATGGGGGCCAAGGCAGAAAGGATCCTGGGAGCTTGACTATCAAACACTGTGACAACAACAAAGAACTGCTCATGGAGGGAACCAAGGCCCAGATTGGTGGCATTACCAAGGTTATTATTTAGCTCAGAACTGGTGAGATGAGGAATCATGAGACATGGAGAACACCAGAGGCTCCTGGGCTGCAGAGGGAGGGCCCCAGTCCTCAAGGTATGGACAGGAAAGGACCAGAAAAGTTGGAGGGGCACAGAGCCCAGAGTCACCAATCCTGAGGCTGCAGTCACTCTGGCCACCGAGCGCCTCAGCGGGGAGAAGCTGGCCACGCGAGGATGAGCCGTGTCAGACGGTCTCGTCGTCACTCATGTCCCAGATCTGCGTGGAGACGGGGGAGACATTCAGCATTGGTTGTGGCCCAGTGAGGCCCACTGATGTTCAAAGCTGTACCGTTGTGATGACAAGCAGAAGGAAGAATGGCTCCCACTTACATGTGACACGCTGTGCTTCACAAGTGCCTTGTCACTAAGGGATTGACACCTCCATTTCTTATATAATGAAACCGAGTTTCAGAGAAGTGAAGTTACTTGCCCAGTGTCTCTCTGGTAAGTGAGCCTGCCTGTGGCTGAGTCAGTGCGGAGAGCTGGAATTTGGCCCCAGGGAGTGTGAACGCCTCCTCAGTTCTCCAGGGTCCACAGCAGAGTGGCCATCCCTACCCCAGTCAGTCCCTGCTCACTCTTGTTCCTGTGGCCCTGACCATGTCCCCAGATCATCTTGTTTCTTTTAACGGCCTTCTTATTGTCCATCTGTCCTCTGGAAGGTAAACTCCCTGCAGGCAGGGACTTGGGCTGTGCACTTGCTGAATGGGGTCCAGATGGCCTACGCACACACTTCCTGCCTCCACAGGCTCCCACCCTGGACGGCCTGCTCCATCACCCATGTGAACTGTGGTCCTGGTGCCAAATGGACTAAAAACCACATACCCAAACGTTAACGAGCAGGCTGCCCCTGGAGAGTCCCTCCCCACCAGCCCCAGGGGGCACCTAGTGCAGGACAGTGGAGATGGCCAGATCCTGCCTCTGTCCCTCAGTGTATGTGTCTTGGGGAACCTGAGACTTTTTAAAGAGTCTGGCGTGTGGGGGAGGGGATGTGAATATGGAGAAAACAGGAACCTCCATAGGAATGAAAGTGAGGGGAGGCCCCATAGGCCAGTTCTTTCTCTGTGGCCAGCACAGAGGCCCCCCGACTCTTTGTACCCTGGACCCCCTGGGAGGCTGGCCCCTGAACTTACGCCTTCAGACCTTCAAAATTCCTAGAATTGGTTGCAAAAGGCCACCTCAATGCTAGCTGAGAGAAGGAACATCGTGTTTACACGAGGCTGGCCCCGGGGAGACGAAGAGGCCTGGCCAAGGTAAATATCAGCACCAGTTTGACTTTCAAAGTCAAGGATGTAGAAAACAGAGAAGGAAATTTCCTCTCCTTAGGACCCAGCAGCCTGAGCCAGCGAGGGCTGGGGGGCATGCCTCTCAAATACACATCCCCATTTCTACTTAACACCCTGCTGTCCGAGGACACTGGGGGTAAGATTGCAATGCCAACATGGGCTGTGGAGGAGCGAGTTCTGGGGTCCAGTAACCTGAGTGGCCAGGCAGGCCCTCCTCTACTTTGGGCCCAGCTCACTCACTACCTGGCTCATCCTCAGCATAGCTTCAAGTAGACTCCTTGGGCCTGCAGCCGGGGGCAGGATTCAGCAGTAAGATGTGCGGTGGCTGCATTTCGAAAGAAAGCTTCACTTAGGAGCCCCTGGGCCCGATGAGCCTTCAGTTCTGACCATCTGAACAGGGAAACGAACCACCAGAGGGTTCACCAGCGGAATTCATTCTTTCACTGTGTCATTTAATAAACACATTTATGGAGCCCCCTTCCTGTACCACGAGTTGTACATGCCTGGTGCAAATACTCCTTCCTTAACTCCCTATAAGAGCCTGTGAGGTGCAGATGGGAACCAGCTCAGAGGTAAGGCAGCCTGTCTAGGGTTGCATAGCAAGGTGCAGGGCCGGGAGCACAGGGGAAAGGTTATGTGAACAAAAAGGACTGCCTGGACTGCCCTCAAGGCTGGGGTGGGCTCTGTGAAGGCGGAGGCCTTGGCAGGGGCCCTACCAGGCCAAGAGGAAGGAAAATGAGGGGGGTGAGCTCGGTGAGGGGGGGCTCTATGACCTCCTACCCAGCCTCCTGGGAAACCACTACCAGCCAGGGCGTGGAAAAGTCCATGTCAATGAGCAATGCCGTCTGCAAATGGGCAGATGGGTTTGTTCACAGGATGCTGGGGGGCCGAGCCCAGAGCAGGGCTTTATGGGAAAGCAGGAGCCGCCATCTATTTTATCATCTAGTTTATTGGGTCTCAGATGTGGGGAAGAGAGAGCTGGCCTGAATATGGGCATCTGAGAAGGAGCCTGGCTCTGCCTCTTGCTGCTGGCACTGCCCAGGCTGTGTAGAGGATCAAGTAAGACACCCAAAGAGCTTATTATGAGGAGACTCTACAGAAAGGGGAAGGAGGATGAATTTTACATAGCTGCATGGGGATTTTTTAGAACAAGTTCCCTGGGCCTGAGATGGGTTTCTCCACTAGGGCAGCAAGTCCTTTTCCCAGCAGCTAGGCACAGGAAGGCAGCAACAGTCTTCATTTTAATCTCCAGAAACTCAAGCCTCAACAAACACTTATGATCTCACACGTGTAATCTAAAAAGCTGAACTCACAGAACCAGAGAGTAGATGTGTGGTTGCCAGGGCCTGCGGGAAGTGGAGGAATGGAGGTCAAAGGGCACAAACTTTCAGTTAATAAGAGGGATAAGTTCTGGGAATCTAATGTACAACATGATGCCTATAGTTTAATACTGTATTGTATGCTTTGAATTTGACAAGAGAGTATATCTGAAATGTTTTCACCACACAAGTCACTGAGGTGATGGATGTGTTAATTTGATTGTGGTAATCATTTCACAATGTGTAGATATACGTCATGTTGTACAACCTAAATATATACAACTTTTATTATACAATTATCCCTAAATAAAGTTGGGCGGGTGGGGGGTGGGGGTGGGGACTTAAGCCTCATCCAGACTATAGACTCCCAGAGGGGTCTGAGATCAGTCTGCATAGCACCTGGTGGAGAAGTCCCAGAATGGAGGTTGTATTAAATTGGCAATGATTTTTTTAAAAATGTTAATGCTAACTGTTGGCAAGGGTATAAAGAAACACTTCCAGGAGAAGTATAAGTATAAATTGGTACCATATTTTTTAAAAGAAGAGACTTGAGAATATGCAGTACAAAACTTTAAATGTATTTGTACCCTAAGGAAGAGAGAATCTTTTTGTAGATGATACACAAGTAAACCTAGAAAACCCAAGAAAATAAATGCTAAGATGAATACAAACAATAAAGAGCATCCGGTAAAATAGAAGATATAAAACAACAAATTGTAGCCTTCCTATATACAAACAACATCCAGTTGGAAAATGTAATGAAAGGGAAGAAACCATTATAAAAACAATGAAGATAAATTACTAGGGAATAGAACTAACATGAAATGTACAATATCTACATAAAAAATTCTCTTTAAAACAGTATTGCAACAGCCTCACAAGAATCTTATGGAAAGAATGGGGAAACGCCTCTTGTTTTTGCATAGGATGATTCAACTTCAATCAAGATTTTGCATAGGATGATTCAACTTCAATCAAGATGTCAACTTTTCCCAAGTTAATATATAAATTTAACAAGCTCAATTTAAAGAAATCTATCCTATCTGGAGCGAGACAAGCTGGTTCTAAAGTTTATGTGGAAAAATAAGAATAAGGAAATCTTTGAAAAGAAGGGCAATGAAGAGGTTCCCCTATTATATGTTTAAACATGTCATAAGGTCTATAATTAGAGTTGTGTCCGCTTGAGCACAGATGGGCCAGTGGAACAAAATGAGTCCAGAAACAGCACAAAATAGAATGTCCAAGTACACATGGAAATTTAGTATTTTCATGATAAAGATCTGGTGAGTGGCCTTAAATCATTAAAAAAAAAAAATGGACTTTTTAATATAGATGATATGGGAACAACTGGATAGTCATTTGCAAAAAAAGATAAAAGTGATTCCATGCCTGACACTGTACATCAGAATCAACTCCAAATGGAACAGAGATATAAATGTAAAAAAATGAAACCATACAAATACTAGATATAAACATGGGTGAATTCCTTTATAATACAGGAGTGGGAAGCCTTAGACCTAAAATCTATAAGCAATAAAAACATACATCGGATTATGTTGAAACATACTTGCAATTTTGCACGGAAAAACCTATAAGCAAAGTCGAAAAGACAAACAGCAAACCGGAAGAAAACACTGTAACATTCCATAAAAGGCTAATCTCCTTTACAAATAAATTAAAAAATACAGAAGAGAAAGATCAATAAACTGATTTTTAAAAAGCAGGCCAAAGACATAGTTCTCAGAAAAAGCTAGGCAGGTGGCCTTTAGACATAAGAAAAGGTACTCAACCTTAATCAGAATAAGAGAAATGCTAAAACTACTTAGAACACATAAAAAGATACTACCTAGAAAAGAAAAAAATGATTAGGACTTCACAAAAATCAAGACTTCTGGTCTCTAAAAGACCACTGTAAAAATAAAAAAGCAACCCACAGACTAGGAGAAAATATCCACATGGTATATAAAAAGGACTTGTATCCAGAATATACAAGAAATTCTTCAGCTCAGTGATAAAGAGACAAATGGATTTTTAAAAAATGGCCAAAGATTTGAACAAACACTTCACAAGAGAGGAACTACAATGGCCAAAAAGAACCTGAAAAGATGTTCAGCATCCTTTGGGAAATGCAAATCTAAACCACTAAGAGACGGCACACCTCACCTTCTAGAATGGCCGAAATAAAAAAGACTGGGAACGCACACACTGCTGCTAGTACGAATGTCAACTGGCATAACCACTTGGGTGAAAAGTAGTGACTTGTTAAGTTAAACATACCTTACCATATGACCCAGGCATATTCTACTCTGATTTGTCTCAAAGAAATGAAAACACATCTGCAAGAAGATGCTCTGAGCAAGAGTGATCATAGCAGCTTTATTCATAATAGGCACGGACTAGAATCAACCCAAATGTCCATCAACAAGCAAACAGACAAACTGTGAAATGCCCATACAGTGGACACTACTCACCATCGAATGAACAAACCACTGAAGCATGCAGCAACACGTATGCATCTTAGAATCCTTATGCTGAGTCAAAGCCCAGCACAAGACTACATACTATATAAATCCATTTGTATAGAATTCTAATTAAAACTGATCCTTGGTGACGGAAAGTAGATCATCTGTCACAGCTCATTAAACTATACATTTTAAATGGATGAATTTTAATTTATGTAAATTATACCCTAATAAAGTTGATTTTTCAAAAAGCTGCACAGAGAGAACCTTTTCTCACCTACCGGATTGGCAAAAATCCTAAAGCTTCACAATACATTCAGTTTGTGATCCAGTGGGAAAACAGCACTTCCCTACGATGCTGGTGGAACATTAGCTGTATAACTCTACAAAGGAAAATCTGGCTGTATATGACAGAATTACTTATGTCTTAACTGTTGACCCAGCAAGCTCACTTTCAAAGTCTAAAGATCCACCTCCACAAATATAAAAGGACATCGTTCACTCTATATGGTTTGTTACAGGAAAAGACTGGAAACGATACAGGTGGGAATCAGCTAATTAAACTCTTCACTGCACATCCAGATCAGGGGCCATTGTGGCCCTAAAACACAGAGAGAAAGAGCTGAATGAACTGATATGGGGCGATTACCAAGATTTACTTAGTGTGGAAAAAAAGCATCTGTGGCATGCCACCTTTTGTGTGAGAAAGAAAATAAGAATATTTAAAATTCTTTTTAAAATTTGCAAAAATAAGCACAGGAATGGTAAAAACAGAAATTGACTTAAATGACTATCTTCGGGGGTGGGTGGAATGGAGGTTAAACTGCTCTGAGCATACCTTTTAACTTTGGAATCAAGTAAATGTCTTACATATTTAAAAAATGAAACCAAGAAAAATAACCCCAAGCACAGCAACAAAACAACTGGACTTCGTCAAAATGGAAAATATTATGTTTTCTAAAGAAACATTTAAGGACACTATTAAGAAAGTGAAAAGACAACTCGGAGTGAGAGAAAATATCTGCTTATCATATCTGACAAGGGACTTGTATCTATACCATTTATAAGTCAAGAATAAGATAAATAACCCAATTTAATATGGGCCAAGGAGCAGACCTTTCTCCACAAAGGACATATAAATGGCTAAGAAGCACAAAGGCATGGACATGGAAACCTGAACATCATTAGCCATCAGGAAAGTGCAGGTCAAAACCACAGGAACATACCATTTCACACCCATCAGGATGGCTTTAATCAAAGAGGCAGATAATAACAAGTGTTGGTGAAGATGTAGAAAAACTGGAACCCTTATGTGTTGCTGCTGGGAATGTAAATGGTGCAGCGTCTTTGGATAACAGACTGGCAAGTCATCAAAAGCTTAGACATAGAGTTAAATATGGCCCAGCAATTCCACTGCTGGGTGTAGACCCAAGAGAAATGAAAACTTCTATCCACATAAGAATTTCTATGTCCACATAAGAATACATGATTGTTCATAGCATTATCTGTAACAGTCAAAAAGTAGAAACAAACCAAATGTCCACCAGCTGATGAATGGAAAATGCAGTCTATCCATGCAGTGGCATATTATTTGCCCAAACACCTGCCTGCACTCAGTCTTCTCAGGAGCCTGAGGACCTTGCTGTGACCACCCCCATTTTACAAAGTAGGCAACTCAGGCTCAGAGGAAATGATGTAACCTATCAAGGAGACCGTAAAGAGCTGGTAAGGAGCGGGTAAGGAGCAGAAGAGAGGCTTTTCCCACTTTATCTTACAATTTCCTTATCGTTAAATGTAACTTCTTTTAAAAAAAACAATGAGGAACATTCTGAAGCTTGCTTCCTGGACTGACACTGTGAAGATGACGCAATAAGTGGCTCCATAGCCATCAGCACACAACGGAACCATGGGCAAACCCAGGGCAGGCGAAAGGCCAGGAGAGCCTCCAACCTGTCCTGGATCTTGGGGCCTCACCTCTGTCCTCTGACCCCATTTAGGGGGCTGGTCCTAAGCGCCTTTCCTGAGGCTTGGGCTGTTGGCTCAGCTGGAGAGGCACTAGCAGTAGGCCATGCTGCTCTGGGCCAGCTGGGGGCCTGACCCGACCCTCACCCCGCCCCTCAGCAGTGACTGGACCCACAACTCTGAACCAGGGGGACTTTCTAACCATCTGGGCTCATCACAAGGGGCCAGGGACCATGTGTGGCTAGACCGCACATACCCAGAGGGCCTCAAGGTTTCACTTTCCACTCCTCTCAGACACATTTGAGAGGAGCTTTTTGTCATCCAGTTTCAAACTTGTGTCCCATTTCTGGACTACACTGCCTGGAGCATACCACAGACTAAGGTTTTTCTTTTATAAACACTGTAATTATCTTGTGAATGGCACAATTATATTTGTCTCTGTGTTAAAAGTGTTCATTTGTAAAATGTAAATGTTTCAAATATACCACAGTTTTTGAAACCTGGTTTTGGCATTTCTCTATTTCTTAATTTAAAAAATGGAAATATCCACACCTCTCCGGGCCTCTGAGCAGCCCTGTTCCCCACGCCTCCTTGCTGGGTCCTCACAGGCACGATTCTGTCTGCTGGGTGGAGATGCCGCTGGGACCCCCAGGAGAGGGCAGGGCTGTTTCCAGGGGCCCTGGTGCAGGCTCTGAATGCCCATGAGGGAACGGGATCTGTCCTCCTCAGTGTCACTGGCCCCTGGCTGCTCTCCTTGGGTATCCACAGGCCTCTGGTGCTGTTCCCACCCACACTCCACACAGCACCAGACTGGTTTTCTCAGAAAACAATCCCATCACGTAATGTACCAGTTTTACAGCCTTCAAAGGCTTTCCCTGGCACAGAGGGAGAGTGCAATCCATACTCCTTTCTGGGCCACTAGTCTCCATGCCCTGGCCCCACCGGCCTCTCTCAGCTCCCCTCCCACAACTCCCCTTCCCCTCTCTCACCCTCATCCTCCCTCTCTCTCTCTTACTGGAGCCACCGGGTCACCAGGCCACACCAGGCCAAGGGCAGCCTGGTCTTTGCTTCACCACTGTGCCCTCAACCCTGGCACAAAGCCTGGTTCGATACATGGCTTTTGAATGAATGGTGATTCAGAACCATCTGCTCTGGATATGACTCCACAGTGAAGAAAGAGGTCCCTCAGTCCAGCTGGTTTCTGGGGTCTCTGGCTAGTCAAACCCTTGGCCTCCAAGCCTCAAAAGACACTGTGGTCATCTGGTGGGAGGCCATGGGATAAGTGGGCAGTGGGGCCACCTTCCAAGCAAGGCCTTAGCCCCAGGCCATGAGACCTTATTCTCCTTCTGGGCCCCACCATCGAGTCCCGGACTAGGCCACAGGAATGCATAGTGGTGGACAGTTCTTGCTTCTGGACTCCAATAGGCTCCAGAACAGGACTGTGCTGGTCAGAAAGGATGCTCTGTATGCAGCAGTTAGGGGTCTTCCTAGATGGTGGCCTCGCAGGCTAACCTGTGAGCACGCTGGACCCAGGTCCACCTGTGCAACATGTGCCTAGGGTGGGGAGGGGGCACAGGAGGTGCCACTGGGTAAAGACCTGGGTTCTGATATCCCAGTTCCCAGATTCCTGTCACATCGTGGACACCTGGGCCAACTCAGGAATAACCCTGTCCTCTCTTTCACAGTAAGTCCAGAATCCAAGGACAGTGCCCCAGTGTCCATGTCTATATCATGGGATGCGAAATTATCAAGATCCTTCTGCCCTCAGCTGGGATGGCTGGTGTGAACCGCCAAGGCCTGTCTGTGTGAGCAGATGATGGCTGTAGGGGACAACGAGAGAAGGAGAGGGTAGAGAGTGCATAAGTAAGGCTGGAGCAGATGGCAAAGGTTCCCTCGGGGGTCAGCAGCCCATGGCCTGCACAGGACATCCGAGTGCCCTTGCTCTATGTCCCTGGCAGCCAGAGGCCTCACTCCCTTTATATCTACTCAGCTTTCAGCCTTCTTCAGTGGAGATTAAATGACTTCCCCTCCCAACCCATGCTCCGGGCTCTGCACTCCCCCTTATACTCTGCCATTTTGGTACCTCCCCTTTGAAAGATGCCCATCTGCCATTCTGCTTGTACCCAGACACTACCTCCTCCAGCCTGGCCTCTGCTGGACACCAGATTAGGGGGAGGAATTAAGATCCAATCTCTCTTCTCAGGGAACTCCAGCCCCAAACTCAGCCTTCACACAACAGGCAGCTGAGGGCTGGGGGAGGAAAAGAGGTTGGGGGCTTAGCTAGAACTTCTAGGGCAACTTCTAGCTCTAGTCTTCTGATAGATAACTCATAAGCCTTTCCCATCCTCACCCCCACAGGTCCCAATTTAGGGGCCCTGCATGACTGCCCTATGACCCCCACTGCTCCAGGGGTTCTAGAAACAAGGTTAAGAAACAGTCATGGCCAAGGCAGCTGGTAAGAAACAAATAATGACATACAAAGCACATCAGGCCGCCAGTGGTGAGGGGAGCAAAAGGATAAAGGAAATGCTTCACGTTGGCGGCAGGATGGGGGTGGGGGGCTCTACCCCTGCCATGGGGTGCAGAGGATGCCTCTGTCTGACTACAGACTGCGCAGCGCAGCTGATCAAAGGCACACTGAGGGAGGAGGCAGAGCCTGGGTCTGTGCACACATGCGGCTAGTACTCCACCTTCGGGGGGCCTCTGAGCCCCCAGTCCTCCCCACTCTCCCTACAAAGATGCTCTGGGCTGCAACTGATGAGGAGAGGAGGTCTGAAAAAAATGGCCTCATGCTTTAGAACCTAGATCCAGAGAAAAGGATAGGCCAACACACCAGGCCAACACTCAGAAGTGCTGGTGGGTCCTCAGCAGTTCCTACATTCACTGCTCCAGGCGCTGGGAACTCCGTTAACATTCGAAACGCAAAGAGACAAAGACAGGATGTCCTGGAAGTGGGTGCCCAGGGGTCTCATCTTAAAGGAGGCACAGGAGGGAAGCAGTGGAGAACAGGCTGCTGAGAGCAGCTACTGGGCTTGGATGAGGAAGAATGGAGAACAAGGTAGGTTGATCGAGGCTGCAGCTCTCCTGGGGAGATGCAGATCTCAGGCCACGATAACCCAGTGTCAGGGAGGCTCCAGGACAATCTATCTGAGGAAGAGCTGCTTCTTTCTAACTTCCCACCAGAGGAGGAACTGCCCTCCAAGGCCAGGCAGGAGAGACACAGGAGGCAGAGGTCTGCCCCATGGGAGACAGGACGCTCAAGCCATCCCCCAGGCCAGAAAGGAGAAACTGCTGTCGGAGCTGGGATTCCTGTCCTCCCGTTACCAGGGGTGGTGTGGGGGCTTTGCCCACGCATAAGACGAGTATTAGGCAGGGATTAAGCATGTTTTCAAACTAGTTTTAATGATGTGAGAAAATGATCAAAATTAGAGAAAAAACTATGATCAATCTGACTCCAGTCACATAGATGCATGGTAAAAAAAAAAAAAAAAAATGGCTAGAAGTAAAAAGCAAACTAGAACAATAAGCCCCAAGTAGTAGAATCATGGGTATAAATTTTATTTGTTATCTTAGAAACCTTTTACAGTGCTCACATAAGACTTATCACAATCAGAAAAAAATGCAACGTAAAGAGTGGGGATACTGAAGCCCTTCAGGGATCTGGACCCTAGAGGAGTGAGCACTGGCTGCAAGTGCTCCACCCAGTCGCAGCCCACGAGGACTCAGTACCTGTTGTCTGCGTACTGCCCCCACCCCCCCACACCCCCGCCCCAAGAAGTTCTGCTGAGCAAAATAAGAAACTTGCTAAGGGGAAACACTGCCATTTTAACCACAGTGAGGTTTACCAGTCCATAGTACAGGCTGCTGAGTGTCTCCCCATTTGATTAGTCTGGAAAATGGGCCTCAGGGCCCTGCTATATTTAGCACCCTCCCTCTGGGCATGTCCTTAAATGAGCACTAATATCTAAGAGCTCTAACTTGTGTTTATAGCCCAAGGACAAGGGCAGCCGTGCTCGGTGCTTGGAGAGGGGGTCACTCCAAGGACAGGTGAGAAGCAGCCTGGTTTTGGGCTCTCAAGCCCTAATTATCT
Organism: Pteropus medius; assembly: GCF_902729225.1. Classification (NCBI taxonomy): domain Eukaryota; kingdom Metazoa; phylum Chordata; class Mammalia; order Chiroptera; family Pteropodidae; genus Pteropus; species Pteropus medius. The sequence goes on along the minus strand of NW_024349800.1, from coordinate 4,025,376 downwards.
AATGACATTCAAAGGCAGGAGGGTCCAAAATAGCAGCAGCAGAGAGTGACTTAACAACAGGGTGTGTCTTATGTGCTTGAGCTTTCCTGCTTAGTTTGGGGAGTAGCAAGGATTTATTTTGGGGACATGTGGGAAAAGGACCACAGGGCCCCAGGCTTGTTTGCTTTCTTCCTAGCTTCAAAACACATTTTTCAAATTAGGTGGTAAGAATACAGGGCAATTTCTGTGGCACCAACGTACTTTCTTTCAAGATATGATTTATATGTTTGGCCCACATTTTAAATGAAATGGTTATTGAGATAAATGGCCATGCTGGAGGCTGCAAAATGGTTTCCATTATGTAGTTCTTCTTTGCAGTTCCTTAGAAAACTTTCTGAAAAGTGCCCCTTTAAAAAGGCAGACACTTTGTATTTTTGTTCTCTACCTCAAATGATTTTTGGGGTCAACGGAGAGAGGTGGAGAAGGGAGAAAAGCCTGAGAGCTCTAGAGTGCAAGATATAAACATACACAGACTTTACTCGGAAAGAAGACATAATTTTGAATCAAATAATGCAAATTCAGATGACCTGGGATATCAGGAGAGGGCCATGACTCAATCCCAGGCAGGTATTTGCCCAAGGGCCCTGCATCTAGGCCTGACTGGCAGAGAACATGGGATGAGATAGACGCTGACCGCCCCCGACCTTGTATAAAGCTACGGGAACCAGACAGCGTGGCAATGAGATGAGGATAAAAGAGGAGAGGCAGAAATAGACCCACACATATTTCAGGTCAACTGACTTTCAGTAGGTGCCAAGGTAATTCAGTGGGGAGAGTCTTCTCAACAAAGGGAGCCTGAACAATTAGATAACCCTATGGAGAAAAATGAGCCTCAACTCATATCTCACACGGAAATTAACCGGAATCATGAACGTATGTGTAAAAGCTAAAAGTATAAAATTCCTAGAAAAGAACAAAATTTAATGAGATTTTGGGATAGGCAAAGAATTCTTATGATACTAATAATATGGACCATACAACAAAAAATTAATAAACTGGACATCAACAAAATTCATTTATCTCTCTTAAGGATAACATTAAGCAAATGAAAAGGCAAGCCAAAGATTAGAGAACATATATGCAATACATATGTCTGACAAAATACTTATGTCCAGAAAATATAAAGAACTCAGAACTCAACGATAAGAAGATAAATAACCCAGTGAAAACATGGGCAAAAGGTCTGAAAGAGATGTCACAAAAGAAGATATATAGATGGCAAATAAGTACAAGAAAAGATGTTCAGCACCCACTGTTATCAGAGACCTGCAATTAAAACATGAGATACTATCACAAACCTACCTATATGGCTAAAATTACAAACCGCCAGCTCCAAGTGTTGGCCAGTATTTGGAGCAACCAGAACTTTCATACACTGCTGGTGGAAAGAGCAAATGGTTCGGACACTTTGAAAAACAGTTTGATAGTTTCTTTAAAAATTAAACATTTATCTCATGATAACCCAGCAATTCCAGTCCTAATCACTCAAGAGAAAAGAAAACACATATGCACACAAAGACTTGTACACAAACACACATTGGAGCTTTATTTATAATAGTCCAAAAACTGGAAACAACTGAAATACTTATCAATAGGTGAGCAAATAATTATGGTACATTCATAAAATGGGGTACTATTCAGCAATAAAAAGGGACAAGCTACTGACACATGCAACAACATGGATGAATCTCAAAAATACTATGCCAAGCAAAAGAAGCCAGACAAAAGAGTACTTACTATATAATTCTGAAAAACAATCTTAAAATTTGTATGGAACCACAAAAGACCCCAAATAGCCAGAGCAATTATGAGAAAGAAGAACAGAGCTGGAGGCATCACATTTTCAAATTATACACAAAGCTATAGTAATTAAAACAGCATTGTAGTGGCATAAAAATAGAGTGAGAGCCCAAAAATAAATCCCCACATTTATGGTCAACTGATCTTTGAAAAGGGAGCCAAGAACACTCAATGGGGAAAGAATAATCTCTTTGACAAATGGTGTTGAGAAAACTGGATAACCACATGCAGAAAAATGAAACTAGACTCATACCTTACGCTGCTCTCAATTAACTCAAAATGTATTAAAAACTTAAACATAAGACCTGATACTGTAAAACTCTTAAAAGAAAACACAGGAAAGAGGCTCCTTGACAATGATCTTGGCAATGATTTTTAAGATATGATATTAAAAGCACAAGCGATGAAGAAAAAATCAACGAGTGAAACTACACCAAACTAAAAAGCTTCTGCAAAATGAAAAGGCAACCTACAGGGTGGGAGAAAATAGTTGCGAACCATATATTGGATAAGGAGTTAATATCCAAAATACATAATGAACTCATACAACTCAATAACAAAACTATAAACTATCCGATTAAAAAGTGGTCAGAGGATCAGAATAGACATTTTTCCAAAGACATTCCAATGGCCAACAGGTGCATGAAAAGGTGCTCAACATCACTAACTGAAATGGAAATGCAAATCAAAACCAGAATGGGACACCTCGCATCTGTTAGAATGGCTATTATCAACAAGACAAGAAATAACAAGGGTTGGTGAGCGTGTGGAGAAAAGGGAACCCTTGTGCACTGTTGGTAGGAATGTAAATTGGTGCAGCCACTGTGGAAGACAGTATGAAGGTGTGTGACTTTGGGCAACTTACTTAATATGGAAACAACCTGAGTGTCCCTCAACGAATAAATGGATAAAGATGTGGCATATACCTGTAACTATATCTACTTTATCTGTCTATCTATCTAATGAAATATTACTCAGCTATGAGAAAGGAGATCTTGCCATTTTTGACAACATGGATGGACCATGAGAGCATTATGCTGTGAGATAAGTTGGACAGAGAAGGACAAACACTGTATGATCTCATTATATGTAGAATCTTTAAAAGCCAAACTCGTAAAAACAGTCAAATGGCAGTTAACAGGGTTTAGGGGTATGGGAATCGGGGAGATGTTGATTAAGGATACAAACTTGCCAACAGTAGATAAATAAGTCCGGGAGAGCTAATGCACAGCATAGTGATTACAGACAACAAAACTGTATTATAAGCTTTAAAGCTGCTAAGAGACTTGATCTTAATTGTGCCCACCACAAAAAAGGAAGGATAATTGCGACCTGATGGTGGTGTTAGCTAATGCTGCGGTGGTAATCAAACTGCAATATATAAATGTATCAAATCGACAAGTTGCACACCTTAAACTTACACAATGTTATATATATATGTCAACCATATTAATAAGAAGAAAATTTAAAATAAAAAATAAAAACAAAACAAAACCCATGATTCCATTTATATGGAGCCCTAGAAGATACAAATGGAATCTGTAATGACAGAAAGCAGACCCTTGGTTGCCTGGGGCTGGGTGGTGGGGGGTTTGACTTTGAAGAGCCCCCAGGAAATTCATACCTTTTGAGGTGATGGAAATCATCCCTATTTGATTGTGGTGGTGGTTACACAGGTGTGTAAGTCTGTCAAAACTCAGAGAAAAGTATACTTTTACATACATTTTATTGTAAGTAAATTTTACTTCAACTTGTTTTTTAAGAATTCAGAAAAAAAGAAAAGCTAAAATGGGGGAAGTTCACGGAATATAAATACATATTTATAATAATTGCCAAAATATATAATAAGAGGAATATTGCGTCCTTTCCAAAATGGACAAGAACTCAGAGGGTGGGCAATCCTGAAGTGGGGCCCCAATTCCATCCTTTCAGCATCAAAACTGTTTTCTAACCATTTTATCCAGAGGTCTTATTTCTTAAACTTTTTAAGCAGAACAGAATCATTATAGTCTAGCATCCCCTTGCTTCCTCAGCTAGATGGCATGCCTTCTCTTACCCTGAACAGGATTTTCCCTTTAGTCACCAACCAATACCAGATTTAACCTAGAAGTTAAGGGCTCTGCCTCTGAAGTCAGACTTCCTAGATTGCATCCCTGTTCTGCCACTTACTAGCTGTGTGACTTTGGGCAACTTACTTAATCCCTCTGTGCCTCTGTTTTCTCATCTGAAAAACAAAGACAAAAATGCTATCTCTCTCACAGAGTTATTGTGACAATTAAATGAGTTACGGCCTTGAGATGAAGTGCTCAGAATAGTGCCTCACAGAGGGCACATATGTGAATATGTGCTGCTACTTGTTTAAATTATTGAGAACACAACCTTACAACCTGGGGGAAAAAAAAAATCCCTGTTCATATCGTTAACATTTTTTGGTTAAGTTCTTAGAAGTTGTGGGTAATCAATCTCATATAATAGCCTAATTAACACTTTTCATGCTGAAAATAACATGGAGCTGTTTCTTCCTCTTTGCTGTCTCTCCTAGGAGAGGACATCTTAGATGTCATTCCCTTCCTCAGTCACAAGAATTATTAAGTGCCAATCCTGTGTCATACTCAAATACAACTCTCTTTAATCTCTACCGTACTATGGGATCTTCACAGATAAAGAACTTATGGCTCAGAGAGGGAGATGACTCAGGGTCACACAGCCAGTAAATAGCAGAGCCAAGATTCAAGACCAGGTCTGTTTGGTTCCATGTCCTATGTTCTCTACTGCAGCTTCTAGTGAGTAGGTCCGTTTTGAGGCTCAGGTGGGTATCTTGCCAAGAGAACTATCCCCTGAAGGGAAATTGCATGACACAGTCCTGTGCTGGCCTCAGAAAGGCCTTCCTGAAGCGCTAACAGGTTACTGCTGAGAGGGCAGTGCCACCTAGCCCGTCCCCTGGGCTCTCAATCATCACTAATCCTAACACAACCCCCATGCCCCATGCGACACCAGGTCTCTAGAAATGCCACAGACTGATGTCAGGTTCCCATTATATTCAGGGACATCAGTCAGCCCCAGCCTCTGTGCTCCTCCTAGGTAGGTGGACAATAGAGGCTATTGGAGTTACACACAGGTACCCGTTGGCCCACTTTCCACCTTCCTGGGCCCTTGCTATGTTCACGGCTATAGCTTGGCTCAGAGGCATTAGATGTATGAAAGAAACAGCACTGGATATGGGGCAAGGAGCTTCCAAGTTCAGATCTGGGCTCTGCCACTTGATAGCTTTATGAGCTTAGACAAGGTTACTTGATCTGTTTGAGATTCAGTTTCCACCATCAACTTCACAAAGGTCATCAAGGGTAAATAAAACAATGATCGGAAAGCATTCACTCAGAACCTGGCACTAAGCAGCCCCTTAGGAAATGTTGAATGAAGCTGAGTCCAGGTGCACTGAGGCCACAGAAGCAAGTAGTGGAGTGAGCAGTAATCCCTCTTGGCTGTTGACTAAGGACATCATATTGGACACTTGGTCTGTTTTGTAATCTCCCTCACTACTACATGCAGATCCTTGAGGGAAAATGGGGCCTGAGACTAAGAGATCAGGAAGAAAAATGAAACTCTTTATGGAGAAAGTATCTATCTATCCATTCATCCGCTCAGCCAGTCAACAAACATACTATGTACCAGGTTCTGGGTGTTCAGCAGTGATCAGGAAAGATAAGGTCCCACTCTTGGGAGGTCCTTACTGTGTGAAGCTCACATTCTCGTGAAAGTAACAAGAAACTAACGCATAACCAGATTTAAGAAAATAGCTCTGAGATATCTAAGTATCGCGAAGGAAAGTAAACAAGGAGTGAGAAGTGGAATAACAGAGGAACACTTGGTTTAGACAAGGATTTTGAGTGAGGTCTCTTGGAGGTGACATTTAAGCTGAGATCCAAAAGATGGGAGTGAGCCAGCCCATCAAAGAGCAGAGGGAGGATGGCTCTAGGTGGAGGGAACAGCAGGTGCAAAGATCTGAAGGCAGGAAAGGGCATGGTGTGCTTCAGGGGCTGTGGGATCAGCAAAAACTCTTATAAAAGGACTGATGGGTTTCACCATGAGAGCAGAGCATGTGGTTGGGATGAAAAGAGTCTAAGGCAGAGGGATGGGAGGTCTGTGATCAGAGGGCCCATGGTTAGGAGTCTGGGTTTATTCTAAGTCATCGAACTTAAGCAGGAAGTGACTTGATCATGGACAGTGCCAGGAGAAATGGAGAGCAGAGCTGGAAATAATTTTACACACACCAAGTTCACCGCCGTCCCGCCCCCACCCCTGCACTGTTGCATAAGGGGAAACCGAGGCCCAGACAGGGGATATGGCATAAGCAAGGTCATAGGCAGAGCTGGGCCTAGAATCCTAGACTACCAGAGTGGTCCTCAGCTGTGGCTTGGTCCACGCCTGCAAAAATAGAGGTGAGAGGGTCCACTCTCCATGGACTCTGCATGCTGGAGTGCACTTACACAAACGTTTACTCTGAAAACAAGGGCAGCAACATCCATGGAACACAAACATCCTCCCTAGCTGCGCATGAAACTCTGAACCTTTTTTTTAGGAAACAGAAGTTTTGGCTTTCCTCCTCTGCAGTCCTGGTGAAGGTCCTGGGGAAGGCACAGACCTATCCTGCAGTTCAGGCTACATCGCCAGGATAAAACTAAAGGCGGAGTCAGTGATGATGGCTGCTGCTGAAGCAACAGGGTGCTGGCAAGGTGGAGCCTCTCCTCCCCGCCCCTCCACCCCGACCCCTGCCCGACTCCCCACCTGCTGTTTCCAGGCTGCTGATGGCACATTTCCCTGAGCCCACATTGGAAGGTGGGTTGAGTAGGCCAGCGCCAGTGTTTATGAGATGGCTGTACGCGCTAACAGCAATCCTTATAGACATTTATTTCACTACCTAATTTGTTCCTAATGAACTATTTCGAACTCATCAGAATCAGTTTCCCTCCAGCCCTGCTCCCCTGGCTCCTGGGGGTAGTGTTTCCAAACTCCTCTTACCCAGGCTGGCTCGGCCACCCTGATCTGCTCAGTGGAGGGGGTCTCCTGCTCCCCACTGGTGAGTCCTGAGACCCTTCCCTCTTGAAACACAGCCATGCCTGATGGTGATTTGGCAGGGGGCTCTGTCCCTCCCACATAGAACTGCTTTTTCCTTGCTGAGGACAATAAGCTTCAGGGCTTATATGTTTTTTCTGGGATATGTTTTACCATGAGTGAGAGTATGAGGCTAGCAGGAGCCTTGGGTCCAGGAGAGTTCTGAAGTTCTCTTGCAGGCTCTTGGGAAGGTGGGTCAGGGAACCGCTCAACAGTTCTCCCAGGAGGTAAAACCCAGAGTGCCTCATCCAGGGTCCCCCCACATCTGTGCCCAGGAGCCTGGACCCGCAAGTTTGAAAACAGAAGGCCAAGCCCTCCTCAGAGAGAGCCTATGTGCCTCAAACGCCAAAGCCACTTGAAGAGCTGGGTCCTCCCACTGGGTTTACAGCTGTCGCCTCTGTCTGCTAGCCTGAGAGTCCCACCAGGGCTCCTGTCCCATCACTGCTCTCCCAACCTGTCAAAGGGAGCCTGCTCTGAACCTTACCTTGCTGTGCACACCATCCCCTGGGAGGGGCCAGTGCGGGAGACTTTTAGGATGACAGAAGTTGGGTTCCACCTTAGGGACTTGGCGACTGTGCTAGGTGCCACTGGGGATACCAAGATGATGAAGATGGGATGGTCCCTTCTCCCTGGCAGTCTTCATCTGGCCAGGAAGATAAGGCACACCTTAGATAACAGAAGGCAGGGTGTGCCCAGGGGATAGATGGGCCCAGGGGAGTGACCTGAACTAGAGGGAGCAGAGGGCTGGGTGCTCAGTTAAAGCTCTGCCCAGGACGGTCTGGGTCTAGGTCCTGAGGATAAAACATTCCAGAAGGAATGGTGAGAGGCTCTCATGTAAGGCATCCCAGGAATAAATCAGTCAGGCTTTCACAGAAGGCTTCCTGGAGGAGGTGATCTTCAAGTGAAAACGGGCGTGGACTGGCAGCACAGCTGGGGTGACTGAAGCAAGCAAAGGCAGTGGGGTAAGGATGTATAGGATGAGGGTGAAGGCCAGCTGGAGTGGAGGCTCCCAACAGGAAATCAGAAAAGGAAAGACAGGGAAGGCTTCTGGGGTGAGGGCCCGAGAGCAGGAGAAGCATCTAGGCCGCTGGTCAAGCTAAGGCCTGCTGAACCTAGGGCAAGTTTGCTGAGCTAAGCTGCACTTCCATGGGGTGGGAGGGACACTCAAGGGCTCCCAAGGTGGCCAGATATACAATGGCAAGCAGTGACTGGGGCTCTGTCCCCTAAGAAGGCAGCAGGCCTAGGATACTGAGCCAGGAGAGAGCAGCTTCCCACCGTGGGTTAAAGGACAACTGCTTTGAAAGACGATGAGCCACTGGACATGGCTTAGCCACTCAGGGCTCGACTACTTGGCCGTCTACAAAATGGTGCGCGAGACAGCAAATAGGAAACCACGGAGTCTAGTCCCTGCCCAGGAGCACGTAGCTACCCAGCATGAAAGACAGTCTTTCAGGAAGGGCTCTGGTGCCTTCCAAACTGCCTGGGCTTTGGGGAGATGCCTTCTCCTCTGTGAGTGTGTCTAACCCATGGGGCAACACAGGACCTGCCTGTGAGCAGAGATGGGAGGACAGTGAGGGCCTCTGTTCCAAAATAAACAGTGTGCTGAGGCGACACTGACCATGCCTTTCTTTACCTTGGCAATCTCACGCCCGTACCTAAATATAGATGCTTGTGCAGAATAGGTATCTGCTTGCTGCCCCAGAATTGGCGCAGTCCAACTTACAGCAGAAGGGCACAGCGTTAAGGCTCCAGAAGCTTTTCACTACATGTTGCTGGAATCTCAAGTTTCTTTCTTGTTCGGATTAAATGAACGTCCTCTGCTGCAGGTAAAGATGACAGCCTGGCAAAGGGGCACAACCACACCAATATGCAGCTTTTCACAAAGAGGGAGGGGAAAGCACGGAGCCCCACGGCCCCAGCTGAGGCTTTCCTCTGGTCAGTACTTTTCCAGCCCAGACAGCTCGAAAGGGCCGCGATTCTTGACTTTTCCTTTGTGGTTACACATTTGTAATGGTGGGAAACCTGGGCCTCAAGATGTGCTCCAAGTTTTTTAAATTGGCCATCGCTTAAAAGAGCTTAAAAAATTTAAGAGCAGGAAAGAAAGGGTAGTTTGTTCTCTTAATAAATATATATTTTTTAAATCTACTTTATAAACAATTCGGTTTTCTGCTTCTGGCTTTTTTTTTTTCCTTTTGCTCTTTTCTCTTTCTTGGTTCATTGATCAACAATAGGCGCTAAGTTCAGAAGGCTGCACTTTGGTTAAGAGACAAAAGAACAAATCTGACTTCAAAAAATAACATCTTTAAAGAATCAGCTCCATGTATTCCCTCCCATCTCAGAAAGCAGTTTTAATGACAGTTTTTAGTCATTTCAGGAAGAGTTTCTGCTTCAGTATATTTATGTAATGGCTGACGGTTTTTACAGAATGGGGCTTTTTCTCAGAGGTCCCAAACTATCCTGAGAAGAAGGGAAATGAAAATTCACGTTGGGAACAACATTAAACCCAGGCAGAAGAATAACAGAAAGCAAACTAATATATGGGTCTAACTCTTTTAAAATCACACTTAAAAATCACTTTATCTTTCTTAATAAATTATTGCAAGCTGGACTGGGGGAAAAAATCACTCCAGAGGAGATTTACAATATAAATAACCACTAAGAGATCATTTTCTTTGTTTTTGTTGGCACGGATCTTGCTGAGTTTAAATGAACACTCACAGCGATGATGAAAGGAGCTGGAGAAGAGGGCTGGGGGGATAAACAGCTCAGTGTGGCCACCAGTGATTGAGACGGCTCCCAGCCCAATGTGCCTCCCTGCCCCTGCGGTAATCAGATGAGTAGAGTGAGTGAGTGGTGAGTGAGTGTGTGTGGTGTGTGTGTGTGTGTGTGTGTGTGTAGGGGGGTGGCTAGGGTGGGGTGAGGGTGTCGTGTCTGCCCTCTGACCCACAGGAGGTTGCAATTCCAGGTCAGGGACTCCAGGGTGAAGAGCGCTGCTTTCTGCTCTGCCCAAAGGCACTCCTTTGGGCTGTCCTTGTCTCAAGTGCTTTTTCCCGTGCTTCTCTCTCAGGCTGGGGCCTGTTTTCCCCACTCCTCTGGGACACCTTCCAGGTCAGCATCCTGGTACCTCGCGTATGGGTGAGCCAATGCTAACAATGAGGGCTAGGGAGTGGCATACAGACAAATGAACAAAACTCAGAGCCGCCACCAAAGTCTTTTTATTCTAATAACAAAATAGCTCATTTTTCCTGCCTGCGGACTGCATATCAGGCACTGTGGTAAACACGACTCTATGTTATCTAGATCCATCCTCGCCCCACGGCGAGACAGGTGTTCTCATTAACTTTGGGGAAAGGGCCTGTGTTTTCAGCCACCGACTCCGCTCTCTCTCTGTCCTCCTTCTCCTCTCTTTTGAGCCCCCAGGACACTGTGCTTCTGGTTTACTCACTGCAGATGATGCGCTCAAGGCCAATGTCTGCAGCATCTCACACGGTGCTTGGCATCAATAAATCATGCTCAAGAAATGCTTGTTGAATGAGGGAATAAAAAAACAGGCTCATTCTCAGCACCGAATCACACATGTAAATTCTCTTCTTGAATTTTGAATCTCAAGCACCCTGAGGGTAGGATGACTCTCCTGCAATGCCTTACAAAGTCTAGCACGGGAGGCTTAGTGACAAATGGGTCTGTCAGTTGGTATAAAATGCAATCATTTCGGTTCTCTGTCTTAACAAGCGATCACCTGCTAAGTGATGATTCTGGGGAAGATTAAATAAGTTTGATGATTAAATTAAATTAATTAGATTCAATGCCAACAAGGGTTTAGAACAGTGTTTGGCACACAGTAGGCACTCAATAAATGTTAGCTGCTGCTGTTATTATTAGACCATTTTTAGCTATTTAAGAAACTTCGAAATGCTATATTGTCAGGGCGGAGCTTAGTGAGGGCCAAAACACAGGACCATCTGATTATTCCTTGGGTTTAAGGACGTTTACAAGTGAGTGAGTACTCTTAGTGTCATCCAGCAAAGGAGAGGTACAAGGAAGTAGGGTGTGCCTGTGAAGAAGGTGCTTGACCTCCCCAGGTGGTTTGCACTCCAGTCTATTCACACACAAGCGGCGGGGAGGTAAATGCCAAGCTTGAGGTGAGAGTGAGGTCCCCTCACCTCTCAGGCTAACAGGACATGTGTCCCAAGTCTCCGTGCTCCCCCAACACCTACATTGGCTATACACCTTGCACAGCAACCCTCTCATCCCCCTGAGTGCCAGGTCAGGTCAGAACAACCAGGTTTTCGTCTCTCCCGACTCTGTAACTTACTAGCTGACAGCACTGGAGAGATGAAGGCTGCCTGCGTAACTCCACAGTCCTGTGATGAGGGGACACTCACAGGGACCACGAGGAGGAAAGCAGTCCTCATTTTAAAGAGTAAAACAAATGTGAATGGTTATTATTCGTTATTAAGAAGAATTGAAGAAATAAAGATCATGGCTAACTGGGGGTTGAGAGGGCAGTGGTGAGTGATCTCAGGGGAGGGGCACATTTCATGATGAGGTCCATGTTGGGTGCTGGTTGGAGAGAATTTAGGTTTTTCTTGCATTTCTGTTTTTGACTAAAGCAAATCATTACTTCATAATTCAGCATCTAAGTTCCTCAGAAAACAGATGAAAGGAGGTCTGGAAGCGACTTCTGGGCCAAGACACAGCTCAGGCCATTATGGCTCTTTAAATTAAAAAGTTTGCATTTCCTAAAAAGTTTAACTTAGAGTGTTCAACACATTGACTGGCAACATGTTCCACAGAAGGAAGTCTGCAGATACACACCCTGTACTTTTTCTGCTGAGAACACGCTGCTGCTTGCAAGGCCTTGCTCGCCCTGTGAGCTGCTCTGACAAATGATTTAATTGTTCAAAGCAGACAGTTTGTTTAGTCATGTCTGCTGAGGTGGGAAGGATATTACAACACATCTGTGCTGGCTCTTTCTGCATGGGGCATCCAGTCCTTGGGCCTCTAAGCTAACACCCTCCAGCCAGAGTGAGAGGTATCCCTATAAAAGCCAATGGCGCACCTGCTCCAACGCTTTCAAATTAAAAAAGAATTCAGCATGAGAGAAGTCTATGGGCTCTTCTTCTCTCATCAGGAGAGGACACTGAAGCTCAGTCTCTGTGAGGGTAAAAACAGGAAAGCAGGGTGCCTGAAACTGACTGAGTGTCACAGAGCAGTCTCGGCCTCAGCACCCTAGGGAGGAAATCCAAACTCCTCAGCCAGACCGGCTTTTGAGGTACCACAAAATATGACCCTCGGGCTCTTAATTCCTAACCCTTACTTCCACCCTCTTGTCCAGCTACAATGGATAGTTCCCACTGTCACTTGGATGCACCATGCCCTGTTTTCAACCGACAACCGTGCTTTCGATGCAGTATTTCTCTTACCTGAAATGTCCCCCAGGCTCACCTTTGCACTTCCCATCTGTTTTGCAGAAAGCCTTTCCCCACCTCTCTCGTCCCCACTGACATTCTGACTGGTTATGAAGTTCTGAGTCCAACATTTTATTTACGACTTCTCTTCTGTTTGTCCTTGAATTGTGATTTTATTCTTGTACTATTGTTTTTAACTTTCTGCATTTACTTTGTATTGGCTTCTCTACTGGACTGGACATTAAACTGGACATTAAACAAGCCTTTTTACTATAGTCTCTCAAGGTCTCTGGTGGTGGCTGGCACACAGGAGGTACACAGCTACCTGACTTCCTAGATAAATGATTGTAAGCTCTCTGAAGGCAGGATAGATGACCTATGTTTTTGTAAGGTATGTGCCATTACAACTTTGATATACCTGGACACATTAGTAGGATCTAATACTTGCTGATTCAGTAACAGCAGCTCACTAAATATTTGCTGAATGAAGTCAACATTCTTGTGGGCTGAAAACTAGTTTGAAAATGATTATCTTTCAAACTAGAAAAGCAGAACCTTACTTCATTAATGTGTTCGTTTTCTTTGCTATGTATATTCCCAAGGTCCCCAAAATGAGAAGGTGACAGCAAGCTCAAAACTGAAGTAGAAAAGACTACATGGGTGATCTTTGAGCAACAAAGTAGGGAAGATTTAATGATTCAAGCTAATAGGCAGGGAAATAGAATTCAGCCCAAATCAGTTCAGTGTGGCATTTCTGCACAGATAATAGTGATAAATCTTAAAGCAGGAAGGTACTGTTTTGTAAGCAGTTAAGGTCTCTTATAGGATAGAAGTTTCTTAAACTTTGATATGTTTGCTTCCTGAATAAATGCTATGGGATCGTACATCAGAACAATCATGCTATGAACACAAATCTTAGTGTTCCTCCCCATGCAATCCTGATACACACTGATAAATGCTGTGAGGCATTTGCATAACAAAAAATGGTTCAGTGCCACTGATATCCGGGAGTTAGTTCCTAGGAATGCAAATTCTTAATTATGGGAAATAGTCACTCTGGGATAGGTGTAAGAAAATGGCATTATCTCCGTAATGCAAAGATGGTTCAACATAAAGAAAATCTAGTAATTCAACATACTACACTTCTAGTTTTTATAAATGGTTAAAAAATTTAAACATCTTGATAGATGTAGAAAATGTTTCTAACATTCACTCAAAATTTTAATAAAACAGCAAATATATAACCAAAGGAAGCTTCCTTAACCTAGTAAAACCTGGAGCAAATATCACAGTAAATGGTAAAACTTCAGCATTCCCAGTAATGAGAGGAACGACTTGAGACACAATGCTTGGAGAGGGTATGTGCCCCTCCACACTACCTTGCCCTGTGCATCTCTTCCTTTTAATTGTTCCTGAGTTGTGTCCTTTCATAATAAACCAGTAATCTAGTAAGGGAACTTGTTTTCCTGGGTTCTGTGAGCACTTCTTGCGGTTATTGAACCTGTTAAGGAGTTCCTGGGAACTCTTGATTTGTAGCCAGGTCAGAGAGAAGTTGTGGGTACCCTGAGGACTCACTACTTGCAACTGGTGTCTGGAATGGGTGGTGAGAGGGCAGTCTTGTGGGACTGAATCCTGAATCTGTGAGATCTCCACGTAGATAGTGTCAGAATTAAATTGAATTGTAGGACTCCCAGTTGGTGTCCACAGAGAATTGGAGAATTATCTGGTGTGGGAAAAAACACCTACACATTTGGAGTATTCTTTGAGTAAGGAGAAATAGTTCTTCCTTTCACTGAGTCTAGTCAACTGTTACAATAGCATTTTAGATCCTCAAACTAATCTTGTGATAGAAGCAGAATCTCTATTTTGTAAGTGAGGAAATAAAGGCTACCAAATTTCTCAGTACCTGGCTATAACTAGATATCGCACTGGCTGTATAAAAGATGCTCAATCCATCAACAAACAAGTGGGTATCTATCAAATATGAGGACTGGGGAATAAAAAGAACCCCACAAATGACTGTGAAGCTCTTATGAGTAAAGTCAATCACTCAGAGTAAAGAGGCGGGACACTTTATTTCTGCTCAAGAAATCTGCTAATGTGAGATCTGAGCAGACAGAGGAATAAATGCTGCTAAATTCCATGCCAAATCCTGAAGCAACTGGGGACAATACAGAATGTATGAGGTTTGTTTCTATGTTGTCATTTTAAGCAAATGCTCACTAATAAAGAGTTGTGCTCCTAATGATCTGGAAAGTACGGACCCTCACCTGGAGGATGACAAGATACTGGGGGGTCTGCTACAAACTAGGAATGCATGGTATTTATTAGTAGCGTTAAAAACAGACTATGCATTCTTTATTAGAATTTTTCTGTTTTTCTGAGAAACATGTGGCAGTTGCTGCCATTTTATATGCCACTTTTCTATTTCCAGCATATGTCATAGTGGAGGGAAAGTCCCAATCCCATTTTTCTGCACTCCCAATAGGTTTTCCCAGTGGCGACGGTAGTGGAATGGGCTGCTCTGTCAGTGGCTACAGAAACTTACCCGCTTCAAATTCAGTTTAACTAAGCCACAGTTAATCCAGGGGAGCCAGTTAACTAGGTTAGTCAGTCAACCCCGGGAGCCTGCCAGGTAGACAATCAGAGGAAGGGCACACAGAACAGTGGAGACACTTGGGGCTCCTTTTGGTGGAGACATTCACGTGAGAAAAATAGAGAATGTTTCAAACTGCTTTTGAACTGAGACTTTTAAAAGTTGTTTTGTCTGTTTTGGCCTGGGGCTGCATACTTAAAATGATAAAAGCAGTTCTTTCAACTCTGCTTTAAATCATAGAGTTCCCACGGCTAGTGTCTACACGCAGAGCACTTATGGCTATAGAAAAGAAAGGGGTGGGGGCTGGGGCCGGGAGGTGTTGCAGTTAGTATCAGACTGGAGGAAACACAAGGTTTTGTGTCTACCAAGGCCCCTTTCTCTGTCCCTTGTCACAGGTTTGGTTGATTTCCTCCTCTTCTTTTCCAGTTTTTCCATGTTAGCTGGTTTTAGCCATTGTTGTTTTGGCTGTAATCAGAGATCAAGTGTGGTATAATTATTCTAACATCACAAGGTAAGTTTTGTTTCCAGGGCCAACATTTTAAAACCTGTGTTACTTGCCTGATGCCAATATCACCAGAGCACTTCCCTTTAGAGTATGTGAACGGAAATCAGTACCAGGGCAATGCTGTAAATTAGGTTTCGCCGAAAACCCGCCCTCCCAAAGGCAAACCAACATTTAGGGCTCCCTGAGGAATGGCAGGGCAGATTTTCCCATTACTCTAAATCAAACACTGTGGAGTACTTCACCTCCGCCTAATGGTAGACTAGGAACAATTATACATATGGTAAAAATTAGAGAGGCCATCTCTAGGCCTCTCTCTAGGCCTAGAGATGGGCTAGGTAGCTGTGCCTCATATGTGATGGGTGACCAACATAGAGGGTAAAATAATCTTTGTTTAAGAATTTTATGAAGGTCATTTAAACAGAATTGAACCTCCCACCCCCACCCCTGCCCCAAGAATGAGGAAGGAAAGGTACTAATTTATTTTACAGGCCATTTACAAAACCATTATCATGACTTCTGATTGATTCTTACAACTTGGGGTCATTCTCAGGAATGACTCAAGCTGGGCATTATAAGCACCTGAGGAAGCATTTCCTATACGACACAAAATTATGTCAGCATTTACAAGGTACTTTACAAAGTGTGATCACATTCTTTCATTAGCCCCTCTGAAAAGCCCTACAAGGTATCAGTATGTCCTCTACAGAGGTGAAGAAACAGGCTGCGGGAGGAAAAGCCTGTGGCTTGAGGCCACATGTGTGGTGGGTGGCATGTTGGTACCTGACCCCAGCTCTCTTTGATTCTAGATCCAGAGCTGTCTATTAATTTGTGAAAAGGAGACTTCAAACACCAAATCAAAACAGTATGGGGGTTCACAGTCTGCCTATGTCTCCTGGCAGCCCTGCCGACACCACCATGCTTAAATGCAGGAACATCAGACTTGGAGTAGAGGACACACAGTGAACATGTGATAGGCTGGTTGAAGGTTGTGATGTGTTTGACTTCATTATTCACAGTCACATGGAACTGCCTAGTAAACAAGTATAAAATTGGGTGTACCATTTTGATACAATTTAGTCTAAATTCCATTAATAGTCATGTACGTTGCCTTGAGGCCTTACTACTTCTGTTCCAAGCCCCTCCCAGCCCTGTGCAGCTCTTCATAGGAGTGTCTCAGTGGCTTTACACAACCCTTGCTGATTCAGTCAGCCAAACTGCAGAGCTGTGAACTCCGTGAGGCTCATACACTTGTCTGACTGGTTAAGAAGTCCTGAACTTATTCAGGAATTCCTCAGTGTCTCCTAGCACAGAAGCATCTTCCAAATTGCTGTAAGCCCATTTCTAGTTAGGAGAAAGGATTAAAGACACAAAGGGGTAGAAAGCTGCAAAAACACACAACCCTTGGATTCTGGATGTCAGGGTTCCCTGACACTCCACCAAAGAGATCTGCCAGTCTCTGGTGTGGCTTAACCCTTAACTAGGAACATTTCCGAAGAGAAGATAACTAGATGAAAGGAGATGAATGGGCTTGGGAGGCATAAAAATCTCCTCCCAAGAATAATCTTGTACTGCTGGGTTCTGGGCATGGGTTCTCAGGATAGAAAGATCTTAAATGGAACTCTGGTTCAGACACTCATTAACTGATGGCCTGGGGGCAAGTCACATAAGCTCTTTGTCCCTCAGTGTCCCTTTCTATAAAATGAGGATAATGATGGTAGGTAATCTCATGGGGTAATAATGAAGACCAATGACATCAAGAGTTAGTACAATGCCAGTAGGCACTCAAACATTTATCTATTTTGTTATTGTTGTCAGGAACAGCAATGTAAAGTCACTAAATGCATGGACAATTTCCCACAAAGCTTTCTGGCCATGCAAAGTTTATCCCATGGCAGGTCATGGCAGCAGATTATAAAGAGACTATCTGGATGCACAGTCTTGCATCAGAGGGTCTTCAATGTCCTTCACTCAGCTTGCTCCTTCCTGCTACCCTGCCATTCATTCTATGTGCCTTCCTGTCGATCTAGAATTTTTAAACAATTCTTCTCCACCACCACATGTCCATAACTTCTGAGTGTCTGAGTCACCACTTCTGTGACACTTCTCTTAGTTACTCTTTTCCAGGCAGGCCCCAGCCAAACTCTGATTTCCCTTAGTACCTTATCAGTGTCTAGCATGTACAGCCAATGTTCTCATACATCTAATTGTTTCATGTGTTACTGGCCTCTCCAACTCATTACTAATGGCGACTAACTTCTGCTTAGTGCTTTACAGATCTTAAATGCGTTATATCTATCATCTCATGATCTATGATCTGTTAGGACTGTCTCCCCAAGATCTTTGTTGGGCAGACATCATTACTGTCATCCCATGTTACAGAGAAAGCAACTGCGAATCCAACGGTCTGTAGCTGTCGACTCTGTTCTTCTCCTTCTCCAATCCCCACGTGTGGCTGAAACAACAGCTACACGGCCCCCCCACCCGCGCCCTGCTCCCCCATGGTTAGGCTAACACGACAGCCTTAAGTGCTAGAAAATGCTCACTTGCTTGTAGAGTGTTGAGTCCCTGGAGAGAACTCAAGCAACTGTGCTGAACTCTTAGGGGTGAGTGGAGGGAAGATGTGAGGTAGAGCGGGGTAAGGGTTCCTATTAAATGTTGACTTTTCAAAGAAGGAAGAAAACCACGTCTCAAACACATTGTTGGTTACTGACGAGCTGAGGTCACCATCTGCAGAGTCCATGTAACCAAGTGTGTCAGGTCATTGCAAATGCTGCTGCAAGGTAAGAGGGCAACCTCAGAGGCACGGAGCCTGTGTGCTGAGGTCCTCCTCTGACCATATGCTTGTTTGTTTGGGGGCCATTTCCTCCCCTGGTCTGTGAGCTACTCCAGGGCAGGGGCGTGTCTTCCTCATGCCTATTCCCCTAGCTGATCTGGTACAGTGCCTGGCACGGCAGCCGCTATTAGTAGCCATAGGGTTACTGTTGAGCAGGTACTTACTGCCAAGCTGTAAGCCAAAAACTCTTTAGGGATTATATCTCTTTAATCTTTAAAATGTCCTGATGTGGGAAGTGGATGTATCATCTCCATTTGTTTACTGAATGAATACACAAAAGGAAGACAGTGGCATTTTAGACATGCTGGTTCTCTACTAGAATATTGCTGAAGAAGGGATTTTAACTTGGGGTCCCCCAACCATGGTAGAGCAGCATGCTGAGTAAAGGAGCATGTGGTGGGGTCTACCTGAAGTGAGTTCAAATCCTTGCTCCTCTCCTTTTCAGCTGTGAGACTCTGAGCAAGTTTACTGAATTTACTGAGCCTCGGTCTCCTTGTCTTAGAAAATTCTTATGAAAATTTAAAAAATTTAAGTGCAAAAATCTCAAGCACATAGCTGCCATTCGAGTATCTGACAGGCGCCCTCCTTCCCCTACTCACTGCAAGACCAGCGCAGCCTCAAGCTGTGTATGAATGTGGTCCCAAAGCTATTTCCATTTAAAACTGCCAAAAAATTGTGTAGTTTCACAAAAAATTGTGAAAGTAGGGAGGGGAAGGAGAAGCGAAGATAATTGAATTGAAACAAACAAACAAAATATTTAAGGTAGTATAAAAATTCCTCTCACCAACTGACTTCAATGATGACAGCAAGTAACATTGTGAGCATGAATGTAAGACAGCCTGTACCCTTTTTAGCCCTCGGCACTGAGAAAGAGTTGGCTGCGACAGTTTCTCAAGTCTATTCTAAGAATAGCATCAGGACAAAAGCTGAGTTAAGACTCGCTATCCACAAATATTCTGCTAAGGAAGCACAGGGTCTGAAATAATTAACTCCCATCTATTTATTTCTTTATCATTAAAATGGGATTATAATTGTACCTAGGTTGCTTATATGACATGAGGTAGCTGTTAGCTTTTTGTGGTATTAAGATCAGGAAATTTATTGTTGGAAACATGGACCCAACTCCCTCTGTCCTCTCCTCCCTCCCAAGATAAAGTCAGAGAGCTTCAGAAGCTATAGTATTTTCAAACAATAACAGCTCACTGGTCAGGGGATTTATACTCTGGGAAGTCTAGCAAGTTGGAGTTTAAGAATTAAAATTCTAGATTAAAAAATGTTTGAGGCTCAATAAGGGATAGTGCTGTACTCTGTGTTTGTTCACATAAAGAGGTTTTCTTTTCAAATCTTGATTAAAATTTTTATTAGGCTAGAATTTCAAAATTAGGAGTTTTGAGATCAACAGGTCTTTTTCCTTCATTAACCAGGTGAGAAAATTGGGATTGAGAGAGATTAAGGTTGTTTCTATCATTTACCTTACCATTTAAATTCAATACTTAAATAATTGTTAAAACTCAATATAAGCTATTCTCTTTTAATTAACTACATTGACTTTGAGGCTCATACCAAGCTTTTCTCCATGCTTCAGCAAGCCCTGATTGTCAGTTTGGGTATGGGCCACTTTGGGAAGGCAGAGGCTGTCAAATGTTTATTCTAGAATATAACAATTCCCAGATGTCCACCTACATCCCAGTCTCTGGCCGAAGTCGACGTATCAAAGTAAAGAGCAATAACAGTGACTTGCAACGAGATCATTCTTGCCCTGGGTTTTCAGTACCAAATCTTTTCCCTGGCATTTAGTACTCACAGCATGGTTTAATCAACGTTTCTAGCTTTATTTCCTGTCCTCCTCTCCCAGTGCCTCATCGTCTTTGTGAAAGCCCCCAACCCTACACGCTGAACCAGAACCAGAACCCAAGGAAGCCCCATAGTCCCCTTTCTCTCCTTCACCCCTCATCCAACCAATCACTAGGGCCTGTAGATTCTATCTTCTCAATTCATCCACTTATTTATAGCCTGCTCTTAGCCAAGCCACTGTCCTCCTTGAGCCAGCCTATCATCTCTAATCTGTCCTGTACCCCATGGCCATCTTTCTGAAGCAGGGATATGATCATGTCACCCTCCTCAAAACCCTTGGGTTCTCCCCATGGCTCTCAACATGAAATCTCCGTGTCCTGTGTAACTGACCAAGCCTTATCTGACCCAGCTCATCTGCGCCTCAGCCTTGCTGCCCATCCTTCCCAGCTCTGCTGAGCTGCTCTCAAGTCATAGACACCAACTCCCTCTGTGCTGTGTCTGTTTCCTCAGCTAGACCAGACATCCTTAACGACAAGGACAAAATCATTTTTTTTCACTGCCCTAAAAATCCTCTGTGCTCCACCTGCCCTAAAAATCCTCTGTGCTCCACCTACTTGTCCCTCCTTCTCACCAGTCCTTGGCAACCACTGATCTTTTACTGCCTCCACTGCTTTGCCTTTTCCAGATAATATTGTTGGAATCGTATAGTATATAAGCCTTTTCAGGCTGGCTTGTTTTACTTAGTAATATGCACTTAAGTTTCCTCTCTTTTCAAGGCTTGATAACTCATTTCTTTTTAGCCCTGAATAATATTCCATTGTCTGGATGTATCGAAGTTTGTTTATCCAATCATCTACTAAAGCTGGGGTCCCCAACCCCTGGACAAGCAAGCAAAGCCTTTGCAGCCGCTCCCCAGCACTAGCATCACTGCCTCAGCGCCACCTCAGATCATCAGGCATTAGATTCTCATAGGAGCACTGGTCCCTAGTGCCAAAAAGGTTGGGGACCGGTGTACTAAAAGACATCTTGGTGTTTCCAAGTTTTGACAATTATCAATCCAGCTGTTATAAATATCTGTGTGCAGGTTCTTGTATGGACATAAGTTTTCAATTCATTTAGGTAAACAACAAGAACATAATTGCTGGATGGATGATAAGAGTATGTAGTTTTATAAGAAACTGTCAAACTGTCTTCAAAAGTATCTGTACCATTTGCAATCCCACTAGCAATGAATGAGAGTTCCTGTTGCTTACATCCCCACCAGCATTTGGTGTTGTCAGTGTTTTGGATTTGGGCCTTCCTAATAGGTGTGTAGTGATAGCTCATTGTTGCTTTAATTTGTAACTCCCTGATGACATGATCTGGAGCATCCTTTCAGATGCTTATCTGCCATCTGTATACCCATTCTCTAGTGAGATGGGGATATAGGTGAGGACTCATGTCAGAGTCTCAAGCACCTAAAACAATGGTTGGCACAGAGTTGGTGCTCAACAGACATCAGCTTAGGAATTATGTCCCCGTTGGGAAGGAAAAAAAAAAAAAAAAGGGAATGTAAGCTGTTCCTAAAACATATCTCCAAACCATGCCTTTAGTTCTGGCCATTCCACACACCCACTGCATATGCCACCCAAATGTCAGGACGTTTTAGGTTTCTAACAGCCCGCAGTGGTTTTAAGCCCCCAGAACATTCTGTTGCTCAACTTCTCTTCTGGCATAGACTGTATATAGACTGTATTTAGTTATGCAAGACAGTTTACCATCTTATCTCTCATTAAGCTGTAAGCTCTTTTGATCGGTAGGACTCATCTTATTCACTTAAAAAAATTATAGTTTAAAATATTTCCATACAATAAAAAACCAAATTTTTTGGTGAATAATTTTGAGTTTCAACACACAGATATGTCTGTGTAACCACCACTGCCACAATCTCACTCATTTTCAATTCCTTCACTGCCCCTGCGACAATGTCCTGTCTCTATACAGTTAAGACTCTATACAGTTGAGTAGAATTGTACCGTTTCTCGGTTAAGACATGAACACTCTGAAAGTGGCAAGTTTTATCGTGTCTTTTCTTGAATTAAGACTAAAATTCAATTAATATCAAATCCTCTCAAGACTGATGCATTTTAAAACCTTGACCAGATACACCTGGCTGTTTCTCTTATTTGGAACATTATTCTCTCTTCTCACCATTCTACCCATATATACCAGCGCCCAGATCAAATTCTCTTTCCTGAAGCCTTCCCCACAGCCCCCATTAACCCTGCTCTTCTCTAAATTCTCTTCCATAATGCACTTAATCCTATACTGCCAAATATACACATGATAATTAGTCACAATGCTTGTCCTTGTCTTTTCCACAGGATCACGACTCTACACAGGAACCAAGCCTTTTATTTCAAATTCTCTTTGTGGCTATTCATGTGCTATGCCAGGGGCTGGATGAACTCACATCTGCCCAGAGGCTCTTAAAAGCAGAGCAGTTCTAAATGCCCCACTCAATCCACTGTCAACCACAGAAACAAATGCAGTGAGTACTTTCTGGCCTTAGTCATCTTGACAGTGAGTAGCTTACACAACAGAGTCATGGTTGAGTTGGCTAACATATAGTCAGTGCATCAGGGAGGTTCAGCATGAGTGACAAGAGTGGGTGGCATTTCCTGGAAGAGGCTGCCACATCTCATGTTTCTCTCTCCCAGTAGGAAAATCACTGAGTTCCTTCTGCTCAAGAGAATAAAGCCTGAGCATAGGAAACTGTTTGTTGATCCAAAAAATGGAAGGTATCCCAAGGAAAAGAACTACTAATGTCAATCTTCAAAGGTAATGCTACTTCTCTTACAAATCTGGAAATCGGAAAAAAAAAAAAAATTTTTGCCTAATAGATGAGAACATGGGCTTTAAAGTCACACTGGCCAAACTCAAATTTTGACACTACCGTTTTCCCTAGTTTTGTGATCTTGACTAATAACTTCATCTATTTGTGTCTCCCTATTCTTTCTATAAAACAGACATACTAATACCTTTAAAGAGAAGTTGTCAGGATTAAATGAGATAGTTGTGGTAAAACACTAAATACAATACCTGAGATCAGTAGACTTTTGTAAAATAGTAGCTACTCTTTTTATTCTTGCCGTTGTTATGTTCTCTATCTTTCACAAAGCATTTCATATATTATTTCATTTTATCTTCACAGTTATTTTGAGATGGAACATTCATCCCATGTAAAGGCAGAACCAAAGCTCAGAGCATGGATGGACATCGTATGTGACTTGGTTTTGAGGTCCCTTTGGCCAGATCTCAGCATCAGGCTCTGAGACCCTTGACCCTGGTAGAATTCAGAGATTGAAAAATCGTCTCTTTTACTTCTAGTACTTGGCCTATGAAGTGAGAAAAGGCTCTAGCACTCAGGGATGGACAGGTATGCATGCTGGGGTAATAAGGTGGCAGGAGTGGCGTGTGGTGCTAAGTTGAGGGAGATTCAAAAGTCAAGCCAGTTGTAAAGTTAAGGAGACACTCAAGGCCACTGGGTGGGCGAAGCCACAGATGCTGGCAAATTATCAGGGCAGCTAAGACCCCAAATGGCATGTCACTGACCAATTTAACATTTACACTTTAAGCTATCAATTCTACCCCCAAGTCTGGAAGTTGGACTGCCAAGAACGGCACAGTCAAAAACACAAGGTGAAAAGAGAGCAGAATCATTTTGTTTCATGTTGAGAATGTGCTGTTTTCAGCATGAAAGCATGGATAAAGGATGCAAAAAAGGGGGGGGGTGGGCTGTGTTCCAAAGCAAGCTTCTCTTGGCTGACTCCTACTTACTGTGATGGATGTGAGCAGGGGGCGCGGAGAATCCCATAAGGAGAGAAGGGAGCTCTGGAGACTCTGGGGCCAAACCATCTTTCAGGAAGGCCTGAACAGGCACCCCAGTGTCTTTGTACCACCTGGAGTGGATGTTTTAGGTGTCTATCTTCTCTCTTCCCTTCAAAAGGCTGAGCACAAGTAGGGTTGGGGTTAGGGAAAGAGTTAGGGGACCTCAAATGAGAAAATTTGGTTCATTAGCCATAACTCTACTTAGGATTTATTTTTGGGGGGGACTTTTTTTTTTTTTTAAACTTAAGGAAGGGGCAACACTACAAAGAAAAACAAGAGGTAATACTGTAAAATATACGTTCAGATATGAATGTAGGGAATTGTTCTGCTTGAGAGCTAGTGGATATCTATTTCAGACAAGGCAGCAGGTCCCAGAGATCCTATGGCCTGATGGGCGGGGTAGGTGCCATTCTTGGGCCGGATGAAAGAAAGATGATCCTGAAAGAGGGGGAAGATATACGATTTCAAGCAACTCTGTGTCAGGCACGTACTTTCCTTCTGATTTCTGCAGACACCAGCTGGCTGGGGGAGGGAGAAAGAAGGCAGGCAGAATAAGAGGATCTCCCCGGTGGTGGAGGAAAACAGGGGAAACCAGAGCGAGGAAGTCGGTCTGGGTTCAAAGAAATCAACTTAGAAACCTTCTCTTATAAAAATAGACACTGGCAAATCCTCGCCTATTTATATCATCTGTTCGTGATCACTATCAGAATCCTCGGCTGAATCACAAGACCCAGTAAATAATCCTTACAAGTATGGGGCACTGGCTGCCTAATTTATTAGAAGATATTTGAAACACCACTGGAGCAACTGAGTCAGGGAAAATTTGAGTGCTGGCACCAAACGGTACCTTTGCAAGTAGATCTCACTTTACAGAAATAGATAGGTTCCTGAAAAGTTGGCTCTAAAATGAATTCAATTAACGAAGTCATATTTTCCTAGTGAATCACATTTTAAAACTAGAGATGGATTGGGGGAGGGGTGGCCAAAAATACAAACAAAACAAAACAATGGTGACCCTAAAACTAAATAAAAACCACCCTTCATTCAGCAAACATTAAAATGGAACTTACCTAAGAGGCCATTATAAACGCTTATAAAATAGAAACAATGTGTCAGCAAACATGTTTAGCGCCTGTGATAGACAAGGAATCCCAACAGGCTTCGTGGGTATAAGAAGACCCCAGTGTCTGCTCCTTGGGAGCTCACAATCTGGGACACTGAATGTTGCATCAGAAAACATCCTCCTGGATGGAGACAAGGGGCACACAAAGGGTCATCTGGCCCTTTAAGTACTATCTGGGCTTGGAACAGCTCTGCCTCCCTCCAGTCAGCAGAAGCCAACCAAGTTCTCCTTTAACTACGCCTTCTCAAATCCTCCGTGTAAAGGCTAAAAAGCCCCTGGCCATGTGGCACTATATCATAATTGCTATTTATTTAACTAACTTGAAGAAGAAGAAAAAAACACCTCATGATTTGGGAGTTTTAATAAAATAAGAGTTAAGGTACTTAGCTCTTAGCTCTCTGAAAAGTTAAAGGCCTGTGCAACCCAAGGGGTTATTTTAAACTTTAAAGGGCATTTGCTGAAGGGATCTGTTTGTTTGGGAAAAGCCTACTTCCTGCTACTTTATACTTTCTTGCACATAGAATACTGGCATTGGTGACAGGAGCAGACACCTAATTTGTTATTAGTTTCATAAGTGCAGATCATGGCATAATGAGTTTGCTTTAATCAAGGAACAAACACTTCTGACTTCTGACACTAAAGATGTCCTCTCTATGCTAATAACAATGTTGTATATCCACAGAACCCAGGAATATTAGCCCGAAATATGCTATATCCCTTAGACACTGTGTGCCTCAGACACTAGTAACACTATGGGGGGGTCTGTCCACAGTAAGAATGAAACCCTTTCTGGCACTTCTGATTTAGACTGAAGTTGTACAAAATGCCAGATTAAACAGCACATTTTTGAATAAACACTTTTTTGTTTCAATTCTACAGTGATGAACCAAGGTGTGGCTGAGACTATTTATCCTAATATCCATTCTTCCCTTCTTCCTTTTACTGACAGAATTTCTCCCAGTTTTTTAGTAGCAAGGTACATGGCTGCCCTGTAGACTACATTTCCCAGCCTGCCTTACATCACAGGTGACCATGTGACTATTGTCCAATGGGATGCGAGAAACTCCCGGGTCAGGTCCTCTAAAAGGGAAATCATTTGCCCTCCACTTTTTTTCTTTTCTTCTTTCTCCATTCTGGAGTATGAATTTAGCATTGCCCAGCCAGCTTTGAAACACCCAGCAGGGCTTCTTAATCCTTGAGTCCACAGACCCCTGGGGTCCATAAAAAGAACTGCTGGTCTGTAAACTTGAATGAGGTAAAACTAACATTTTACTTTCACTATTCTCTATCTGAAATTTAGCATTTCCTTCAGTTATCTGTAGGAAATGAACCACAGTATTATTAGCAGTATCTATGACTCCG
Organism: Pteropus medius; assembly: GCF_902729225.1. Lineage (NCBI taxonomy): Eukaryota > Metazoa > Chordata > Mammalia > Chiroptera > Pteropodidae > Pteropus > Pteropus medius. The sequence goes on along the minus strand of NW_024349800.1, from coordinate 3,998,931 downwards.
TCACCAACTGAAATTGTAGATATTTTCATGTCACATTATACTTGTTATGGATTATTTTGAAATATCACATATACTCATTACTATTTTGAAATTACAGTAGTGATTAGACTTACCGCTAGATCATTATTTGATGTATTAATAAAGGACTTATGAGTGTTTTGTTTTTTAAAATACTTCGACAATTGTATTTCGACAGTTAATTTCCTTTGTAATTCTATGTATTTTATCTTACATGTTTAAAAATATTACTCTGTGAAATGGTCTGTAGGCTTTGTCACACTGCCAAAAGGACTCATGGCACAAAAAACTTTCTGAAGCCCGATCTAGGGAATAGTAGAGCAATATTATATAAGGAACATGGGTCCATGGATGACCTTATAGAGTACAGCCACCCTTCAAGTTCTGGGCCACTCCTCTGGATGAAGGCTACCCACCCAACAGAACTTCCTGTAATGATGGGAATGTTCTATATGTGCTATTCAATACGATAGCCTCTGGTTAAGTGGCTACTGAGCACTTGAAATGTGGTCAGTGCAACTGAGAAACTGCATGTTAAATTTTATTTAAATTTAATTGATTTAGATGTAAATAAACATATGTACTTAGTGGCTACCATACTCTCATATAGACTGTTACATGAGAAACAAATTTCTGTCTTGTTTGGATGGCCATATTTTGGGGTCTATTAGAGTACCTTACCCTAAACCTTAACTAATACACAAGCATACCTGGAATCAATAATAATAAATATACCAGGGAAAGAAGGCACATTTATAGAGACAAACTGTTAAAACTCAACTATTAAAGAAACTCACTAATTAAAAACCAAGATTTGTAAAAGGAATTTTCTATTTATAAAACGTTCTGATACTCATTAGACTACCTGATACCTGTAATCACCCTGTGATTATTATTGTTCCCATCTTACTCTGAAAGCCATTAGGTGACTTTCCTGAAGTCACAAAGATGGGAGAGCCAGGAGTCAACTCCAGATCTTACCACCACACCATGTGCTTTCTAGCACTGAAAATTCCTCCAGACACCACGCCCACATGTCTATTTGTCTCAATGGCACATACATATCTGCCAAGTCCTTTTTCTGGCCTTAGGGGCTTTGGGATGATGCAGGCATCGGAACTTTCCCAAGTTTTTGGCAAAGTACCCATTTCCTTTGAGTCTATTGTCTTGTTGAGGACTCCCGAGGGCTGGGAGTGGTGGTTAAAAGACTCTTCTGAAGTCCAGGTAAAGACTTGAAATTGACATTGTCTTTTCCACAAACTTTACTGCAAAGGTCATGTCAATGACAGTTCATTTTCTTCCCTTTGAAATTAGTTCAAAGAATACTGTTATTTTAGAACAATAATAAAATATAGTAACAGGTTATAATTTTATCAGTAACAAAAGGACCATGTCTTAAATTCTAAAGAAAAACCAATATATAGGTATGACTATAACCCACATCTCAAGCTTCCTTCAGAGGCCAGGTCACACCCATCCTGCTTATTGCTAGTCTTGGTTCTCCATTCTCTTATTCTACAGAACTCCTACTCATCCTCCAAAATCCCAGCCTGTCCATTTGTTTTATTCTTCCATCTTCTACTCCCCATAGTGAGTTACCTGATACTATTCAAGTTACTTTTATATGTTAAAAATATATATCTATAGTGTTACCTTTTGATCTCTTGATTTTTTTTTCAGTTTCAGCATTATATATTTCCTGTTTTGCTAAATGAAGATTTATCTCTCTTTCACTGCTAAGTGCCCTCTCACGCCCAGAATTACAAACTCTTACCTTCTTGTCCTATTGTCTTTTCAACATAATTTTAATTAGATCAATATTCAACGTTGACATTTTAATAACTACCTTATTGCTATATCTATGCGAGCTGTGTAATATACTAGGATTACTTTTTCTTTATTCTACAACATTGTTTTCTCTGGAGTTAACAAACTGTCCTTTTTTCTTTGTTTTACTGGTTCCTAAGTACTGACCAATAACTTAATCTCAATCTTTCTGCCAGTTGTCTAAATCTCCTAAATATATCCTCAAACACATTCGGTGTTCAAGCAATTTCATTTTCTTAACAAAAAATCCCATGCCAGGGCTTTCTGACCTACTCTGATCTTTCTAGTTGCCTTCAGTGCTTCAGGGACAACTGTCACCCTAAGATTTCCCTTCGCCATGAGGATTCCTTTGACTTTCTCCTGTGTGCCATCCTCTATTTCCTATATTCCATGTCTTCCTCTTTCCTGGTTTACTCTTTTTTCTGGAGTTCATCCTTAAGTGGGTTCTCAAAAAGAGTGAATAAAAGGTAAAATTTTGAGATTTTTTTTGTGTATCTGAAAATACTTTTACCTTCATATTCAATTAATAGTTTGGCTGGATATAGAACTGTAGATTAGAAATAATTTTCCTTTATAGTAGTTTGAAAGCATTGTTCCATTGACTTCTGGTTTCCAGTGTAGTTATTGAGAAGTCAAAAACCATTCCGATTTCTGATTCTTATCTTTCTTTAAGCTGTACATCTTTTTTGAACCCACTGTTCTGATATTTCACTGTGATGGGCCTTCCTGTTGGTCTAATGTCATTCAATGTTCTGCATAGTCAGCAGACTCAATCTGGGAACTTGTGTCTCTCAATTTTGGGAAGTTTTCTTTAATTCCTACTTTATTTTTTTCTGGTCTGTTGTTTTGTTTTTCTTTGTAAAAACTCTATTATTTAGATGTTGGCACTTATAGCCCTGCTCCACTAGTTTGCTTATCTTTTCTCCCCTATTTTTCATTTCTTTGGCCTGTTGCTTTAGTTTCTGGAAGATATTGTGAATTTAATTGTCTAATCTTTCTATTAAATTTTAAATTTATATTTTTGATTTGAGAGCTTTTAAAAATTACCCAAATATCTTTTTATAGCCTTTGTTTCTGTTTCATGAATATAATATCTCTTTTATCTCACTGAGAACATAAACGATAATGAATTTTTTGGAGTATCTAAAATTTTCATCTCCTGGCATAGTCTGTTTCCTCCAAAGTCTGTCTTTCATAGTCTAAGTAGGGGTATTCTTACCCTTACTTAGTTTTAGCCCCTTCATAGTCTGTCTTTCAAGTTAGATGCCTGATAACACTTGGTTTCGGCTCCTATTTAAGAAAGTACTCAAAAGCTGTTTGAAATCTATCATGGACTTCACTTTGGGTCATCTGGCTGAGCTATCATGTCACAGAACCCCTGATATCTTCTCTTTTGGGTTGGTCAGATTCCCTGGAGAAGGATCATCCCTTCTTCTGTCTAGAACGTATTTAAGCTTGATAATTGGTGTTACAGGAGTCTAGTGTGGGGAGAAGGTCTGATCTCTCTGTATTTGATATGTAAACATTCATTTAATCCCATGTTTTTAGCACGATACATCCTACTTTTAACGTTGGCTGATGTGTCCTTGTCCAGAAACCCTGTTTACTCTTACCACAAAGTAAACTTTCAGTTTCTTAACTGAAGTAGGGGAGACAGTTATCCTATTGGGCAAAGCTAGGGTGGGGAATTGAGTATCTAACTGCTTAAGACAGAATCTCAATCAGCTCTCCTGTTTTAAGCCTCATATTTGCCTTCCACTTTCAGATGCACCTACTCTCTCCAATTCCCAAAACTTTAGGTGGAAAATATGGGCTGGCTTAGAATTTAACTTTCTTATTGTCCATCAAAATACCATAGACTGGGCAGCTTAAATAGCAAGCATTCATTTCTCACAGTTCTAAATGCTGAGAAATGTAACATCAAGGCACCAGAAGATTTGGTGTCTGCTGACGGCCTGCTTCCTAGTTCATAGAGGGCTATCTTCTAGTATCCTCACATGGCAGAAGGAGCAAGGGAACTCTCTGGGGTCTCTTTCATATGGGCACTAATCCCATTCATGAGTGCTCTACCCTCACGACTAATCTCTTCCCAAAGGATACCATCACACTGAATACTATCACATCGGGGATTAGGTTTCAACATGAATTTTGGGAGGACACAAACATTCAGACCATCTTTCCAGATGCCAAATTTTTTGTTGCTGTTATTTGCTCTCCTATACTCATTGTCTTTGAAGGTTAAATATATGTGTATATATGTAATATATATATATATCTCCCTTTACTGTCATTTTAGGACATTACAAAAGAGATAAAACTAAATGAATATGCTTGAACATCATTTTTTTTTTTTTTGAATAACATATTCACATGGTTCAAGCTTCAGAAGGAAAAAAAGAATACATAACGAAGTTTCCCTTCCATCCTGAACCACCAGCCACCCAAATCACTCAAAGGAAGAAACCAATGTTACTGATTTCTGGCCTCCTTCTATCCTACCTTTATCATTTTAGATCTTACTCTATATTATCAATCTATTTGTACGTTTTTGACTTTGCTTTATTACTATGGTACCTACCACACTGCACTAAGAACTTCTTGAGGAAACAGATGTAAAACTGAAGGAGCCCAGCTCCTAGGGAAGGATTAAAATGATCAGGTTTATCTTTATTGTCCCTCCCACTTTACGTATAATTTCCCACCTTGTATAGCCCAGTTCACTGCCTCAGACACCAAGGAGTAACCACAAAAGCTTCTCCCCACCAATTATTGAATTAGCTCTACAAGAAGGGATCTGATAAATTGCTCTCCCAGTGGTGTGAATGACTAACATAGCCTACTCAGCCATTCTTCTCCTGAGGTGGCTAAATTTTCACAAGAGATAAAACTTAGGGCCAAAGGAATTAAATTCTAGTGGCCGCCATTTCAGGAATCACCGAGGACAACAGGTGAGTTTTGCCAAGGTGTACTGAGACCATGCTTACTAGGAATACAGAGTCAAACTAGAGTGGACTCTAAACACTTCACAATTTTCGAACCAAGCAAATGTCAAAGAAGCTATCTCTTAATATAGTGAGCACAAAAGCTGAATAGGCCAATTAAAACATTCATACATTAATAAAGATGCTGCTAAAAAATAATAATTTTCTATCTGATAAAGGCACCCGGGATCCACAGGTTGAGAAACATTATTGAATAACAAAACTACTATGAAGTAAACTTAAAATCAAAACTAAAATAAGCCTCAAGAGTCCAAAAGTAAACCCATATTTATGTGGGCAAATAATTTTCGACAAAAAAGCTAAAACATACAGTGGAGAAAGGAAAGCTTCTTCAATAAACGGTGCTGAGAAAACTGGAAAGCCACCTGCAAAAGAATGAAACTAGACTGTTGTCTATCACCACACACCAAAATTAACTCAAAATGGATTAAGGACCTGAATATAAGACCTGAAACAATAAAATGCATAGAAGAAAACATAGGAATGAAACTCAAGGACCTTGGACTTAAGGCAGGGAAATAAAAGCAAAAATAAATGAATGGGACTACATCAAACTAAAAAGCTTCTACTTAGCAAAAGAAACTGTCAACAAGGTAAAGAGTCAACCACCCAAATGGGAAAATATATTTGCAAGCAATGCCTCCTGTAAGGACCTAATATCCAAAATATACAAAGAACTCATACGACTCAATAACAACAAAAAAACAAATGATCCAATCAAAAAATGGGCAGCGGACCAGAACAGACACTTCTCCCTAGAGGACATATGAATGGCCAGCAAATATATGAAAAGATGCTCAACATCACTAGCTATTAGAGAAATGCAAATCAAAACCACAATGAGATACCATCTCACACCTGTTAGAACAGCTATAATCAACAGGACAAGTAATAACAAATGCTGGAGAGGATGTGGAGAAAAAGGAACCCTCATACACTGCTGGTGGGACTGCAAATTGGTACAGCCACTATGGAAAACAGTATGGAGGTTCCTCAAAAAACTGAGAATTGATCTACCATATGATCCAGCAATCCCTCTACTGGGTATTTACCCCAAAGACTTGATAACTCATGTCCATAAAGATATTTGCACACCAATGTTCATAGCAGCACTATTCACAGTGGCCAGGACATGGAAGCAACCAAAGCATCCTACGATAGATGACTGGCTAAAGAAGCTGTGGTACATATATACAATGGAATATTACTCAGCCATAAGAAGAGATGAAATACTGCCATTTGCAACAACATGGATAGACCTCGAGATAATCATGCTAAGCTAAATAAGCCAGACAGAAAAAGTTGAAAATCACACGATATTACTTATATGTGGGATATAAACCTAAAAGCAACAGAGGAATAGGACAAACAGAGACATGGACTATAGACCAGTGGTTACCAGAGAGTATGGGGTGAGGGAGAAGAGGGGAGGTAGACAGGGTAAAGGGGGTCAAATATAGGGAGGTAGGGGAAGGCTGAAGTGGGTAAAGGGGATCAAACATATGGTAGCTGAAGGAAACTGGACTTTGAGTGGTAAGCAGAATAGAATATACAGATGTCAAATGATAATGTACACCTGAAAATTATATAATTGTATCAACCAATGTTACCCCAATAAACTTAATTTAAAAAAATTTAAAATAAGCCATAAATTATTCTTTTAAAATGAGTATCTAAAGAAATGTAACTGAAACCAAGATAGCAAAATGCTGACTTCCAGTTCCAACCTGATATAGTATATGGTATCAGATTTACTCCTGCCATAAACAATAATAACTTCACAAAATATATAAAATAATTGTTACCAGGCTTAGAGAGCAAAGAACACAAAAACTCAACCAGGGAACAATGGTCTTTACAGAAGGACAAGGCACGAAGCAGAATTCAATGCTAAAGATTCTGGGATTTGGGGAGCAGGGTTATAGAGATGGATGAACCTTAGGGAGGAAACCCAGAGATGTAACACTCAGATATCTATGTGGAAATTGGATCTCTGGCTAATTACTGAACTTCAGAATGAAGGGATTCCTAAAAGCTGGGAGAAAACGACATATTGGGAAACTAAGAGCCAAGGCTGAGAGGAAATGCCAGATATTAGACAGTACTGGTGATGTTGGATTTTGGGCCAAGTCAGGGTGGAAGACGTAGGTGAACATACCAAACATGTATCAGAACTCCAGAAAGGACACCTATAAGATTATCTACCACACTCTAGGAGTAAGGGGAACACTAAAATAGGTCTGCCATAATAAGCTCAAACCAGGTCTTAACAGAATCAGAGTGCCCTTCAGCAATTTAGCTGACCTCAGGACAAAATTAAACACTCTTTAGAACACTATAACAAAATCCGGAGTAAATCTATTATTTATAATGTCTGGCATGTAATAACAAAATTACTTAATACAGCACCCCAAAACTATAAGAAGTGACTGATTATCGATAAAACAGTGACTAGAAGCAGATTAGAGCTGATTCATATTATTTGATTTAGCAGACTAGGACTTCAAAATAACTAAAATTAATATATTAAAAAGAGAAAAAGATGGACAAACTGGATGGAAAGATAGAATATTTGAACTTAGAATTCAAATGTACAAAAAATATTTGCCTGGGAAACCTCTATCTCATCAGGTCTATAACACTGTACTCAAGGGTAGGGCAGGGCAGTGGTGTGAAGTAGGCACACACTTGAGAGTGTCTTGCCAAGTCCCTTCTGCCCCTGTTCCATAGCCGAATGCTAATTAAAGCGTAATCACTCCTCAGGGTTCACTGGCTCTTTATATTACCCCATTTGCTAAAAGGTAAGGCCAAGTGCACCACCGCTTGCTCCATGAATCCTTTAGAAGTTTTCATGCCCCTATATAACAATATAGCCACAATAGTCTCAGTGGATCAGATTTAGAAATGGATCATATGACCTATGAAAGTGGTATACAGAAACTCAGTAAGCAGCTCCTCTTCTTGGGAAAGAAAAAGGCAAATGGTATCCAGAAAGACATGTCCCAGGGAAGAGGCCGAAAGTGCTGTCAGCAGAGTCTGCAGGATGTTAGGTTTGAAAGCGATCCACGGGCAACAAATTCTGTTTTAAGATGGAAGGGACCACAGACTAGAAAGGTCAAGTGGCTTGCAAAAGGTCTTACAGATAATTAAGAGGCAGAGCCGGGACACTAAACGCTGGCTCCCTGATTCCAAATGCAGAGATTTTTCTCATTTCCTGACCAGAGCATATGTAGAAATCAACACATGAAAATTACGACATATGGGATGACTCTAACATTTTTAATTGATGCTCATTTCTTTCAAATTCTGACCTCTACTTAGATGTTTATACAGTTATATCTGCATTACACTCGATTTTGTTTTCTCTTGTTTTAATAGCCCTAGGTATTGATAAAAATACTGCAGCTATTTACCTGTGGTCTGATTCCAGTTTGACAAAATGAGTAGAAACAGAAAAAGTAACCAAAGCTGCCTACTGTCTAAAAATCTGTATTTTCCTAACTTCTGACAAGGTAGCTACCTTGGAATTCATCTTTTCATCTTTTTTTTTCTATTGCTACTGCCTCCTCCTGTCTCCTGATCAGGCCTCAGATCTCCCTTTCCAACTCACACTTTTCCTGGCTGCCAGACACTTTTCTAATGATCCTTACCATGTCTCTCCTCTGCTTCGCACAAGTCTTTGGTTCCCTCACATCTTCAGGATCAAGTCTATTCAACATGCCCACCAGCCTGGCTCCAGCTCACCTACCTTCCTACCTTTCAAGCTTCTCTCTATGCATAATCCCCACATTCACCTTCTTCTCCAGTTACCCGAAAAAGGCAAAACCTGTGCCTTTGAACCTGCTGTTCTCATTGTTCATCTCTGTTAAAATCCTACTAGCTCTTTTAGATACAGCTCAAACGGTCCCTCTTCTGTGACGTCTTCTCCAATGATTCCCAAACTGGAATCATTCCCTCTTTGACACTCTATGCCCTTCCTTTATATGTATCTAGTGGCCTTTATATAATTTTCAGGTTATGGTTATAAATGCATGTATTTGTGGCCTTTAGCACCAGAACACAGTCTGACTGAAGGCAGGGCTTGTCACCCCTGTATCTAGCATGATACCAGAATAAGTGATTGACTGTCTAGAGTTAAAGAGGAAAAGCCTTTTCCAATACAGAAGGAAGAAATATAAACATCAGCCAACTTGCCATAAACACAGGTGCCTAGAAGGGATGACAGAGACAGAAATCGAATGGCATAACCAGAAGGCCAGGGCTGCAGCACGGTGGTGTCTGATGTTCACAATGGTTATTCTGCTGAAAGGCCATTTTCTCCCACGGTGTCTGCCCACTTTCTAGGGGGCTGTGACTGAAACTAGTGAGACAAGGCCACGGGAGGGATGTGGCTTACTTGGTTTTGCAGAGTAGCATGCCTAAGTATAGCTGGTGTGGTAAATCAGTGGAGAGCCTCAGTAACTAGCTTCTCCAAAGGAACTTTTTTCTTACCCCTAAGAAATTTCAACTTCAATAGGTCTGAGGTCAAGTCTTGAGTTTATTTTGAAGGAAAAAAAAATTTCCAGGTGACTTTAACACTCCACTCTCCAAAGTGAAAACCTGAAGTAGACCAACATACTGTCTTGCAGATAAATACCCACTTTTATGAATTGTGAATTCCTACAATGGAAAGAGACCCAACCATTCGTTCAGCGTGTTGATCAATGAAGGATGTAGAGACAGTGAGAACAGAAGAGGCTCAAATCCTCAAGATCCTCAAATCCTTCAAAGATGTGTATTGTGGGCACAGGGAACAAGCACAGGGATGTTTGTTGGGGCGTTATTTGTATCAAAAGCTTGGAAACAACCTCAATGTCTTTCAGCAGAAGAACAGATGGATTTTCAAATATGTATACAATAAAATACCATGCTGTGGTGAAGATAGCTGAACTGCAGCTACATGCAGCAACACAAATAAATCTCAAAAATATACTCGAGCTAAAAAAAAAAGCAATTTGTAGAAATACATATACAACTTGACACCATCTATATGAAGTTTTAAAATACGGAAAACAGTGAGAAATTGATAACAGTCTAAAACCTCAGTTTTAAATCCCTGTGGGCTTCTTAGGCCACTGCAGTGTCATGGAAAGAACCCTTGGGAGATGGCTCAAGGGACATATGGCTGGCTATGAGCTGTGCCACTCAGCCAAGTCTAGCATCAGAGTTTTCTTTGTAAAGTGAGAGGTTTGGATCCCTCAAGTAAATCCCTTTCAGCTCTGAAGTCGTTGGCACCACAAGCCATACCCAAAAGGCTAACAGTTCTGGTTCTCACCACAGAGGAAACCTCAAGGATCAGGTGCCTCTTGCCTTAAATTCCAACTGAGGGGTCTCACCGGTGTCACGGTAAATAAGTTATTTATTAAGAGTGCTGCACAGAAGTGCTCTCCCACATGTCTGAGTCACAGTGAAAACAGGAAGCCCACACCTATTTCTTCTGAGGACCATCCCGTGTACCCACCACCTTCCACCAGCTGTAAAAACGCCTTCATGAAATCCCCACAGAGCCAAGGCCAAAGGGCTGCTCCATGCGGGTGGGGCAGGACGCAGGGGCAGGAAGCACACAGGCTGCTTACCCGCAGGAAGATCAACAGCGGGGTGGGACAGTCCAAGGAAGAAACCATCGAAGAAATCTGCCCTGAGAGAAGGCATTTCCTAAGTAGTCTCCTGGCCCCCAGGCGTTCTGATTTCATTTATCCAGTGATGGCACAATGCTAAGACTGAGCACAGGACAGAGAGTTTAAAATTTAAAAAAAACCCAAGAGCATGTTTTTAAGATAGAATATGTAAGTATGTAGTAGAAGATTCAAAAGCTAAGCCTCCTGGTCCTGACCCCAGCCAAGCAGTCCTCCTCCCCAGTAGTAACCTCTGTTCTCAATTTCTAGTATATCCTTTAGAGACAGTTAATGCATGTAAAGCATATAAACATATAAGCACACACATGAGTTTAAAAAAACATGCTAAAATTGTTCTGTACCTTGTTTTTTTGGTACTATTTGTTAATTTTCTTTTGAAAAGTTTCAAACTTAGAGAAGAACTGAATAAGCACTCCTATACAATTTACATAAATACGCTAATAATATTTTCCCACATCTCTCTTAACATATGTCCCCCTCAACCACTGAAAAGTACACTGCAGACATCAATGACATTTATTTTCTGAATCTATTAGCATATATATCCCCTAAGAATAAGGACATTCTTCTATATAACATTCTCCACAATAACATCGTCATACCTCTGCAAATTTACACTAATTCAATAATATAATCTAACATGGATTCCATATTTAAATCTCCCCAACTACCACAAAAAATGAAGCTTGCTTTTTAAACTCAGCATTCTGTCTTGGAGATTTTTCGGTACCATTCAGATAGAAACTCCTCATTTTTTTTTGACAACTAAATGATAATAACATCCACCATCTATTATGTATCAGGCACTTTTCTAAGATTTTTCTTCTGCCATTCCTGAGTTAACTTTCTTGTTCCTTTCCTAATTTTGTAAGTTCAATGCAAAATTTCTTCTATTTTATTTATTTTTGTTATTCACATAAGAACTTAGATTGGTGAATTTTCCTAAGCACTGCATTAGCTATATCGAAAAAATATTTATGTGTAGAATTTTGATATTACTTTCTCAATAGTCTACAGTTTTAATTTTCTCATTGACTCAAGAAGAGTTTTTAAATTTCCCAGTGCTGTTTTATTTCCAACTTTAAAAGTTTTTGAATTTTTATTTTTCAGCTATATTACATAGTGATCAGATATGTTTCTTGTGCTATTTCTACTTTTTTGGGGATGCACTGTAGTTTTCTCAGTGTCATACCATACGGTCAATTTTTGTGGCAATTGAAAAGAAGGTTTATCAATTAATCTACCTTATTAAGGAAACAGCAGTTTTAAGTCTCTACTTTCTTCCCCAAAACTAAATTCAATATGTTAGAATTCAAATATTTTTATATTTTTGGCATGGGGGTTTGAGTCATTTCATCCTCCCCACTGTCATGCGATTGTGTTTATACTGGTCTCGTATTGCATGTGGTTGCTACTGAATTAAAGAACTTTGGCAATGGAAGGGAATTTATAGGGCACCTAAGCCAACCTCCGCTCAGTATAGGAATTTCCTTTATAGCACCCCCGAAAGACGTTCAAACTAATTTAATTTGAATTACTGCTGTGCAAAGGAACTCAGCACATTGCTCAAATTGTGGCATTTGTGGCCTCTATCGGGAGGTCAAGGATTTATAAATAAATAAAGTATTTACTGGCTACCTACCATAAGGACTGCATTACTCAATGCACTTTGGGGAACACATGATAGTACACCTGTGCTCTGGAGCTGTGGTTCCCAAATTGCGTGCCTCATTGCCTCAGGGCACTGCAGTGAATTTTATCCATAGGACATTTTAAATTTTTGAGGGAAATGACAAGATACACAACCTGTCAGGCACTACAGAAACTACTAGATCAAGGTAGTTTACAGCTTCGACATTAGTTTGTGTTACATTCTTTTGATGATCTCATATCTTTGCGAAACTGTGTTTTTGGCAATTGTTTTATAAAATCAACATAGAACAAGAAAGGAGTGTGACAGGTTCCCATCTGATTCAAAGGTTTGGGAAGCTGTGCGGTGTCCAACAGGAGCAGATATCCTATTAGTAAATAACTGTGGTGATTTCAGAATAAAGCAATGATATTTTCTTTCAATTTAGGTGTAGTATTTTTTTTTTTTGACTAGCTATTTAATTGTTAGGACATAAGTACTTATTAAGTTGCTTGGTTCTAACTACTTAATAAATGGAACTACTATGTATTTCTTTTGGCCTAGAGGACACTGTGAAATAATTCTGGAGACTCCAAGAATTGTGAGTCTCCAGAATTTCTCAGTTCACTGTGAACTGAGAAAGTCTGAGAACTTCTCTAGAAGCTCACAGCTGAGTTTGAGACCAGAAGTCATGACAGTGATGCAATCAGGATGTGAATGGTCAGGCTTATACACTCTCATAGAATCAGCAGACATTTCAGGAGTTCATAATAGAAGGAATACAGTCTAGGACAGAGTCAAATAAGTGGGACTGGCCTAGTCACTGTGAGGTAGGAAGGGCTAAACCACAGACAGGAGAAAAGGCCTTTACAAGAGCAAAGAGAAGTGGGAATGAATATGGCTTGTTTTGGAGACAGTGAGGACACTGGTCTGGCCGGGGTGGGGATGGGGGCTTTGGAAGCGAGCTGAAGAGTCTGGAGCTTTGATCTGGGGGCAATGGGGAAGGTGTTTAGTCACAGGAGTGATACAGTCAAAACCAATGTCTTGTAGATTAATCCCGGTGGGGGTAGTGGATATGGACTGAGGGGCGAAGAGGTAGGAAATTATGTCGCCTGAAAAGGCGATGCACCTACACAGTACAAACCTGATATAACAGAGAGTAGGTGTCAGTCCCCTCCTTCAGCAGCCACACTACACGGATCCACACTGAAAAGTTCCCCAAACTATAGTCCCTGATAACAGGAATCGTAGCCCTTCATTATGTGCTTAGAAAACTGCTGTTTTGGGATTGTAACTGGGGCACACTGAAATCAAGTGTTTAGAAATTCTGCGTGGAGACAACAGCCTTGCTTCTAGGAAAGTATATGAAAAAGAGGTTAAGCATAGAATAGGAGAGAAATGTGCTGGTCTGAGAGTCAAGAGACTTGGAGTTAAATCTTAATTTGACCATGAACTCACCAAAGAGTGGTCCTAGGCCTTGGCTTCTTCACTCTGAAAATGAGGGCTCTATGTGAGATGAGAATAAACACTAAATGCCAAAGGCGGCTCACATCTACCCAATGAGTTAAGTCCAATCTTTTTGTGTAACTGGTAAGTAGAGCCAAAATTGTGGTTTTAATATTTCATTCCAATTTGCATGAAGCATTTATATCAATAAAGGGCTCTATATTATTAAAATATCATAATCTGGGCTCCTGTAAACCATTATTATTATAACAGCGGTAAATATATACAACAGACTAGAATATTGGCAAAGACTTCTGGGGAACAAAAATCAGCCTCATGTACAAAGTCGTCCCATGATGATGGCTCACGGACACCATTTTAAATAAAAATTAAGCAACTGATCTGCTTCGTGTCTCGAGGGAACAAACAAGCTCTGTACAACCCAAATTAAGACAGAGTAGGAGCAGCCAACTTCGATGGGGTAAAGACTGGAAAATCAGGGAGCAGAATAACAGACTTGGAACTTGAAATAATTATGAACACAAGAAATACCTCCCAATAAAAGCTGCATCAGAAAGGACATGAAAGTCCTACAGATTTTTGTTTATTTTATTTTAATTTAAGCAATAACAGTTTTATGTTTCCTTTCTGGCTTCAGAAGGAATGATAATGCATCCTATAGAATTAGCCCATAAAGCATTCCTGATTCTTTACTCAAACTGGATATAAGATCAAATGAGACAGTTTTGGGGCCCCATACAGTGATGGGATTATTAAATGTCGAGACTTAGTGATGAGTCACAGAAGAGGTCTCTGGCTTTTTAAATGGCCCCAGGATAGCCCTGAAAATGTCTTTTTAGAAGCACTGGTCTAGTGGGGGCACGAAGCTCCAGCCTTGTGCCCAGAGAAGACCAGGATAAACACGGCCATAGCTACCCTCTAAACACAGGTTTGTGTCACAGCTTTCGCTAGGATAGCGGGGTTGTGTGTGTTTTACAGAGGAGGAGGAGAGGGGGTGGCATGGGAGGAGGAAGAAAAAACATTCTCTCATCCCTGGGAAACTTGCAAAATGACTTCCTTCCATGAGTTTGCCCAAATGAAATCTCCACCTCCCACCCTGCTTACAGGTCAGTGAACCCATTCACTGATTAGGAAGTGACCCACAAGCATCAGTGTGAAGAGAGGGGTGCGGTGGTGGAAACACTTGGAGAGAATGCAGTATCCTGTTTAACTTGGCCTTGCCAATGCCAAACCCTTTCTCTGTGAATGTTTCTTTAGTTAAAGAACGATAATGTCCTCCTTCCAATGGCTTTGCCTCTCATGAAATGGGCTATTCGCCATACATACAAAACCACTCTCACTGCATCACTTAACCTCTCTCGCATTAATCTCCTTGTCTGTGAGACAGGGAGAAAGTCTTAATTTACTTACATTATAGGGCTGTTGTGTGGAAAATGCCTGGAAATAAATGTGTGGCACACTTACAAAAGGTAATACAATACAGTGTAAGTCCTTGCAGTGCAAATGAACCGAGTTAACACCACCGTATACAGTTTGCACCTACTGGCCATTCAGCTAAGGGAAAATAAAGGGTGAATGTGGGAAGTTAAATAAAATTAGATAAAGTGTGCTGTGGCCAGAGCTAAGGAAGAGCTCTCTAGAGCCACATTTATGAACAATGCAAAACAAAACTTGGTATCTATGGCTGTGAGAATGATGGCCACCAGGAACCATGACTTGAAGTTTCAAAAATGACTGCAGGTGAATAAATAAGGCTACTTCCTCAGGTCCTAAAAAGGTACCTTCCCCCCAGTCTTCAGGAAATTGCTTGTGGCACTTCTGTAGCAGAAATAGCTGTTGATTTTGGTCTGAGCATGGTCACTTTTTATTGACCAATAGAACAGGGAGCTGCTGACATCTCCAAGGTTGTCGGGTTGGGGTCTCTGTCACCCTGCTTCCTTGTATGAGACTATGTGAGAGCCAAGGGTGTCCAAGGACTTCAGCGCCCCATCTCTCCTTAGGATTATGCACCATGTTCCTCTCCTAACTGTAGCAGTTAGTCCAAATCTTCATTTCTTGCTCGGGGTTTTCCACTCTGTTGCCCCACCTTATCTATCTAAACTTCTCTTTATTTCCCAAACTCCCAGCTCACCCCCATGCATGCCTTCAATTATCTTGTGCCCCTTAATTCTTTCCACGCTTCAAGATCTGTGACAATCTCTGCCTCATTCCCCAGGTATTCTAGCTCACAGCCATCTTACTGGAACTCACCAGAGCCTGCACCGTGTGCTTTGACCATGTACACATGTAAGCAACAAGAGGATATCACGATTGGATGAGACCTTACAGAGTATCGGTTCCAAACATCTAGAGGCTGCACAAATTCCCTCCACAACACATCTGACAAATGGCTTCTGGGGCCCTACAATTGGCATGAGGGCTGGCATGAGTAACATCCTCCATAAATGGGAGTTGTCCACATCTGTGCCCAGGCACAAGGCCACCTATTCCATTCTGGATCAACAGCTTCACGTGTGGGGAAAGGTCTTTTTCAAATTGAACTAGATCCCTTTCTTTAGTCCTGGTTTGACCTTCACATGCCTCGCACACAGGCCAGCCCTAACTACTCATTCTTTGAGAATGTTCCTTGTAACACGGTTTCTGATTCTGGTTCTCAACGTTCTTCAGCATCTTTAAGTATGGTCATTGCGAAGTCAATACTCTAGGTGTGGATCTGGCCATTCAATTTTCAGAAATGTACCTTCATGGTGTAGAAGCTACGTCATGCCCCTTCACACCACTCCTTTATTCATGTTGTATTTGCAAGAGTCGAACATTCTTTTCACAGGTGCTATTTATTATCTCTCTCCTATCCTATACTTTTTTTTATAAATAGCTAGGGACTTACACTTGTACGTGATATATTTCAACTTTTTAAAGTTTAGCCTTATGTCTTTCGTGATCTCTTTAGATTCTGATTTTAGTTCTCTTCCCAGCTTAGCATCATCCATGAATTTGCTAGATGTGCCAGTTTTGCCCTAATCTAAATCATGGACAAAAATGCTGAAAAAAAAAAAAAAAACATTTTGAGCACTTAACCTTTTTGGCATATCACCTTCCCTTCAGGCTCCAAACAGTGCTTTGTGCAATAATGTGTACATAATAAATGCTTGTACATAATTGTTGAATTATACCAAATTCTACCCAATATCACAGAATATTATATTTTCATGGTAATGATGGACTCTATCTCAATTCTTTCTTGCTGGGTTCATCTTTTTTTTCTCTCTCTCTGTCTCTCTGTTTCCCCCTTTCGTCTCTCTCTAAGCCTCCCTTTCTCTTTAGCCCTCAAAATTCTGGGAATTCAATGTAGCCTGCAAAGCCCAAGGAATAAACATTATGGCAATAACGCGTCCCTTAAATCCTTTTGTAGAGTCTATCCTGATTGGCTGCAAAGTCAGTGCGTAGAAAACCCATTGCATTAAAGCAGATAACATTTGTGAATCCTCTGATTTCCTGTTTGGCTCCAATGTCAATATAATAATAGCTTCTTGTAGATACTTTTACTGTAGGATAAATGACCAAGCCACACTTTTAAATAAAAGGATTTGAGCATGACAGTACATGCCAAAATGCGGGCTTCTGTGTGCCTCCTGTAAATAATCTTCCCATCCCACTCTTTACAAGGAACAGTTCAAGATGGTCAATGTTAAGATGTTAAAAGGGGAATGCAATAGTGATACTTCTCTTTAAATGCAATCCCCATTCCGAAGATAAATCATAATCAGGTTGAAAAAAAAAAAACCCGCTTGGACAAAAAATGGAAAGTAGGAATCTGTGCACAGTGCGAGCTCAGTGGCTGTCTGGTGATTCTAAGAACCATATTCTTTTTCAGCTTAGGAAAAACTATAATGTGAAGTCTGGACACCAGGAAACTAGGACTAAGGTCCCAGGGTGTCTGTTTCTCTTTTCCGGCTTCTGGGATTGGGCATGATTGTCCAGAAAGATGGGGATGTCACCCTCTCTCCCCATGACTTGGCTGAGGGGTGGGGCAGGGGAACAGAGAGTGTATTAGATCATATGTGGGAGGGGAGGGCATGAAAAGTATTTCTCAAATTACCATTACTTTGTTTCTTTTTGGTCACACAGGAAATAATTTTGAATTCTTAAATGATAATAAGCAGGAGACAGGAACTCGAGGGTGAGTATAGGTGGAAAAAGGTTGAGAACTCAAACTAATCTAGGGTGATAGAGGTCAGAAGAGTAATTATCTTTGGGAGTATTGAATAGAAGGAGGGTCGAGGGAGGCTCTGGAGTATTAAAAATGTTTTAAATTCGATCTGGGAGGTATTTACAGAGGTGTATGATAATAAAAATCATTGTGATGTACACTTAAGATTTGTACACTTAACTATATATAAATTACATAATCTTCAATTAAAAGGTTAAAAAGTAATACAAGGATTGAGAACTACTGACTTAGTAGCCTGGGGCTAGCTGTCCCCTGTAACCCAAAGTGCTGGTACAGAAAGGGTGTTCAGCACTTTATCACTCATATGTTTACAAGATACATTCTTGGGGAAGCTGATAAATTGTACCATCCATCAAAGTACTCTCATCTTTCAATAAACTGAATTCTAGTTCTTGGTGAAGCCTGATGTGGAGTCAAGCTGTCCTCTGGAGCCAAGAGGAGCAGATGGATCTACAAGGAAGGAAAAATGACAGCTTTTCTGACTTCAAAAAACAAGGCCCACTAGGGCCAAGCTACCCACTGAAAAGACACAGACCTGTGGTAACAAGTACCTTTCTTTGCTGCTGGCTTTAGACTAAGGAATGAGAGGTCAAAGGAAACCAAGGGAAAGAGATTCTAACCCAAGGGGAAGGTGATGGGTCTGAGGAGAAAGGCAGTGAAGCCTTAGGATCTTGGAAGAGCAGGAGGCTCCATGAGACACTGAGCACTGCTGTGTTTCAACAGCTGCTACTGGCGCTGGGCCAGGGGCTCAGGGGCGAGCCATTTCCCCCTCACCCATTTCCCCCTCACGCAACAACTGTAAAATGAGAACTCCCCAGTTCAAAGGCAGGCAGAGAGGGAGAAGAGAGTCTAGAGAGTGACAGGAGAGGGGCCCTGGTATCAGAAGAAGGAGAAAAGGATTTTCAGGAGGCGCTCACATGCTCCCACACATGTAGGATGAAGGGCTCTCCAGAGCCTGTCTCAGGCACCCATTGCATTACAGTCCTTTGTCACAATGGCCTCAAGGGAAGGGAGATGGCGTAGATTTACCACCTACTACATCCCCAGCACAATGCTATGTGTTTCTACAAATGTCACGTTTGGTCCTGACGACCTTGCAAAGGCAGGTATCTTTGTTCTCATTTTACAGATAAGGACACTGCAGCACGCAGAGATGAAATGACTGGCCCACAGGCACCGCTGGCCAAAGGCAGAGGCAGGAACCAGAGTTTGAAGGCCAGGACCATCAAGGCTCAAGGCAGGATCTGAATCTCTGTTCCCCAAACCCAACAAAGCTCTCATCATTTTGGTGCACTGGGTAAGGATCTTAAGTCTAAAGCCACTCCAGAATGTATTATGCAATTCATCAGTTGAGATTGTTTTTACTATTTTTGCAGAGGAGAATCATTCATTAATTTAAACAAGATGTTATATAGTATTCTGATAATAGGAGAAATCAATGAAATAAGGAACTCAGTAGTTGCTATATGCAATAGAAGAAATGTAAAATTTTAGGTTTTGGGATGAGTCATATACACTTATATCTTACTACAGGATATAGGTCAAACTTCTAACTTACACCAAGTAAATAATTAACCTCGACTAAAAAAAAATGTGCAAGGAACCTATTTTTTTCTAATTATGGTAAAATATACATAAAATAAATCTACCATTTTAACTCTTTTAAAGTTTTGGCCAAGTGGCATGAAGTACATTCACACTGTTGTACAACCATCACCACCACCCATGTCCAGAACTTTTTGATCCTCAAACTGAAACTCTGTCCCCATTAAATTCTAACTCCCCTATCTGTTCTCGGTTAGCAGCTTACACAGTACTTTGCATAGGGTGCAATGCTTCTTGAAGAAAAGCAAGATTTAAAGTCATATGAGAAGACCAACTATTATATAAATAAAAGATTAAAGAGATTCTATTTTTCCATAACTAAAGCCTAATAGCATCTGTATCCAAGAAAAATTAAGAGTAATTTATGACTTGTTTACCCTTCTGGCATCAGCTCTAATCATGTTGTGACCAAGACCTCTCACTTCCTTCAGATGCATTAGCAGGTGGTGGTGAAGTCTAATGCTGGGAGTGGGAAAGAAGAGATGCCTGACCAGCCAGAACTGGAGGCTAGTTGTTGGGCCATAACCTAGTGGACAGGGACTCAGTGGTTTCCTAGGAAGCCTCCCTTGATGGATCTGTATGACTTGGCAGTGACTCTGTGATGGAAATTCACTAAGGAGGCTGAATTTCAAATCCTGCTGAGCAAAGATTTCAGAGGTCTTCTGTGTACAGAAGTGGCCTGGAGAGAAGGCAAAGGCCTCCCCAGTACCCTTGGGGTGAAGCTTGGGAAGCAAAGAAGCACAGATTAGAAGGCTTTTTAATGATCTTAGAGCACCGTGCAGACATGGAAAGCCTGAACAAATGGCCCCTTCACCTCAGAATTTTCTAATCTGGTTAAGGCACACAGCCCTAAGTGGAGAGGATTAGAGGTAGGCTATTTGTTAAGAGGGAAGTCTGCTGAGTTTTAAAAAACTGACTGAGGGACCAGAAACGCATGCAGCAATGGTCACTGGGCCACTGGTTTGCCTCCCTTGACTTTCTTTGGTTAACGAAAAAATTTTTGCTAAGGAAAAAATTGTCCACTGGGACAATGTTGCCGTCTGTGGTTTTTGATTCATATGACAATTTTCGTTCAATAGTTTTTCCTTCCTTCCT
This sequence comes from Pteropus medius, assembly GCF_902729225.1. Classification (NCBI taxonomy): domain Eukaryota; kingdom Metazoa; phylum Chordata; class Mammalia; order Chiroptera; family Pteropodidae; genus Pteropus; species Pteropus medius. The sequence continues at coordinate 3,978,381 of NW_024349800.1, read as the reverse complement.
GGAGAATATGCCTTACTTGGTGCTTCATCCTCAAAACTCAAGGCTGGGAAGGTGATTCTGAGCTAGTGGACTTGGACTAGTTGAGAGATGCTCTGTTCCAAGAGAGGGACTGATAAATATCTGGGTTTTGGAAGTAAGTTTATAATGTTTGGATTTTGTGCTGGCACCAGGCTCTGGGTTTTAAGCACTCTGCTGTCATATGGTGTACACCCTTTCCAAGAAAAACTCTATAAAATGAAAATACTTTATTGCCATGGCCTCTGACTTCTTGAGAGTCACACAAATATCGTAATCTCTTGCAACATTTAATTTAATTTAAACTCGATTCACCTAAAGAAAAAATTTAGTTCTGAATCTGCCTGTTACACTTCTCAAAAAGCGCCAGTCTTCTCTATGGTGTCACTGTTTTGTTTGCTATGTGCCAAACTTATTTCACATATGCGAAAAGAAAATTGGCATTGAGTCCATATGAACTAAACTGCTGGCAAGAGCAATGCAGAAGCTTGCCATTGAGAAGATTAGATTCCCAAGAAACTCCTCTAGCAGTATTCAATATCCACAAACTAAAAAAGTGTGTGTGTGTGTGTGTGTGTGTGTGTGTGTAAATATACACACACGTATTCAATCTGAAGAAGCTGATTCCCCCTCCCCGAGTTCAGGTAGTATTCAATTAGTCATTTAAGTTACCCTGAGCTTACTATCTTAGTTGTACAAATAAAGACATAACATGAAAATAAATGTGCAGAGATTCATAAGAGAAATAGGAAATTGAGAGTTATTTTTATTCAAGTTTGAGCTTGCACATTTCAGTTGTCTTCTTTATTTGCTTAATAAATAGGATATTTTCCCCATAAGATTAGTAGATCATGTTCAGTGTGTGTGTGTGCGCGTGTGTTATTAATGTGTGTGTGTGTGTGTGTGTGTGTGTGTGTGTGTGTTGGGGCAAGAGGGTAGAAGAGCTTTTCAATTTTCAATTTTTCAGTTGTTTTCCTTTACTTTTAAGGCTTTTTGCTATTTAAGTATGCTATTTTGCAGACTGTTTTGCCTTTGCACTCACAGATTCAAATATGGAACTAAACCAAGACAGAAATGGAGAATTTTATTAGCCAGAACTGTGGTAAGTGATTTAATACGGAGACAGTACTTGAACACTGCGCTCCCTGGACCCTGGATCCTGAGTCCCTGGTGATAATGCAGAAATGGCAGCTGTGTCGCCATAGCAGGTATTTATAATTAGTGCCTGTCTCATCTCTTCAGAACCCTTAGATCACACCAGTAAGGGGTCTTTTGAACTCAAGAACGACTACAGGCAAAGTTTGGCAATCATTTGGAATGCAGGCATTTTTATAACTAGGTCTTACAAAGGTGGATTATTTCTAAAAGAAAGAGATCTACTTTGGGAAAACATGTAGAGAACATTTTTTAAGTTTGGATATTTCAGATTTTCATATTCATTTTCTAAAATAATCACTGCATTTTTCTCAGTCATTGGGGAACCATTTATGGGGACATACCAATGTCTCTGACAGGTTGCCAGTCCTCGGACTCCATCTTTCCTACCCTTTCTCCATGGATAACATGTGATCCAGGCTTAACCAATCATACAGTGCCATTTTCTTGGCAACAGCAATTAGTCCAGGAGGTGAATGTATGACTCAAGCAGGGACAGTTCTTCCCTTAGACTGATTTATGAAAGATGGAAGACACGTGTCGCTTCCCATTCAAGTTGCTCAGCTAGGAAGATGGGAATCTGGGGCACCTAATGGCCATATTTCCTGCCACAAAGAGAAGACTGGAAGGTTATCCTCAGAATGAAGCCAAGCACAGGCAGGCTCAGCTGAGACACACAAAAAGTGAGTCTTGGAAGAACTGAATCCCAGTTTACAGCCTTGAGCCCTGATTCCTTTAATCCTATAAGCAGTTCCAATAACGTTCCAGCTACATAACCAAGAAATTTCCTCTTTGTTAAGGTTGGTAAGAATTAGGTCTTTGTCATTTACAACTGAAAGAGTTGTGAATAATGCAGGGGCCCATCTTAACTTGGGAATCACACTGTTACTAACTTTTTTAGTGATATTAATGGCCTTCCAGGTATGTGTCGTGAATGTCACATATATTTTACAACAATTTTTTGTTAGTGGCATCCCATATCAATTCAGGTCAAGAAAGAAATGCCAAAATTTATAAATGAGAATGAGGAGAACATTCCTATGCTTGTGTTAAGAAAAGCAGAATTATATAAATACGGTTCTACCCATTTCACATTTCTTAACATGTAGAGAGACTTAACATTAATTATCAAATGTATCTACTGATTCAGGAGTTCGCAGCACAAAAAATTCTTATTTTATTACCACTGTTCATCTATCTTATGGAACAAAAGAGACCAAGAAGCAGATTGGGGAAGAATAAAAGAAAAGCTTCTATGAATGGATTCTTCCTGCCCATATGTTTAGGTTCTGCTTCTTCCCCTAACTCAGAGCTGAACATCTCAGAGATGCTGGCAGGTAGAAACATGCTTCCTTTTAATTACACCACCAAAATGCTGCAATAACTGATTGCCAGTTAAATAATTATAATCAAGTGCCCATTGTGCATAACAATCATTTAATGACTGCCATCCGAAAACACTATAATAAAGAGAGCTTTAATGAAGAAAACTGGAAAGGGGCCAAAGTTTTATGGTGGTTTGCTTAAAGGGAAAGAGAGCCATAATCTCTATTTAAGATTAAAAGAAGCCTTTAATCCAGATGCTCAACATTAAACAAGTGGAGTGGAGTCATGTTTTGATCAAAAGTTACTGCATGCATAAAAGAAAGTAACGTAAATGTTCTTTTAGGAAAAAAGCTCCAGTAAATTATATTAAGTAAGTGTTTGTAACCATTTGTTTTGGAAAAAAATGAAAAAGACGAAAACCATCTGATTTTCATTTTGGACAAGACTACTCAGCTAAAATAATAAAAGGGAATAGGATTTTATTTGATTTGTATAACATCATTGAAAGTGAGTGAGGTGCCATCCAATCTACCTGGTGCCAATATTTCTCCTGTACTGACCTTATTTATTTTTTGCCCTCACTTTACCAGGTCAGGCCTATATCTTTGGTAGGTGTAATTATATTCTCACACAAAGTCTTAACTGAAATGGTTTTAATGATCTCAGCTCTAGCAAACAGTAGTTCTCATCCTGGGGTGGGGGTGGAGGGACCAAAACAACAATCTTATCACATAAAACTCAGATCGACTGGCAGCTACTGCCACTGCTGGTGCATGGAGTATTCGGCTAACAAATCAAGACTGCAATTCCTAGAACTGCAGCCATTTTCCATGAACAGATATGTAGCCTGGCCAACAATAAATACCAGCGGCTCCAGGCTTTGCTAGAGTGAATGCTGGTAGAAAAGGAAAAGGAACATAGTCCTCTCAAGGAAAAATAAGAAGGCAAAGCAAAAATGAAACCAAAAATGGTTCCTATAGATCTGACCAGCTTTGGGCCCCAATAGCTTTCCCAATACCTCAGGGTACAAAGTGGCAAGACCTTGACTCTGGTTAGAGCTGAGGGAAATGTGCAGTGTGGTTTCTGTGCACACAGAGACATCCAGTCCTTGGAAAGGCATGATGATATCTCGAGGCAGTGAAAAAGACCCTGAGTGTCTGACGGAAACAAAATCACACCTGGATATCATTTTTGTCCTAAGGTGAACATTCAGGACAAATTGCCCTTGAGATGCCCCAGAATGTCCAGATCCTGGGATATATGTATGTCACAGGCAGACACAGATGAACTGGGAAAAAAAAACTCACCTGCTTACCTGGGGCACAGGACACAGACAGGCCTGGACAGATTTTCTAAGACTATTTTAGCTTAAAACTAACTAGAAGAAGGTGTAGGAATTTGATTATGACACCAGGGCCTTTTCTGACATTCTAAATTAAGGATATCAACAAATTCTCATTCAGGAAGTTCCTGCTTTTTAGTTTGTGTTAGAAGTATATCTATTCACCTCCTGGTCTGTAAATTGCCATATTTTATGTCCATTTTATCAAAGTCTTTCTGCAGCATTTATCCCAGTGGTTTACACATAGTGCAGGCTACCCTTTGATATGTGCTCCTAACACAGGCTCTTCACCAGTTAGCAGGACCAGCTCTTTTCCTTCTCATCTCAAAGTTATTGTCAAATGCCAGTGGCCTTCCATGTGCTTCCTGACAAGTCCCCCAGTACCCTTCTAGGAGTTAGGCACCGGGAATCATGCCACTCCTGTTCCCTTTCCTCACCAACGGGCAGTCAGTAGTTACATTCTCGCCACCTAACTTTCCTCCTCTATATAAGCTGATGTCAGTAATAAACCCAGCTTATAAGGTTTGTGTGTGCGTGCATGCACGTGTGTGTAGACTTGATGAGAAATGCGGATAAAGCCATGCAACACTGGTAAATGTTCAATAAGTGAGAGCTATTATTGATACACATCATTGCCCTTAGGCGAAAATCTAAATTCAATTTCGTTAGCCAGGTATATGATAATATTAATAATTATAACAATATAATTTACACCTTGCTCAGCTACTCGCCCCAAACATTGTTTCTTCCTTTCCATACCCGATCCATTCCTCTATATAGCAGCCAAGACTTAAAAAAAATGTGAGTCACTCTCCTGCTTAAAACACAACACAAGCTGTTCTCATGGCTTATGGGAGCCCACATCACTTGCTCCCTGCCTGTGTCTCCAACCTCATTTTCTACCACTCTCCCCCTAACTCATTGTGCTTTCAGCAACGCTGGCTACACTTCCCTCCATTTCTTAAACTAAACAAGTTTGCTCCCAACTTAGGTCTTTGCACAAGGTGTTCTCTCTACCTCAGGTTCTTTCCCCAGATCCTCACATGTCTGGTTCCCTTCTCTGTATTCAGGGCTTAGCTCAGAGGACACCTTCTCAAAAGGACCTTCACTGACCTGCCAGTTCAAACTGTCTAAGTCTTGACCTCTATTTTCTCATCCTCCATGTCCCACACTAATTCATTCTATCTCAACATCTTGTTTTATTTTCATTATTGTGCTCATCGCTAGCTGAAAAGTGTCTTTTTTTTTTTAATTGTTTATGGAACTAGAATGTAATAAGCTCTATGAAAACAGACCTTGCCTTGTCTTGACTACCACTCTATCTCCAGTGCTTAGAAGGGCCCTAGAATATAGCAGACACTGAACGAATATGCTGTATCCCCCACAGAGCCTTGTATACTGGCTGCCACTCACCAGCCGCTCAGTAAGCTTCAGCTGAACTGAACTGCATTGAATTCAACCAAGTGGCAAATATCTAAGGCATAGATAAAAATCTTCCCTTTGACTACCCTCTTACCAGATATACATTGAAGAGCTCAGATGTACATTGAAGAGCTCATAACTGTGACCTGTGCTCATCAAAGAGTACATGGGACCTAAAAAGCAGTGGGAATGAGGGTGAATACATGTAAAGACATTTAGGGCTCACCAATGCTTCTGGGTTTAACAAAAGTATAAGGAGACACAAATGTCTAAATTCACAGCACACTAAATGAAACAGTGAATTAGCATACAGTGAATCTGGGGCCAGGGTGACATTTAAAATAAACTCTTGATTTCATATTTACATATATTTCCAGTCATGTTCAGATGAAGTAGAGTGGGATTTGGAGGCAGAATTCACCATTTTCTGAACTTGAATAACACCCTATCTCATATTGCACTTAGAAACACCCCCAATCTTAAATTCACTCTCATCATTTCAAATGTCTTATCCTTCAACTCAGGTCAGAAATTAGATCTTAAATTTTCCAGGACTTTAGAGCTCCTAGCCTAATTCTTAGAGAAAGAAATTTCAAGTTTAACAGACTCAGAACCAAATCCCAGGTCTTCTACCAGTTCTCAGACATTAGGTGAATTATTTATCCTCTCTTAGCCTTAATTTCCACATCTTTTAAGTGGTAATAATGACACTCATCTCACAAAGAAATGATTTGAGAAATAAATGGGATGGTTTATGTAAAAAGCTGTTTGATATGCTTAATAGAAAATAGGTACTCAATAAATTACAGTTTCCTTTCTGGATAGGAGGTAGGAACTCAAAAAATACTCACTAGGTGGTGGCTGAATTGGGGTGGAAGGCATGCTGGGAAACAAGTGTAACGAAGAGTGGCAGGGAAAAAACCAATCTATCAATTAGAAGAAATAAGGCCCAAAGCGCTATAAAGTTTTATTACTCTCCATATGAGAAGGATCTGCAAATATTGGCATTTTATGGCTTGATCATAGTGACTAGCAGCAGTCAGGACTGAATATCAGAAAGTCATTGAATATCAGAAATCATTGGTTATGTACAAAAAGAAAGTAAAAGAAAGGTATGTTCCTGAGAACAGTATTTGCTTTAAATCTACATTGTATCAGAGAACTCATAGCAGGATTCCAATGAAAAAAAAAATGAGAATTTATTCCTTGATCTAATGAAGAAAGGCAAGTCATCAGGAAAAACTGTTGTGTTCAAATCACCCTGTTTGGTGTTCCAAGGCTCCAACACAAACACTGGAGCCGCTGGACCAATCACAAAAGCTAGGGTGAAAAGAAAGTCAGAGACTGCAGTGAACTGACTGTTTCCAACAAGCCTTGGGGGGTCGGGGGTGGATATTTACAGAAGAAGGACAAGACAAGCCACCTGCTTGGGGTCTATCACCAAGCCCTAGGAAATGAGAGAACTGTTGGCAACAAAAAAGAATGGAAAGGTAACCACAGTGGACATCTGTCGCTGTTTGTTCAGCCTGTAGTATCATTATCCTTATGACAACCACACCCAGTTTTCTAGTTTTTTACCAATTTATCCCTGACTCTCAGGTCATGTGATTTAGGTAGGCTGTTTGCCTCATTACCACTGGAGATGGGAACATATCTCAGATGTGACCAATGAATTATTCCCCTCCCCCCACCATGGTGACCGGGTCACTAGTGACCATTATTAGTTAATGCAATTGGTAACAAGGCTCTCTATCCATGGGAGTTGCTAAGTCTGGAGCTACCAGTGCCATGTTGCTATCACGAGGCCAGAGACTACCTAAAAATGAAGTAACGCAGAGAAAAGCTAGGCAAGAAAAGGTGACAGAAAAGTCACTATTTACATTTCTTGAATACTTGAATCTATGCCTAAGGCTAGAACTATCTATGATTCTTTTCAGTTACTTGAACAAATTAATCCCCATGTTTGCTTAAATCTCTTTTGAGTTAGTGTCTAATTTCTAACCAAGAGAGTTTGACTGATACAGTAAGTAATCCTGTAGTGTTTAACCCTCAAGAAGTTAGCTATAAAGGCAGTCCACAAGGTGCTTTTCTAAGTTTTCTCTAAAAAAAGAGGAAGAATTAGAATATGTGAGCTACTAGGGAACCACCTGCATTTTTCACACCAGCAATACTATTTGACCAAAATGATATACTGCTGAATAAATATATACTGCTGAATATATATGAGACGACTGCACTACACTGTGAGGTTACTACAGACAGAAGGGGACCTATTTATTACATCCCTGAACTTTCACCTTCACCTCCCCACCAAAGAGTCAAACATCCATCCATTCATGCATTCAAAGAAGTTCTTAGTAAGTGCCAAATATTTGCCAAGTATGTTTGCTAGGTAATGAGGACACAAAGATGATTAAGACATGGTCCTTATTCTCAAGCAGCTAAGGGATCCAGGGGAGTCTCAGAAAGGATGAAGCTTTAAAGGATGAGAAGGTATTTGCTAGGCAAAAAGAACAAGAGCAAAAGGATAGGCAGGAAGTGTGATAAGTCCAGGGTGGCCAGGGCTGATAAACTTGAGAGGTAGGCTGGAGCAGCTGTAAGAGCTGACTGTGATTGCCATGCTGAGGTGCTGATCTTCCCCGCCCTCTTTAATTCCTGCCCCATCCCTACTTCTACCCCTGACCTATGGACGTTGCCATTTCCCCTTAAGAATCAGATCTCTGAAGGCGGGGTGTCTTCTCCCACACGCTCATGGCATGCACCCAGGGCCTGGTGCCCCCAGGGCCTGGCACCCCCAGCACACTTGGGGGGCCCGGCGCACCCGGGGTATTGTCCATGGCTCTGCCTGGGGCACGAATCCAGGACCTTCTATGTGTAAAGCAGACGTGCTAACCTCTACACTACGGAGCCATCCTGAGGTGCTGATCTTATCCAGAACCAAGGCTGAGCATTTGGTTTCGGTACCTGGGACTTTGGGACTTTAGAAGTCCCTGAGGAACACGCTCAGATCTGTGTCTCAGAAAAGGAAAGCCTGGTGGCCACTGTGGGGAATGGATTGGAGGGGACAGAGACTGAAGGCAGGACTCACTGGGACCTGTGATCATCAATGGAAAATGCTGTGGCAACTCTGACGGAGAAAGCCAGACCAGAGGAGGAGGCAAGTGTCTACAATTCTAACTTGAAAAGCACTAAAAACGCCCCATGCTGATGGCGAGAATTCCATTCATCCTAAAGGACAAAGACTGAAAAAGAAGAATATGGAGAGAGGGCGATAAATGCTTGTTCTTCCTTAGACTCTTGGTCACAGCTCCTCCATCCTAAATTTTCTCCCAATTCTAAATCCTATCCACCTGCATGGCTTGGCTTTAGAGGAGGCCTCTGCTCCATACCGGCTGGTGGCACCTTTGGTCTCCCATGCTCTTGGCATCCTACACTGTTTTTTTTTAGACCTAATCACTGATTACGCTTCTCTGAACCTTAACTGGATCATCTATAAAATGAAAATACTGACATTCACCTCAAGATAAGAATTAAATAAGACAAATTTCGTAGAACACTCTGCACAGAGCCTGGTGCGAGATGAACACTCAACAAACAGAAGCTCCATGCTACTGCTGAAGATGAAGTAAGTTGCACTACTAAGAAACAAAGACACACTCATACCAAGCACTCACTTTTCACTTACGAAGGTTTTCCAGATCTTACAGTTAATTTAATTTTGTTGTAAGAGCAAGCTAGAAGCTCTTTACTGGGTCAATAAAGCACACAGGCTACCACAAGTGCCCTATTTCTGAAGGCCCATAAGAAATCTGGTTAGGCTACAGTGAACTGTGCTGGATGAGGAGAGGAACGTTAATGCTCCTGGATACAGAAATGCAGCTCTCATCTTGTATTCCCTCAAGTGACAAGGTCAAATGTATCATCACTCTTCCTCTAAGAGTATGGGAATGGCTGGAAAATGTTCTATGATTAAAGGAAGAAATTCAGTGGACTAATAGGTAGGTTTGTTGGTGATGTGGTTTTATTTTACTCTTAAAACCAAATCTATAGAGGTATCTTATTTATAGAATTTCCCACTACCCTCTTCGACCAAACTCTCTGCTGACAAGTCAAGACCTGGTTACCAATGGGCCTGGCTTACTCATTTGTGCAAGTGAGAGAGCTCAATAAGAGATGCGAGGACCATAATGCAAAAACCCAACAAGACTGGGCAGCTAGCTGTACACTGCTTCAGCATTTCCATCTTTAACTCACCCACACAGAGCTTTGAGTGCCAGAGGGGCCAATCTGCAGAGTTTGCAAACACTACAATAATATATTGGGTCCACCTGGGCAGTGGTTCCAAAGCTATTTTAGACCAAAGATAATATCTTTTAAGAATTTAATGATATCAAGCCTCCCCCACCCCTAAATACACACAGATGCAACATTTTGTATACAGCCCCTGGGTGTTCAGGAACCATCTGTTCCCACTCGCTAAGCCCATCTTGGTCCTACAGGAATTCAGAGGAACAACAGTTCATGGGGGTTTGTGAGGAGTGGTAGGAGAATCAATTTTCTCTATAACACAGTTCATTGCTATGAGTGCCAGCTCTTCACAGGGAAAGGGTTAATGAATGATGTGAAATTCAGAGCCCAAACATTTATCTATCTGTACTGCCTAACTCTGAGTGGCTATAGAAAATCTTGGAATCTTAGTGATTTCCAAAGGTGCTAAGAAACAAAAGTCCAAGAGGATGCTCTGGGAGAGCGGGTGGGGAGCAGGGCAGGCATGGTCCAAGCCTTGGAAAACACTACCAGGTGCCCCCACCCACCACCCTAGGAAGGGGCAGGGAATCCTGTTCTCTCTTGCTCAGTTCCACTTAGTTCTTCCATTCTCCACTTATGCAAAGACTGCAGATTCCTTGGATGAGCTGTACCAAATCCAAATGGTTAAAAATAATTTGCTAAATACCTTCCTAGATAAATTGAAATCCAAGACCTTTTTGAACCTTGTCCAGCTATCCCTCAAAGGGTGAGTCGGCTGAATGTCACGCACTTTCCTAGCTGAATCCCTGAGTCACACTTCTGCCTGTCAATCTTCTGATGTCACAAGTCAAACTGTGCCATGAAAGGCTGAGTAAGCATCTTTAAGAAATAGAAACTCGACTGTAAGAACAACAGGTATTTCCAAACACAAAATGTCTCTGCTCAATTTCTAACTCAGCTACTGTATATAAATTTAGCCATGACACTGGGAGGGGAATTTTTAAAAATAGAAGTCAAAGGAAAAGAATAACAACAATGTACCAGTTGCTATCTTAGGCAAGACGTATAAAGTGGTAAACATGACATATAATGTCTTTACCCTTATGGGGATTATATTTGAGTGGGGGCTACAGTAGGAGACAGAAAATAAATACAAATAATTTCAGATAGTGACAAGTGCCAGATAGAAAATAAGACAGGATAAATAAAGGAATAAAGAATGGTGGAGGTACTATTTTTATATCCATTTTACGTATGAGGAAACTGGGGATAATTGTGGTCAGGTGAGTTCAAGGCTACACAGCTAGTAAGCAGTGACTTTAAACTCAGGTCTGTCTGAGGACAAAGTTGTTCCTAACCACTATTCCATGCTACCTATTCATATTCAAGAGGAACCAAAGAATCTGAGAACAGATATGGCCAGAGACCATCAAAATTTTAAAAAGACCCTCCCTTTAGGACATCAGCAAAATTTTGAGATCTATGAACTCAAATAAGTGTGTTATAGGCTGACATTGTAATGCTAATGCAACTAACATTTGAAATTCTGTACATGACATTTAACATACTTAACATCCTCTAACATAACATAACCCTCTGAGATGAGAATTACTGTCTTTATTATATTTCATTTAAGTGCACTAAGGCTGAGTTTATAAATGCAAAAGCTGCAATCCAGGCCTCCTGTCTCTGAGTGCATTGCTTTTTCCATTACACCATGCTGCCTTCCAGAAGACTCCCCAAGGAGCTCCATTTTTCTCCCACTGGGAGACAAGGGAATAACTAACTTGGCAGTACAGACAGAAAGGAGTGACTGTTTTGCATCTCTGCCAAGCAAGTATTCATGCCCTTTGACACAATACCCAATGGATCTTTAGCAGCTTAAGCATTCTAGAATTTGCCGAAGAATTTTCTCACCTTCTCTGTATGGGGTCCAAAATTAAGAGGGGAAAAACATATTTATGTCTCATTCAGAATTCAAAATGTAATAAATCCTTCAAGGCCCTGGCAAGTTTCTCTAATCCACTGTAATCATGTTTCCTTGTATAACAAGTCTTGTGATGTCTGCAGCAGCCTCTCTCTATAGTAACGGCAGCCTGAGAGCTGGAGTTCTTCTTCTCGTGCCTGGGGGATTATTCCATTTTCCACATTAGGAGTAAGCCACAGACTTTAGGTTCTAAAACAGAGCCAGAAACACTGACTAGAATCCAGATGCCCTAAATATAATGAGAACTAAATTTTACTGCCTTCTGTGAAAGACACAAATGAAAAGAATGTACCAACTTCTAGAATTCTGGTCCAGAAAGCAAAGTTATGAATAGAGCCAACATGGGTTCTATTGTACTGAGAGACTCCTTAAAGCCACCTGGAGACTTTCCAATGACCTCCCCTGCTTCATATCTCTGGTTTTTTTATTTTTACAAAAGCCAAACATACTACTAGGGAAGTAGGACGTGCTACAGGCTCGTCATAATAAACCAGGTTTTCACGTAGCTCTAGAACTTTCTGTAGGTTTCTTTCTACATTAAAAAAAATTTATGTTTTCAGGGATTGGTTTCATAAATAAATGATTTTTCTCTATGGTTAGACAATCACTTCTAATTATTAAATAAATTTTAAACTCTTTAATGGAAATATCCTCATTTTCTATCATTTAGCATTAGATTAGTGTCTCACCTCAAGTTATATGTGTCTCACCTCAAGTCGCAACTGTTAATAATTATAATAATGATGATGACAGATGTCTCATTTGTTGAATGCCTACTATGTGCCAGGATCTATAAGTGCTTTAAATATATTATCTTATTTAATCCTAACAGTTCCTCAACAAGGTTGTTATTATTTCCATTTTACAGCAAAAAGGCTATATTTTATGATGGTTCTGAAACCTGCCCAAGGTTACATAGCTGGTAAACAGCTAAACTTTGAATACAGGGGATTGGACTCCAGAACCGATTTTGGAATAAAAGGTGAAAGCCCTCTCCTCCCCACTGTAGAGAGCCACTGCTTTTAGCAACTTGCTCTCATCAAATCTTTCTGAATTAAAGTTGGTTTTCATAGGAATAACTTTCTTTTTACATTGTTTTTTTTGTTTGGGAGATACTTAATCAAATGGTACAATTACAACAAATCCATGTGTCAAGAAACACAAAAGACTTGGAAAGTGTACCCCTCAATTGGTGGAAGCAGAAATGTGCAGGTGTCCTAAAAACCAGCCTACTAGCTGGGAGCATCCAGCCTTCCGGAGACAGCAGATCATGCTTTCACAAGGGAGTGCAGCGTTAATTAACCAGGAGAGTCGATTAAGGGAAAGTTGGTAAGGAAAGCTTTATTGAATATAACTATTTTTAAAAAGCATATTATGCTTGCGATTTTTCAACTGGCTCTTATCACTTATTCATTCCTCTCCTGATGAACTCTCAGGTTTGTAATAGACACCTTTAGTTTTGTCTGTCCAGCGCCCTCCTGTCTTCTGGTTATGGCAAACACCTTCTGATGGGAACCTCTTCTTCACCCCATGCCAACCATGTTCCTTTATAAACCCTGTCTCTCTGGCCCAACTTGAGTGGCTCCAAAATGAGCAACAGACTTGAGCTGAGCCCTGAGTTTTGATCTGGTACCCGAGAAGACATGGGCCAGTCCATGTCCGGTGACGGAAGTATGAATTTGTAGGCTTTGGAGCTGCCAGCAGCCTGTCTGCAGGGAGACCTGTTGCTGTTACTGCTGAATGGCAGGCAGCTTTTTCTAAGGTTTGCCTGATCAATCGCTCTTTCAAATGTGTTCAGTGCTCCACTGTTTCCACGTGCCTATGATAATTCAAGTTGGGTTTATGTCAGTTGTAACCAACAGAGTCCTGAATAATTTAGAAACGGTACCAAAAATGGAGAGTTGAAAGAGATCAAGTCTAAATGCAAAATAAAAAATAAATAAATAAATGATAAGACGAGGTGGGAGGGGAGGCCATGACAAATATTTCATCCACGGTGAAAAATTCCCAATTGCTCTTACAACATAGTAAAACATTTGGTTTAACAAGTTTGAAAGTTTAGGAAACTGAAGAAAGTATCAGATTATTGGATAGCATTGTCTACTTCTTATACCATTTCATACAAGAAAGAGATGCTTCAGTGGCAAGCTGGCCCATCTGGAGGCAGGTAAGAAACAGCAGAATTGGTGTATAAGACCTTAAAGGGAGGATCCTTCTATTTTTGGTCTTAATCTTTCTTTTCAATGCAAAGGCTGGATTTTTTTTGTTGCAAGCCATAGTCAATGGTTACTGGGGATGATGGGAAGCTGATAAATGGACAGGAGTGAAGGGAAGGCCCAGAACTCATATGCAGACTGAGGGTAGGGGAACTTTCCAAGGCCCCAACCAAAGTTCTTAAATTGAGTCTCAGAAGGAGAAACAGGGCTCTTAAACAGCTGTTGGAGGCACTGACTTCCAGTTAGAAACTTTGAGGGCTGAGTAGGTTTTAATGGCTGGACCCCTCAAATTATTTGGAGTTGTCCCTTGGATTAAGATTTCATATTTTTAGAATGAGGGCATTGGATAAGATAATCTCCAAAGCGTCCTCTCAGTTTTAATGTTTTGTTTCTAGGTGATTAAATATAAAGTCTTATAATTCTCTTAAAACTACTGAGAACTCTCTTCACTCTAAGCATCAAACTTAAGAGCAAATGTAGGGGTGAGAGAAATTAAGCACTTGCTTGTGAGTCTTTGTGATTTCAGACTACAACTTCAGTTTCCTCGCCTGTGAATGGGGATCCTGAATGCCTGTCTTCACAAGGCAATGAGAAGGGAAAAGTGAAAGCCTTCTGACCTCTCTTAAGAGAAGGTGCTATGAAAATTCTAAACTGGATTAGGGCAAAGCTCTCTGAACACAAAGCTTAGCTCCAAAATGACTTTATTTATTATTCATTCATTCATTCATTTGCCCTAGTGATGCCATTTCTGACTCCAATCACTGCTCCCTGCAGTTTTCACACATCTGTAGAGAACATGTTTCCTAATGGACACAGAATCAGCCTTGAAGGAAATGCCAGTGCTGGCTCCTCTCTGATAGTTCTGATTTTTTCATTTAGCATCCTATTCCATCTACCAAGTATGGACTCCCTCTATTCCTGGCTTTATCTTTCCCAGAGGTCTTACCACACGTAAACTTGTAAAATACTGACCCATCATGACAGATAAGTTTCATCCACTCTTCCTGGGTGTGAAACAGCATCAAGACTCAAAAGAGATGACTTACTAATGGTGGCATTGTATGTATTCTGACTATGACAGTTAAAAAAAAAATGGGATTGTTGGTCACGCCAGGTGGCTGTAAAAATACACTCCCTATAGACTCTGCACACATGGTTTGAATTAGGGTTTGGACTAACTGGCACCTTCTCTGAGAAGCCTGTCTGCCCTTCCTAGGCGTAGACAGCGGCTCTTTCCTTTGTGCTCCCCCACAGCACTTTACAAGAATAACTACCACACCATATAGAAATCGTTTGTTAAAATTTACATGTTTCTGGCTGGAAAAAAACTTTTGGAGACAGGGGCTTTGACTTATTCATCTTTCTATTGTTTGTCTTGTACAAAGTGGGAATTCAATAAATTCTTGTAGAATGAATTAATAAATTATGTGAATCACTACATTCTATTCTCCTCCTGAAGGGAAAATAATCTCAGAAGCCATGTAGTTTAGAGGGAAACCCTGACCTTGAACTAGACCATAGCTGGCAAAGACACACACTTGTGCATGATGTATGATACTCTTCATGCTAACACCGAAATGCATAAAAGAATGCTCAGACAGAGCCTACACTATTCCTTTAAAATTCAATATGCCACGTTAAAACAACATGAAAAGAAAGTTAACTCAGTGAACAAACAACTGATCCACCCAGTTATGTAGCACTGCAGCTGCCTACTTTTTAACTGATTGTTTCTTTAAAAGAGACACTCTGTCCTGAGATGTCTCAGAGCTGTGGTAAGTGGCTGTTAAGTTAAATCTCTGCATGAGTTCAGACATGTGAGAGGCAGTATGGTGTAGTGGTTAAAATCGCAGACCTCAGAGCATTGCTCCTAACTCATAGGGCTGTTCTAAGGATTTGATATATTAATACATGTAAAGTGCTTAGAACAGTGTCTGGCACATAAGCACTATTAAAAGTAAGCATCAGTTACTATTTTTGTATGTGGCCTGGCTAAAGTCTATCAAACAACTAGTAAAATAGCCATTATCCATTAAGTAAGGCTTGGTCTATGTTGGCACTCTCCTTTGCAATTCAATGGTTTCATTATTAACTGATGGCTATTGCCTTGATAAGAGGTCATTAGAACAGGACTGGCAGGGTGACAAATTGTGCCTGCATTTTATTTTTTTCCTCAAAGCCAATTACTCTGGCTGTTATCAGGCAGGAGAACTAGGTAGCCCATTACCTTCCTCTTTGCTTTGGAGTTATATTTCATGTTCAACTTTGGATGCTTTCTTTAGTTGAAGTTTCCTAAAATAATGACTTAAAAAACAACAACAACAACTTGGCTCTTGCCCTTTTATTCTCATTCTAAAGGATTGTAGGCTTAATGATTTCTATGGTTTTGAATGTAACTATCTTAATTCTTTTTTTTGGCATCAGGCAGAATGTATATAAGTATAAAAACAAGTATTTGTCAGAATCTTCGTGCTAAATGTCAGCAAGACTTGTGTCTGAGATGATACATTATATTTTTATCGCATGTACCATCATCATCTTGGAATACAAGGCAAATCTCATGTTACATTCTACAGAGATATCAAAAAAGGTTTTCTTTTTGTTGATATTTCACTGTAGTGATTCATTGTTAAAATCTCACGCCTACCCTCCCTACCCCAATATCATTGCTCCTAGACAAAAAGTGAAACTGAAATCAGAGAAGGCCGAAGACAGACATATTATCTAGTTGAAACTCATTCTTTTTCATCCTCTATCCTGATTCATAGAATCGAAGAGCTCATTGACTTAAATTCTCTAATTTTATAGAGGGCACCAAGACCCAGAGTGGAGAAGTGACTAGCTTAAGGTCACACAGTGTGTTAATGGCTGAGCTGTAAGTAAAACTCAAATCTGACTCCCAGGCCCGTAGAAAGGCCTGTGTTCTTTTTAAAATGCCAAGGTGTCTCTTTAGACCACCGAAATAGAAAATAAAGTTTGCTTTCAGTAGTCAATTTAAATTAAAACTCTTAAAATGTGTTGGTGTAGCAAAATGATGGGCTGTTTTGAATACATCAAGGCAATAACTCCATAAAAATCAAAGTCTTCTGTGAAATATTTCTGTTGCAAAAATTCATTGAGGCATTTAATGTGTGTCATTCACTTAGAAATCATGGGCCAATTCCAAAACCAGAAAATCGAATCACTCATTCAACCAATGCATACTTGCTGGTTAATTACTATGTGCCAGGCAGTATGCTAGGTCCTGAGGATATGCTATCAAAGACACTGTCCTTGTCCTCAAGGGGCTCAGGTATAGGGCAAATATTCGACACATGTGCTATCTACCCATATTCTCTTAGGTGTTTATGACAGACACCATTAATTCATTATATGACTATCTTTCCTGCTAAGCCTGAAACAGTCCCTTCCCAACATAACTCTCTAAGCAGCCATGAGCAATGGATAAGAGGTGTACAAGAACTGAAATTTATCTATCATCCTGGACTCTTATAGTCACTACATGCCTCGTAAATGCTAGGCAATTTCGAGTTCTTACTGTATGTACTAGAACCCTGATTCCCTCAATCAGAAGAGAAGAACTTAATTTCTTTCATTCATTTAGTGTTGATTAAACTCCTACATGAAGAACAATTCTTCCAGGTACTGGGAGAACCCTTGAGAATGTCTCGTGAAAGACCAATTATGCCCCAATGAGACCCCAGTTTTTTCACTTGAAATTTCCATTTCAGATTGGGCAGCACAGCCCTCTCTCTTATCTGTCATCACCCACAGTTGCCATCTGCTGCTAGAGAATCAAATAGAGTTGCTGTGCCACTCACTTCAAAGCAGCTGCTTATCACATCCAGTGATGTCCCAACTGAGAAAAGAACCAGTTAGCGACGATGCTGCTTCATAAAGTTCTTCCTGCCCATAAGAGTTTGGAAAATACTGCTGACTTTACCTTAAGGGGGACCCAAAGACAGCTGCAGGGTCTCCACTTCATAAGCCTGGCATCTTTCCTCTCATTTGTTTAAGCTGTTTCTTAGGGTTTAATCAAAGGAGAAAAAACAGGAAGACGTCTTTTTCTTTTAATGGCTTTTCCTGTGTCTTTCAACATTTTAATTATTTGAGATAAATAAGTAAAGACTCTGTGAAGCCCCTCTTTGTAGAGGTGCCTTATAACCCCAGAGCTGACCTTTCTCAGTAGTGTGGAACAGTGTGTATTGTTGCCCGGAAGGAGACATGTTGGAAGCTGCCCTGTCTTTGCACTTCAAAGAATATCTCCCCTCAGAAGTTTCAGACCTGTGGGGTACTGTACACCACTCACCTGCATTTTGCGGATCAGTTTGCCTCCAATGCCTGGGCCTCAGAGACCAAGTATGTTTAGAAAAGTACAGATACAGCACAAACAGAAAAAGGTGACATAACTTAGAAAAAGAATTTCCAAGTATCCACTTCTTTCTATTACATTTTCATATCCAAATAATGATTGTGTTTTTTGTTAGGCAGACATGGTGGTAGTTACTGGATGAAGTAGAAGGAGACATGAGGGCTTTTTCCTGCCCTGAAAGGTTTAAATTTCCTAAGGAAGGAAATAACCATGGGATTTAAATAAAATATATAATGCTGCCAAGAGAATGGTAAAAAACAGTTACCAAATGACCCAGCAACTTCACCCCTAGGCATATACCCAAAAGAACACAACTTGTATACAAATGTACATAGCGGAATTATTCATAATCCCCCAAAAGTAGAAACAACTCAAGTGGCCATCAACTAATGAATGGATCCAAAAAAGGTGATAAAAAAATGGAATATTACTTTGCCTCGAAAAGGAATGAAGTTCTGATACATGCTACAACATGGATGAACCTTGAAAACATTATGCTGAATGGAAGAAGCCAGTCACAAAAGACCACTTATTGTAGTATTTCATTTATGTGAATCCAGAACATGTAAGTCAATAGAAACATAAAGTAGATTAGTCATTGCCTAGGTCTGGGGGTGCAGTAGGATGGGGGGTGATGGAGCTTGGGGAAATGAGGGCTGACTGCTAAAGAGTATAGGGTTTCTTTTGGGGGTGATGAAAATATTCTAAACAGGTCATGGTGATAGTTGCTACTCTGAATATATTTTAAAAACACTGAATTGTACACTTAGAAAGGGCAAATTGTAGGATAAGTGAATTATATCTCAATAAAGCTGTTACAAGAAAAACCCCTATGCTGTCTTAAAGGCTTAAAGGCAGGATAAAGAATTTCTGGCTTGGACGATTTAAAAGAGCATTGTGAGAACAGCTTAGGTATTTGAGTTAAGTTTTGAGGATAAATCATTAACTGGCATGTGGGGGAGATGGATAGGGTGCCAGTGTGAGTCAAAAGACAACGATGTTCTGTGACTGTGAATAAAGGAGCCTGGTTAAAGAGGGAGCCATCAGTGAGGACCTAAGGAGATAAGGCTGAAAATAGAGTATGGCCAGATTGGGCTAAATGTGAGGGGCTAAAGATGGCCCCTGTGAGGGCAGAATCCGTTCAGCCTTCCAAGTGCTGGTGGTTTCCAGGCCGACAAGGAACAAGTTGATAGACTTCTGGTCAGCCTCTCTCACAACTGTTAGGAGAAATGGTGCCCTTGAGGGAAGGAACTGTGGGGAAACTTTCATACCTCTTCAAAATGAATATGTGGGAGGTCTGGATATGCTTCAGACACCCTACTCTGAAAGAGGGGATGGCAAAGAGTTGGATATGGGACACAGAAGAGCAGAAGAGGAGCACATGAATGTCCAGGAGCCATCTTCCAGAAACTGATCACTTTGGACAATGCTTTTTCAGAATCATCACCATTATAATTTAGCACGTGTGAGTCTTATGGGTAAAGAGAAGAAAACAAGTTCAGTGAGAAATTTTAGGACTTTACTATTTGAGTGAAGTTCCACTTAAAATCAGTGACTTATTTCCTGAAAAGTTTCCAAGAATCAAAAAGTCATTCTGAGGATCTTAGTTTCCAGGCTCAGTAAATCGTAGTTCCTCTTGCGTTAAGCACACCTCACTTGGAATAATGTATGGCTCTATATAGTAATTTTTTTCATTAAACTACTTCATTAAAATTTATATGTAAAGAATTATACATGAGAGAAATAAAGCTGACCTTTTATAAATCAGTCTTTTCAGTAAGTCAGACTATCATTCTGTATAGATCTGTTTTGATCATTCTGTTTTGATCATTTCAAAACAAACAACTGAGAAAATACAGCTTCTTGGAGGCTGCGTCTTTCGCATACTATATTCTCTACAGTGGAACTGTCCTATGGAACTTTCTGCAATGATGGAAATGCTCTATATCTACACTGTCTAATATGGCAGCCACTCACCACTTGTGGCTATTGAGCATTTGGTGTAACTTAGGAACTGAAGTTTTTATTTTATTTTTCTCTAATTTAAATTTAAATTTATAGAGCAATATGTAGCCAGTGGATGCTATATTAAGTAGTGCAGCCCTGTAGGAACCAGACAGTACAGGCGTACCTTGGAGATATTTTGGGTTTGGTTCCAGACCACTGCAATAAAGCGAATATCACAATAAAGCAAGTTGTAATCTTTTTGCTGGTAGAGGCTCTTGCCTTCAATTTGTTAAAAAAAAATAAAAATAAAAATGCATCATCTGTGAAGCGCAATATAGCGAGGTATGCCTAGACCTTTTTCTTCTTAAGTGTTCAATAAACATCTGTTAAACTGAATGAGAATTTATGTAATAAATCCAGACCAAGCTTCTGCTATATGCCAGGCACTCTGCTAGATGGGTATGAGTGACACACAGCCTCTGAATGAGTTAGAATTCCTGGTGCAAGGGACAGAAAACTCACCCCTGATGTCCTCAAGCCAAAAGGGAACCTGTCAGCTCACCCGCCTAAAAAGACCAGAGTAATGGTGCCTTTAGGGCAGCTTGGCTCAGGACTTAGAGGCTAACACTACAACCATTCTTGTCCTCTCTCAGCTCATCTAGACTCGGCTCTCTTCCAGGTGTGGTCTCCATGCTCAAACTGGCTCTTCACTCACATATAAGAAGGCTGCCCCAACCCAGACCTCATGTTGGCAAAGATCCAAGTCCTGATCCAGCTCTCCTAGCCAAAGACTCATTGGATCTCACTGGTTATACCTGGGTCATATGCCCATTTCTGAACCAATCATTATGGCCGGGGAAATATGATGTGCAGACTATCTTGGGCCTCGGTTACATGCTCCAACTCTGAGCCAAACGTGGAGCCAACTCCACCAGAAAAGCACATGGGATGAGAATGAGGTTCCGGATGGTTTCTCAGAGTAAAATCGTGGTACTCATTAGGGAAGAGAAAATTTTGCTAGGCAGCAAAAACAAAGATATCCATTTTAGTCTCTATCTTAGAGAACTCAGTGTCACTCCAGGGAAATCGTAAATAAAAATGCTGCTCAGATCTGCTGGCCATATAGTAAAGAAAATACTATATAAAAGGAAAAGCTCATTTGGCAAGATCGAGGTACAAATGACAGCAACATTTATTTACACAGAATTTCCTCTGAGGTTGTCTGCTTTTTCATAGATAATCCTCATAAAACTTTTGCGAAGAAGGTTACATCTATGAAATCTAGAAACTTTTAGGATGGAATGGCCAGCTGACCAGGGCCTGTTGTCTGCAGCTTTCCTTGCTTGCCTCAGTTTTGGACTCCAGATATCTCCTTCTGTGGCCCCCCACCCCCTTAACCAAGCAAACTGAGGGTGTGCTCAGACCTTAGAAGTCCTGACATGTGTGGAGGCAGGCAGAGCAGCCGCAACACAGCCCACCCAGGGAAGGGACACACAATTGCCAATTCACACAATGCAATGTGAATTGTCTATTTTCATGAGGGCTACTCCAAGAGAGATTATTTGTGGGCAGGATGACTCATGAGGGAGCCAAATGAATTCACCCCACATAGAAGACAAAGAGCTTGGAACATCACTGAAATGAGAAAAATTAGCCAAAACAGCTGCAGCACTTTAGGGTTTTTTAAATAGCCTCTTTCTGCCTACTTCTCCACCCTTTTCTAGCTGTTCTCTCTCACTCATTAAATACTGAGATTTAGCTTTTGTTGGCTCAAACGGCCAGCCAAGACTGGGAAATATTCTTTTTAACAAGCATATCTTTTATCCAAGTTTTTTGGTATTATCTTTTATGAAGATGATTCTAGATTACTCTGAAATTTCTTGGCTTCTTTCTAGATGGGAAAAAAAATTAATAAAGCTTATGGTCAGGACTTTCCACACTTCAAGGACGTTTAGTGCTCAGGACACATGCAAGAAAAGGCCCATGACTCCGTCTGTTCTCCGCCCCTAGGAATCCAGAGAACTCTCGGCGCTGCCAACATCAAAACGGCCACTCTTCCTTTCACTGTACAACGAATCTTCCAATTTCAGTGTGGCTCTCTTGCGGACAGAGCTATAGATACACCATGCTTGGTAAGAAAGGGTTATTCACTTCTACTATCCCTTCTGGATTTTAACATAACGTTCGGTTTAGAAGCAAGTTGGCCTGTTCCCCACTGGACTGGCACTGTTTGCTGAAGCTCAGGAGACCATGCACTTCCAGCAGACAAGAACTGGTTCTCTCTTGGGTTGGCAATTGACACACAGTAGGTGCTTAGTGCATGTTGATGTACTGTGGAACACTGTTGGTAACTTGAAGTATTACTGTGCATAAAAAATACTAAAGAGAATGGGTCTGAACACTAATTTGTGTTCTAGAAATGTGTTTATTTCTTCTACCTTATTCTGTAAACCTCAGTCCCCAATTCTAACAAATTCTCAATCCCTAAAGTGATTCAACTTTTTAAATGGTCTTTATAACGGATCTCAAGCCTATGTAAATGAGCTAGTTAACTTGTTCTCCATTCCTCAAGGGCTAACTCCAAAGGATTCTAGGTCAGATTAGCATAGATGAATTGCTTTTCAGAATGCCTGTAGGCCTTTCCCTACCATATCCTTTGCTTGATGACTAGTGGGCTTTTTTATGAGTTTCACCTACTCTATTCTGAAAATGAATTTATTGATATAATCATATACCATAGAATTTACTCATTTCAAGAGTGCATTTCAGTGGTTTTTAGTATATTCGGAGTTGTACAACTATCGTTACTATCTAATTCCAGAATATTTTCATCATCCCCCAAAGAAATACCATTAGCAGTCACTCTCTATTTTCTTCCAACTCTCTAGACCCCTAACCCTCCCCCACCCCCCACATCCCCAGCCCCTGGAAACCACTAATGTACTTTATGTCTCTATAGATTTGCCTGTTCTAGATATTTCATATAAATGGAATCTCATTCATTAAAAACAAGCAAGCATTTATTGTATTTTCTGTATATGCCAGTTCTCATGTCAGGTGTTGGAATCATAGACATGAGTAAAATCCAATGCCTGCCTTCTGGGTACTCACAGTCCAACAATAAATATTTGCTGAGTGCAGAACTCCCAGGGTTTTTCTTGGACACAGCAGCCACATTCATATTCACTGGCAGAGGTCTTTTGTACCGATGGGACAGTCAGGCCAAGAGGCCCATCATTTCCCTTTGAGTTCACTTCAACTGGGAAGATGCTACCCAGTGTTCTGTCTCATGGGCTGATCAGGCCCACAAATGTCTACTCCTATTTGATCAAGCACTTCCACCTGACCTGCCTTTTTCAAAAGACACCGTCCTTGATAAAGACTCAGAAGTTTTGGGTTGTTTTTAAATGTAGTCAATTTATCTTTTCCCATTAAGATAAAAGGAATACTAAGTACATACCGGGGGGCTGTACTGAGGTCTCAGCATATCTTTAAAATAAGGTTAGCCGTCAAGAATGGGATTAGTAAAAACTGACATGCCCTGGAGAACATCAACCATGTGTGGAAGTTAGTCATTTGAAGAGACTGTAGAAAAGCAGTTGAGACTGGGAATTTCCAGCTTCAATCAAAGTGACAAAGAAGTGATCTCAGGAGATACATTTTAACTACAAAAGCTAAAATTTAAAAGATTTTAAATTTAAAAGAAATTTTAAAAGATTGTTCATAGATGGTAGCAGGGCCTACATGGAGTTTGAAAAGAGGGAGCACAGAATTCGTGCAAGAATTTGTTGATGTCTCTGCTGCTCTCCAGAAATTAGCAGGATGATCTCACTGGAAAGCAGATCCCTTCAGTACCGGAGGTATCACAGTGCTATGAGGCGATTATGAAATCTGATTACCAACTATCTCTCCATGTACATATAGGGAGTGACCGACACGACAAATTAAATGGCCTAGTCTATATAACAATCTGCTATGATTTGGGCTGTTAGAAGGTAGTCCCTGAGAGTCTATATACTGAGTTTCTGACCTGAAGAGGTAGGATCCATGGACCATGATGATCATCCAAAGCACAAATCTAGAGAAGAGAGGTTTGGGGAATGTCAAAACCATGGCCAAATATGTGAAGGTCTGTCGTTCAGAAGAGGATTCAACTAGCTATAGAGGGGCACTACAAAGTAATTAAGAACACAGTCTCTGCAGCCAACTACTTGGTGCCAACACTTATTAGCCATGTGACCTTGAGCAACTTACTTAGCCTCTATGTACCCCGATTTCCTTATCTGTGAAATAAAGTGGTTGTGAAGATTAAATAAAAGATTAGTATGACATCTAGTATATAGCAAGCTCTCAGAGGTTAATCATACCATCATTGTCCAAAGACACCCTGTGAGATAGAGAGCACCCCCACCCCAGAATTCGAGTCAAGTCAAAGGAATGTCAATTGAGGGCCAAATAAAAATCTGATGCTGTTAATATACTTCAACTCCAGGACTTCCAACTAGTTCCTATGCCCCTAAACTCTTACATACAATTCAAAACAAAAATGTTGTCTCAGTAGCTGATGTGTTTTTCTTGAAAAAATCTTTTTTTAGCCATTCAATCAACATATAGTCTTCTGAGTCCTTATGTGCAAAGTACCTGTTAGTTAATGAGAATTTAAAGGGGAAAAGGTGGTCCTTGCCCTCAAGAAGCTGAACATTTAACTGAGAAGAGAGGATTAGAAAACCATATGGTTAGTGATATATTCATATCTGTGTTAAATTTAAACCAACCACCCATTTGGTACTTCGCTTTTTACTAAAGTCATAATCAAGAGACAGGTTAGGGAAATCACTATATCTAGAATCACTGTATTCTATGGAACATGGGAAGTTTGTTGGTATACTAAACTAAAATCAATCATATTCTCTATCCCTCCTTGGAAGGTGCAGAGGGGAGAACTGAGTGCTACAGGGAATGAAGGCTCCTTGGAGGAGGGGAATTAAACTAATCTCAATCTCTCCTTTCCATTTCCTTCAAGGTATAGCAAAGTAGCATGATGGCTCTGGGACCTTTCCGTCTCAAATTCTCAGGCTCATGTGTCGGCCAGCCCGTGGCAGTAGTTGGTGAAGGCAGAAAAGCAGCTCCCACGTTGTAAGTTCACACAGGACGACTTTACAGGACACTGAATGAAGGTCATTCATTATTTATTTGTAATGCTTTAATGCACCTCTTCCTCTCATCTGTAAGTTTAATGGGGGAAGGAAAGTGGGCTTTCTTCATCATGTGGCACAAGCCAGCTCTCATTCATTGACTGAGGCAGGTTTTGTCCTATGGCTAGCAGAATTAGCATCTGTTAGAAAAACCACTGATCTGTTTTCTCTTAAAGCGCCTCTCAGTGATGCCTTCTTTTGCAACATTCTAACCACAGTTCCTGCTTCTTTTAGTTGCCATGGGATATGGTTGCTACATTTTAAAGTATTACTCTACTGTAAAATGTCAGGTAGGGAAGAGAGCCTTCCACCCCCATCCAGGGTCTGCCTTGCATTTTGTGGATAAATATCCAGACCAGGGAACACCAGGAGGCTCATGTTGAAACAGTCGCCAGTTTACTGATTGCTCTGTTGCCTCAAGAAATTCATAGCACCTTCGGGCAAGGGAACAACAGTGTTGTGTTTATTGAAATCTACATCTGGTAGCAATTTGTTCAACAGCAACCAGCTTTCCCCCTCTCCTTTTCTTCAAATAATCCACAGAGGCTCATAATACCCCACAATTGTTCATTTGTGCAAAGCCTGTACTGTGTAGTTTATGTTCCTAATTACAGATAGCATAGCAAGTAATTTTTTAGACTGCAGAGGAGACTAAAGGCACATGTCCTAAGGCAGTCACACTGTTACTGACCATCACCATCTGGGCTGAAAGATGAAGCCTCACACTGGCCTCCTGTCCCTAGCTCCCCAGTGCATACTTGGGCAGCAAAGGCAGCCAGAACACTCCCCTTCCCCACCCTAAGAGGTGTGGCCTCATGATGGTGTGTGGGAGCTTAAAAGTCTACTCTTAATGAGAATGAGACATTTGTGTCCTGTGAAGAAAGGGAGAAGCCCTGTGCTCCAATATCAGAGAATACTCTCTTTCTTCGGGGTGGGGTGAGGGAGTCTGAGCAGCTAGTTTGCTAAAGGACTCAATGAATATAAAGAGTTTTCTTATGGTATTTGTGGTTAGGTGAGAAGATGGGGTAAATTCAGAAAGCAGAGTAAGTCAAGCTTGGGGGCAGATCTGGGGACTAGAATTTCAAGATTTGCAGTAAAGTCCTTAGTTTGAAATTGTGCATAGAAAAGAACTGTTTAGGAGGGACAAACACAAGAGTAGAATTAAGATTAGGCTGGACTTAGAATGAGCTTCTACATATATGCCCAGCACCCCACCCCTCACATCAGCCCCTCCTCCTTTGAGGGGGACTGCACCACCTCTCAACCCAACCACAGGGTTCTGAAGGAGGCTCCTAATCACCACACCCTGCCTGTGGCCCAAGCTAGCCAATCACAACAGCTCATCCCTGTCTACTACAAGTGATCCAGAGAAGGCATGTGACTCAGGCCTGGTCAACCACAGTCTGTGCCAGGGGTTTTCCTTTTGGAGCCAGTGGGGAAGATGCTCTTAAAGGAAGAATGAGATTTTGGAACTGGCTGAGGCCATGTATTTTGCTATGTGTGTGTGTGGGTGGGTGTGGGGGGAACCTATTTACAGTATAAGAATGACATCAACAAAGAGAGAACATAGATGAACAATGAAGACCAAGACGACTGTGACATTGAACCCCTTCCGATCTATAATCCTTGGGGCCAGGATTCCATGGCCTAGTTACAAATTTCTTGTTTATGTTAAAGCCAGTTTGAAATTTTGGTTTTTGCTATCACAACCAGGGTGTAGATGGCTACAAATGGCTTTTCATTGAAAATGATTGCTATGATGATCAACTGAATAAATGCAAGTAAACACACTCTGAAAAATACAAATGTCACACAAGTGTCAGGTATTGATCACTTGAGTGGCAGGTGGGTACTAGAAAACATTGCTGACCCAATATCAGAAGAGTAGTTTTTTAAAAACTTTTCTTTATGGAGACTTTTAAAGATATACAGAGGCAGACAGAATGGTATATAATGCCCTCTCACAGTACCCCTCCCTGGTCCCAATAAGCACCGACCATGGCCTAGTCCAGGAGAGCAGTGGTTCTGACCAACTCTTCCTGGAGCACAGTTGATTCACCTTAACTGTGTCATGGTCCCAGGCCAGAGCACTCCTTCTCTGACTGGAATTGCAAGTAATTGCAAGTAGGGTCTTTGGCAATGGGATAGAATTTTACAATTGGAAGTCAAATGTCAGGAACTCATGAATTCAGCCTTCTCGTGCTTGTGCTGGACTGAGACACCATGACCTGCCATGTGCCTCATTTTTTCTAAGGCTCATTTATAATTTCTTAATATTGTCATTGAATGTGTGTTTTGTCCTGACAGCTGTTAAGGAAAGAAAACCCTACTAGTGCTGAAAGTATATCAGCTACAGAAAAATATTTTTAATGCTGACACCATGTTTCTTCTGTGGACTAAATTAAGGCGCTTCCTCCTTTTTATAAATCATTTACAAAAATAGAAAATAGCTGTCTGGCACACTTAATTTAGGGTACACAAATGGAGGATGATCAAAACCATGGAATCTAGGTGTTAAGGACTTATTCAATCATTATCGTAGACTATAAAGTTGGAAAAAATATAGAGGTCTCTAATCCAATTGAATCAAACTTTCTGGTGGAGATGTGGTCTAAACATCAGTACTTTAAAAAAACATCCCAGACAATTCTAATAGGCAGCCAGGTTGAGAACCACTGTTCTAACCCAGTCACTATCTGTACTTAGTAAATGAGGACACTGAGGACCAGAGGTATAGGACTCTCACCAAGTTTAACAGCTCATCTGAGATTAGAACACAGATCTTTGGTTTCCATCCTGTTTTTCAAGTGAATAACTAAGTTATTCTATTGTGTTTGCTCCTAGCAGGGGCTATGTAAGTGGAACGTACAAAAATTTTTAGATTTGAAGTAGAAAAACCACAGGAAAGAGGAATGTAAATAATAAACATAAGCTGTCTAACCTCACTGATAATCAGGAAAATGCATGTTAAAAGCATAATGAGATATTGTTATACACTCAATGGATTAGCAAAAAAAATTTAAACGAGATAGTAACCAAGATTTTGGCTAGGATACATAGCCACAGAAACCCCCACATACTGCTAGTAATCGCTTACATTGGTAAAGTTGCTTTGGAAAGAAGTTTATCACAATCTAATAATGTCAAAATTTTACATTTTCTATGACCCAACAATTCTGGAATTAGGTTTATAATCTAGAGCCTGTATTCTCAATGGGGGCAGTATGACTCCCACAACGGAGCAAATATTGTTTTTTGGTGGGTGAATAAACCTTGGATATTACAAAGATTTGTGGCCCTCCAAAGATCAATCCTACCCGACGAAATCTTACTCTTTGGGCTTAATTTAATTTGAATTTTAAAGTTTAAAAGTAACTTTTCTCCCTAGGAGAAGTGATCATGGAAAAAGGTTGAAAAACATTGACTTACGGAAATGTTGCACATATATCCCAGGAGAGATATACAAGAATGCTCTAATCTGCACTTTTTATTATAGTCTAAAACTAGGCTATAAATATCCGTCTACAGTAGAATGAATAAACTGCAATATGTCTAAGCTGTGGAATACTATACAACAATGAAAAGGAACAAATGTCAGCCACATACAACGATATGGGTAACTTTTACAATTTTGAGCAAAAGAAGGAAGACACAAAAGATTACATAGAGTAGAGATCTATTTATAAAAGTTCAAAGTCAGGCAAACTGAATTATATTTTTTAGTGATCCATATGCCAGACTAAAACTGTACAGAAAAGCAGAAAAATAACTATCAGAAGAGTTGGTAGGGCAGTTACCTCTAGGGCTATGATCAGGGAGCCAAATATGAGAAGAGTGAACGGCAATGTTATATTTTTTGACCTGGGTGTTTATATGATAATTATTCTTAATAATTAAATGATAATTGTACATATTGTTTTATGTTTTCTTCTGCATATGCATATGTAATAGCTCATTTGGAAACAATAAGATTTAAAAATAGCAGGATGGTTATTTTCTTGATCTTTCCCATATTTATTTTCCTAAAGCATTGTTTGCAATAAGTTATTCCTCTTCTTATAGGTAATGATACAACCTGCTCCAAATGTGCCTGGTGCTTTCAGACTTTCATTTACAGAATCTCATCCGCACCTCAGCCTCAGTAGGAGGCAGTGAGTGAGAAATCATTTCTCAAAGGAGGTAAATGAGTTAGAAGGACCAGCAGGAATACCAGGCAGGTCTCTCGGGGAAGGAAACAGAGTTTGACCAGCAGAAAGATCAGCTTATCAAAGGCTGGAGGTGCAATAGGATGCAGCAGCAGAAGTATGCACAGCTGAATTGAACACGTGGAGACACACAAGAGAAAAAGCCATGCTCGGTTGTCCTTTTGAAAATCATGATTTAACCAAGAAGTTCCAATTGTTTCACATTAGGAAGTCTTACCCAGATTTGAAAGTTAATGTGTATTCTTACACCTTGACTGGGATCAAATAGTTTTTTTATAGGTTCTTCTACCACAAAATCACCTGTTGCTAATCTCTTTGATTCTCAAACATTATCCATTTAATACGAATTAACATTTTAATGGTTAATGATTGTTTAAAGTTTAATTCAATGATTGTTTAAAGTTTATGTTCAAAGGCCTATAGTATATCAGGAAAATTTTATTTTAAAAAAAGCTATGACAGTTTTCCACTTGGTTCATTTGTATTTAGCTACAAGAACTAATTTTTGTATTACACTTCTAAAGATTTCAAAGCACATTATAACGCAAACACTGTGGGGTCAGGTATTATCCCATTTTACAGATGAAGCCCAGGCAAGAGGAAGTGATACAACTAGTGGCAGGACCAGGAGCAAATCCCTACTCCTCAGAACCCAAATCCTATGCCCCTTCCATGAGCATAACTGTTTTTAGGTCCATGCTGCTAAGGGCTAAGTGGAGCTAGGCTTAATATTATTTCAACCTAGCTTTCATGGTATTGAAGGATAAAGTTTTATTTCCACAAGTCATTGTTGAAAGAAACAGAGGAAGAAGGGAACAAAATATAAATAAACCAATCAGTATTTGGGTATAGAAATTCAAAATAGTTCTCTCTAAAAGTTGATACTGAATTGGTGCTTTAAAATCAATTCGATGATGAGCTTTAAGTTAGAGAAAGAATAACATGTTATACATATCTATATGAAAATAAAATATTTCAAAAATCTTTTTAGAAGCCAAGTTTCTTTCCTTTAATAAAATGCTAAGCAGAATTAGGTATGGCCTTTTCCAAGGAAGATTAAGATAAACACGAAGGCCTTCATTTAGTAGCAAAATTAAAAATAAACCAACCCAAAGCAATATACTATATTTATAATAAGAAACTTAATGATTTGGTCTCCAATAATGAGCTATAAATATTTCTAGTTTACCACTGAATTTTTTTTTTCACCAGATAGCTGAATAAAAGCAAGTGGGGGCAAGCTCTCAATTTCCCTTTACAATTTAGATAAAAGTAAAGGCCAGAAAGAAGTTGCTTCCTATTTGCCTTGTCTCCCATTCTTAATCTAAAGATGGAATCATGAATGAGTAAAAACCTAATTTTCACAGATTTTATTAGAAACCAGTCTATTCTTAAAGACAGTAAGAGTAAGAATGCACAGTGATATTGGCTAACCAGGCCTCGGGACGGTACAGTGAAAATAATCGTGCTATCTAAGAACGCAATTATAAGGAAACAGACAAAAAAGCAAACTGCATTTTGAAATTGCTTAATCTAATCAAACTCTTCAATATTCTCTATAAAGCAGAACTCCTCCATATCACTTTGCATACATTTTCCTTTCTACTTCCAAGTTTATGAAGTGTACTATAATCCTCAAGATGTAGATAAGCACTAGGAACCACTAAATTTAACAACATTCAGTCAACTTAGCAATATCAATTCACTTCTCTGAGCCTTGACAGCCTCATCTGGTAAATGGAGGAATAAGGTTGTTGTGGGCATCAAAAGGCCAGGTACAAAAAGTTCTGTGGAAATTGCAGATAATGTAATCAATATTGGTTGATATGCCTCTCCTGGTACTTTTCATCAGAGATCTTGGGTGTTCCCATGCCACAGGCCATTCTGGAATGCCTTCTATCATTCTCCTCTCCAACACTTGGAGTTTCAACCTTTAAGGCCCAGCTCAAAATCCAACTCTCTGCATCTGATGCTCCTGAAATCCTGCAGGACTTACTGTACCATGTGTTTGGCTCTGTGTGCACATCCACAGCTCTGCAGTCTCAGTTACTTTTCTGTCCTACCCCTATGTCAGTCTCTTGATGGCGTGCTTGTACTGCTTTGAATCCCTATACCATCATGAACTTGGCAAAGGTCTCAGTAAGTATTGTTGACTGATAGAAGCCATGATTAAACATGAGCAATACTTAATTTTAAAAAGTATACACCTTAGAATATTTCATATTCCCTTCCTTCCCTACTCTCCCATAGCTAATTGAGAAGCAAGATGGATCAACACTAAGATTTCAGAACCAAGAAATCAATTTAATTTTACAGTATCAAAACATGGAAATCCCCCAAGTTCAACACATGGCAGCTGTTATGTTTGCAAGTGAGAAGGGTCAGCTGTAAAAATACAACCTCTAGAATAATGGTCATAGGGCAAACTGCAAGAATACTTCCCCAGGACCCTCCACTGACGCAGTCAGGAAGTCAGGGCTGGTGGCTCTCTGCTTCCTCGTTCCCGCTTCCTCACGGACTACATTTTGAAAAACCACTCCTACCCAACAATATGCACTACTTTATCTTATTGTTTTTATAATTCAAAGGAACCCATAACTGCCAATCAGAGCTTCTGACTGGGCTGAGCTAACCAGTATTCCATTCCACTCGGAGACAACAGAATTAGGAAAAAAAAAAAAAATTAAAAGACAACGACTTGATGGTTTACTGGGTCAATGTAATCTCCTGCCATAAATATTTTATTTCTGTTGGGCTCTTCAAAATATCGAAAATAGCCTTCACAGTACCATTCCTGCCTCCTCAAAAACATTAGCCACTTGGGACCCCTGGGGAAGGGTGGGCAAGAGCCACTGCTCAGGGTTGATTGGCTATGAGAGCTGCCTTAATCAGACCAGGATGCCCAGTTGATTCCCTGGAGATAACCTCACCTGAAAGAGGCCTGCCTGGAACAGCAGGACCTTGGAGGCACTCTGCCTAATAGGATAACTGAGTCTTCTCCTTCTAGAGATGAAGGTATCAACAGCTTCACAGATATACTCAAGTTTATATACCAAATAACTGATGCTTAGTTGTTATTTAAAAAAAAAAAAACTTTGTAAATATAAAGTTACACATGAGGAAAAAGCAAACAATGGTTTAAAGGTGCCTTTAAGATTCTGTGGACTATTGGGAAAATCTGAATATGTACTGGATTTTAGGTGGTATTATGGAATTATTATTATTATTATGTGATGACAATGGTATTCTGTTTACATAGAAGAATGTCTGTATTCTTAGCAGTTTTATGCCAAAAATTTCAGGTTGAAGTGTCTTTGTATATGGAACTTACATAATGGTTCAAGAAAAGAGAAAATACATGTATATGTGATGTGTTGTGTGTGCATGTGTGTACAAACATGAGAGATACAGAGAGAATGTGTGTGTGGTGAGAGAGCAAGAGATAAATTAGGTGTGACAAAATGTTAATTATTCAATTCAGATGGAAGGTATACAGGGTATTCATGATACTTTAAACTTTTCTATATGTTTGAGAATTTTCAAATAAAAAGTACTGGAAAAAAATAAAATCCTGTGGTAAAGAAGGAAATTTTTAAACTTCAGATACAGGCTTGGGGTTAGATCTTCCAAACAACTGCTTCAGCTTACAACGATAGATAGATAGCAAAGCACTCTCATCTTCCCCTAACCACTCCATCAGATGTCTCCATGGCTACAGATGACATTTTGACTTTTTCTCACCTCCCAGAAAACCCCTCAAGGGAAGCATTTGGCGGGTGGGTTCCTTCCATACTTCCTTCCTCCCTCAGCCCTTCTCCCAATATTTACTGCCTATCCATAATATAAAAAGTTAAATGAGGTGAGCAGAGAATTAGGCTTTGAAAACTGAGGCACAATTAAAAATGAAAGAAATCATTATCATATTTACTCAAAGTTCATTCCTACAAACAAGCTAACATGCTCTGACAGCCTGTCACAGACAGAAAATCAACACTACCCTCAGGGAGCCAGAGAGACAAGGAAAGGAGGAAGCATAGAGAGTCCCAACTTTGTGTATCAGGGCCACATGTTTTTTTATAAAATAGCTTTATGAGATATAATTCACACACCTTACAATTCACCCATTTAAAGTATGTAATTCAACGGTTTTAGTATATTCGCAGTTGTGCAACCATTACAACCTAAGAACATTTCATCACCTAAAAAAGAAACCCTTACCCATAAGCGGTCACTCCTCATTTCCCTCAAGCTCCCATCCCCACTCCCAATCCACTCTCATTAAATCTACTTTCTGACTATGGATTTTTAAATTCTGGACATTTCTTATAAATGAAATCCTATAATATATGGCCTTTTGTAACTGGCAATATTCACTCAGTAGGGCTCATCCATGTTGTAGCATGTATCAGTGGCTCTATCCTTTTCATTGCCAAATAATATTGCACTATTTTCCAATGCAACACCCACATTTTACTGATCCATTCACCAGATGATGGACCTCTGGATTGTCCCTAATTTGGGGCTATTATGAATAAACAATGCTGTGAGGAACATTGGTATACAAGTTTTTGTATGCACATGTTTTTATTTCTCTTGGTTATACACCTAGGGGAGTTGCTGAGCTATATGGTAACTGTGTTTAACTTTTTAATGAACTGCCAGACTGTTTTGCAAAGTGGCCGCACCATTTTACAGTCCCACCAAGAGGGTATGAGGGTTCCAATTTCTCCACATTTTCATCAACACTTATTGTCTCTCTTCTTGATTGCAGCCATCTTAGCGGGTATAAAGTGGTATCTCATAGTGGCTTTGACTGGCATTTCCCTGACAGCTAATGATGTTGAGCATCTTTTCATGTATTTATTGGACATTTCTTATCCAAGAAACTCCTTGGATATTATACATTCGGCATTCTAAGAATGGTTCCATTACTTAAAACAAGTGGGCTTGGAATGCCAAGTCTGGAGAATGTCAGTTATTAGTCTGGACTACTCAATTTTGGATTTACATACACTGCTACACACATCAACCAATACGAAGTATGAGAAATGTTCTTTTAAGGGTCAAAGTAGAACTAAATCTCAAAAGAATGTGACCAAAAATGTTTCTAACAATGGTAGCCGGATATGTTAGATACCAGAGAATATTTATAAAATGTACAAAAAGTAATTACTCTGATTAAAAATTTGATATAAAAATTAGCCATCTTTTTACTCCTTGGTTATACTGAGTATATTTGAATAAAAATCATTGAATTATTAGAGCTAAAAAAGATTTCCTTATGGTTCAATCCCCTTATTGTAAGTGAGGAAACTGATACACAAACTGTTACTCATCCAAGTACTCCTGAGAACACTAGCAGAATGAGAACTAAAATTTAAGGAGGAAGCAGTTATCATGGTCTATTTCTTAATATTAGCTGTTTTAACTCTGCTTTTAGAATTTATAATTCTTCCCTTCTCTAAGTGACTTCAAGATGCCTCTTCTGCCTGGACATCATCGTCTATTCTCCAGTTGGATCCTTCCTTAATACCAACTTATCTAAACATCTCAAATCCATGTCGATAATTCTGACAGCAAATAAAAGGGACTCATTTTATAAAGTGAGTTCTGAAGGGGTACAGCCAAGACATTTCAAAAAACTAGTCTCTAGTTTCCAATCTAAGAATTAAATGGCTTTCTGCCTGCTGTTTCTGCCTTTCTCCTCTTACTTGGGAGAGAAGGCCAAAGCTATGTCTTGAGGGATTGGTTCATAAGGAAAAACCAAGGCAGGATGTCGTCTCAGGATGGGCCAGTGCAGATTGGACGTGGGCTAGCAGAAGACTCTGGGAAAAGAGAACTGGATTTTATGAGCAAGCTGGGTCAGTCCCCTGAGCAATTCTTCTCCATTGGAAATAGTTCTAAGTGCTGACATGGGGTTTCCCACAGCTTCCACTGGCCTCCAAAGGCTATTTGTCATCAGAGGCTCTTGATGAAGCTGTACATAAATATCTGACTGTTGTTAAATACAAAGCAAAACAAAACAAATATTCCACAGGAACCAAATCAAAACCAGCTGTGAGTGGGAGAGGCCAAAGACTCAGTGTAAGTGCAAAAGGCCCAGGAGAAACATTTGTTAATTGCGTTACTTACTTTGCTAAATAGTAAATGGTCATGCCAATGAAGTTGTATCACATGATTATAATGTTTTTCTTATGACTTTCCTGTTAGAGAGAAATGGACATTTTATTTTCTAGAATTCTGAATTCTGTAGTAGATGAGTCAGAATCTGAGTTTTAATTCAGAATCAACCCATCGACTCGGCCCTGTTCATCTCTGCCAGCCTATCTGTAATTTTAATTTTATATCCTATATTAAAGCTGGCACTAAACTTTCTTTTTATATAAATGATCATTCGTTAATCCCCGGTTCTGCAGAAAGAGTTCTGTTGAGCAAAAATCTGATGTAAATGCAATTATATTAAAGGCGTGCTGCAAATGCAATCCTGAAAACAAAACTGTATGATTAATCAAATACTGATAATATAGTCAAGGGAAGAAAACATAGCTTAAAATTAATTCTGGAATCATAGAATTTGCAAACTGTCAAGAATGAGAATGAAGTATTTCAGAAAAGTTGGGTTATGGCATTTTGGAAATTGACTTTCTCAAGGATATACCAATATAGCTTGTTTTATTAACTCTCTTATGGATTGATCTTTTCTCTTCAGTTAAATGAAGTTTAAATAATTCGGCATTTCCCACAACACAATGTTGAACCCACAGCTGGAATGAAGTCAGTGCATGAGAAATAGTTAGTGATAAATCACAGACAATTTTATGAAAAGATGGCTAAGTCATTCACATGTCTGATTTAGACTGAGCTTTTCTTCAACAAATTCAGCAATTTAAAAATATTTGATGACTATTTCCACAGCTCCATGACTTGACATCTTGTGCTTTGTCAATTTTAAAGCCATTTCCTGTGGTTGCAACTGGAACCAAAGAGCAACAGGGAACTGAGCTCTATCACCAAATATCTAAACACACTCTCAATAAGGGTCTTAAAAGTAAAGGTCAGAACTTCATGTAAAATTCCCTACTCTGATGGCAACATTTTAAGAGGGTAAAAAGCTGAGTGAGGCCTTTCCTCTATGAGGCCTTTTCAAACATCATGGCCATAATGTAACTATAATTTGGCAGCTAGATGGGCTACAGACAGGGGGTCTCTGTCCAAGACCCCTACTTTATGAGATACAACATTAGCAAAAATATTCATGAGGTAGTTTTAATCTTTTCATCTATAACTCAAGATAAAAATCTAACATGCACATTACTCATTTAAAGATTTTTATTACATCTTAGCTCTGTAGTTTTCTCTCATTGCACTAAATAAAACAAGATAATTTTCCTTTATATGCAAAATCAATCTACCAGTTCTGTTCTTTCTCTAAGTTCTACCTCCATCCTATCTAATAAACTATCGCTAATACTATTCAGTCATTTTCATTAATTTTTTCCATTACCTTGAAATCATCATTACCCCAAATTCATATTGTAAGTCTGGCAACCCCCTCCACCATACTCCCGGTCCCTACTCTGTACCTTGCACTTCAACCCCTCCTTCAACAGAAACCAACCCGGTGATTCATCCGTTAATCGCAGCACTATGATACACCTAGACTACAGTAATGGCAATCATTTTTGGATATTTGATAATGGGAGGGGGATGCATTATATTTGGATGATTCTGTCTTAAATATATCTTCCAATTTATTATTTCTGTGCACCTTTCTATGAAAATAAATGGATTTAAAGTCTCCAGTAGGATTAGCTTTGCTTCCATAAAGGGGCTATATTTTGAGAGGCAGACCACAGGTGTTAAAGGATATAAGAAAGTTTAATAGCATCAAAAGTTTTTTTCTTTAAAAAAGAATTATCTTGCTATACCATGGATGAACATTGAAAACATCATACAAAAGGCCACATATTCTGAGATTCCATTTACATGACACATCCAGATTAGGCAAATCTATAGAGACAGAAAGTAGAGTAGTGGTTGTCAGGCCTGGAAGGAGACAGAGAATGAGGAGTGACTGACTGCTAACGGATACAGAGTTTCTTTTGGGTGTGATGAAAATGTTCTAAACTTAGTAATAGTAGCACAACTCTCTAAATATACTAAAAACCACAGAACTGTATACACTTTAAAAGGGTGAATTTGAAAGTATGTGAATTATAACTCAATAAAGTTGTTAAGAAAAAACTCTTACCTGATTTCAGGAAACTCTGGTCCCAACTACATGTTCATGATTCTAACAAACTAAAGACTTGACCTCTGAGACCTTTATTCAGTTTAGGATGCCCTCCTCTACTTCTTTACCTTTTCCCTACTCCAACTTTTAAGATAGTCTACTTCATCTTTAAAACTAACTGGTGATGACCTTTTCATGAAGATAGCCTGGAAAGTGAAGAAGGAAGCCCCTGCCCCTCCCAAAGCTGAAGCCAGAATAAAGGCTTTGAAGGCAAAGGAAGCAATGCTGAAAGGCATCCACAGCCATAAAAAAAAAAGAAGATACGCATGTCACCTGCCTTTGACAGCCCGAGACACTGCAGCTCTGAAGGCAACCCAAATATCCTTGGAAGAGCACCCCCCGGAGAAACAAGCTTGACCACTATGCTATTGTCAAGTTCCCCCTGACTACTGAGTCAGCCATGAAGAAGATAGAAGACAACAATACACTTATGTTCATTGTGGATGTCAAGGCCAATAAGCACCAGATCAAACAGGCTGTGAAGAAGCTCCATGACATTGACATGGCCAAAGTCAACACCCTGATCAGGCCTGATGGAGAGAAGAAGGCATATGTTCGGCTGGCTCTTGACTATGATGCTTTAAATGTTGCCAACAAAATTGAGATCATCTGAGTCCAGCTGGTTGATTCTAAATATAAAAATTTTTCATTGTAAAAAAAAACAAAACAAAACTGGTGATGGATGTTTACTACATTTATTGAGGTGATCGTTTTTGTAATATGTACAAATATCAAATCATTTTGCTTAACACCTGAAACTAAAAATATGTGTCAATTAAACCTCAATTCAAAAGATAAATTAGAAAAAAACAAACAAACCTCTAACTGGAATATTTGTTTCCTTCTTTGTAAAGCTTTTCTTGACATCCTTACTCCCCCAGGCAGGAGTACCTGCTCTCTCAGCACTTAACATATAAATGACTAAAACATTTTTAATGCTATTAGAGTGCCCTATTTATGTCTCTGTTTCTCACACTAGACTGTGAGCTCATCTCATTAACTTCTGTATTCAGTTAATGCCACAGTGCCTTGCTATCAAATTTTCAAAAGATGTTCAGTAATTCTCTTTTAAAAAACAGCATTTATATAATAACATATTCCATAAGCAACATATAAAATGATACTGTCACATAGAATTATCTAGTTGAATCTTTTGCAGCTCCAATGTTGATGCAAGAGAACAGTCTAGATAAGAATAAATTGGGCATTCTTGAGTTGCTAAAACAAGTTGGGAAATTTCTACGTGGGATGCAGAATTTTGTATTTTTATTACTGAACATCTGTAAATACATTGGATTTGAATATATAAATCAAAACACTGCCTTTACATAGATAATGTGTATTTTTTGATATACATATTTATTTACATAGACACATTTTTCACAGTAATGTAAAATAATGTAGGTAGGACAATGATTTCTGTTGTTACGAGGTCCTCCGGTGAGCATTATCTTAGAACATAGGACCATTTAGAGTTTTTTAAGAAAAATAACGATCTTTTTCTAAGACAGGGGCTGCAAATTCCAATACCTATTAGGATCATCAACTGAAGGGCATCATCCAAATGGAGAACATCACCTTCAGAATACTTTTGGGCAAGAAACTAACAACAGTGTTTGTCTCCAGAAAGGAAACTGAGTGGTAAGGGACAGGTGTAGATTTCCATTCTACTCAGAATATTTTTTATAACTTTAATTTTATATCAAGTGCATTATTTATCTATCCAATTTGCTTCGTGGCACCAGATAACCATCACTATTAAGGAATGCAGGCCTGGGGTTGACAGATCTGATTTTTCAAAGAAGTTATAAATGGGAAAATTCTGATTTCTATGTAAAACTCAATTAAAAAATGTTGGCTTTATTCACAATTTAACACATAGGGCAGGCCAAACAAAACACACCTGCAAGCAATATCATCAGGCTCATAGGTCAACCAATTTACTATCTCTAATCAAAAATTTGATGTGTGGCTTATGATTCCAGAACTATAAATTTAATAGAAGAAAACTTCAAAAAAGAAAACTCAGACTTGTGGATAAAACCATGCCCCATCTTGCCCCACCATCTATTTAGTCACTATTGCTTTCAAACTTCCGGGGTCTTTTAAAAGGCTATTAATGTTTGACAGACCAAAATTCAAAACAAGCCAGGTTTCATCAAGGAATGTGCCCATTTTCCTAACATCTGCTCTGTTCTAAAGAGTGAAATATGAGGTCAATTTCAAGTTGCGATTCTTCTAGCCAACTAAAGAGAAGTATTTGAATTATTTATAGCTGGGTGGAAAAATTCCTGCAACCAACTAGTCAAATGACTGTATAGTTGAAAAGACCTATAAGTTATTTTTCCCTTATCATCAGGAAGTACAGTGCTGATCAAAATACAAAATGGTGGCCATGATCAACATAATATTCTGAATCCTCTCTGGGAACTTAGTCATAGATAAGGAGAAAATCTGAAAGTCTCTTAAAGTCCTGCAGAAATGCCATTCATTTACCCAAACTGAAACTAAGAGACTCTATGTGGGTCTAATTACCGGTCATTGTGGAAGATTTCATCTGTTGAATGCCCAGAGGGCACCAAAGCCAAAACAAATTAAAAAAGAACCAGTTTCAGTTCTAAATCTAGCACTAGTGATGCACTGCCGTGTTTCTTTGGTGTACCTAAAAATCTCACTCCAGTCTGCTGAAATCTTCAAAGGATTTCATTCTGGTATTTCTACATGGTTTTCCTATACTCAGTGCTAGCTCCAATCTTCCAAACAGCAGCCTTTCACCACCCGATGGTCCAGTATTAGGCCTGACCATCCACTCACTAAGCAGTGGGGTCTCCCCCAATGGTGAGACTATCCAACTCCAGGCAGGGATGGGGGTGAGGAGGTAATCAATGAATTAGACTATAGGACTAATGGCAACTTTGCAGGACACAGGCATTCAAGGTTTTCCTTATGTAGCTTGTGGAAAAGCTACAATAGGCCACATTTTTCCTAAGAGCTTTTTCACCCAGGTAAACGAAGGGAAAGCTCTTGATTTAATCTCATTTAATCGCATTCACTCATTCTAAAGAACTGTCCACTTTGCCAAGAGACCTGAATAGCACCACACCATACATAGTGTACTATTTTCTAAGAACAGCGAGCATATGGAAAAATAAAATGATAATCCCAGTCTTTACAAATAAACACGATTATAGTGACCCAGGAAATTAAGATCTGTAAAATACTATAATTGACAAGCAAAACATAAGTCTCTTAGGTTGTAACTGAAGGAGCTATTTCATGATGGGGTTCAGTGCCCTAAGAAGACTGATCAAATTATGAAATAAAAGCCAGAAATGTTTTCTCTGAAGAAATGGCCAGAGTCCAATGTCTTCCCTGACTTGCATTTTGATGTACAGACATTAGAGCCAACTCTCCAATGGCCATAGGTATACTGTTCTTCAGTAAGAAATGGAGGTGCTTGGAAATCAATAACCTGTACTTCCTTTATCATCAGTTTTGTGCGTTAGGTACATACTATACAATAACCTGAACATATCAGCATTGAGCAGTTGTAGGAGGTTTGTTCTAAGGAAAAAAATCATAATTAACTGTTTCTTTACCTCTTCATCAATTTGAATATCAAATAGGTTTTAAACACATCAGCTCTCAGTACATAAAGCATGTTTTATTCTTACCTCAGCAGCTTGGGTCTCTTGATGCAGCAATGTAAGACCGGTCAAGTCTTCTAAGAAGGAATGTGAAGAATTAAACACCTTTGCTAGGAAATTAAATCCTTCTCGTTCATATTGATCAAGAACCTGTAAAACATTTATATTTTTTAAAAGGGGGGTTGTAGGTTTTAAATGCATATTAAATATAAGGATAATCAATCTGTTGGGCAATAAACCAGGAAGGCTTAGTATTTTACCACTCTTTTCTTTCTTGAAAGAATGACAACATTATCTTCCAATTCGGATAACAATTTTTCTCAAATAAAATAAGTTACATGCAAATCCACTAAAAATTCTAGTAGAGCTGGGGTTACTGATTTTAAAGTTCGTATTTTAGCAAAGAAAAATAGGTAAGAGCCAAGAAAAAACCTTACAAGGATAAAGGGAAAGGAAGGGCCAAAAGGATGGGAAATGTGACCTACTGGCTGGCCAAGCGTATTTTTAAAAATAATTTTAAAATGTAAAACTAAATTTTGCCAGGCACATCATAAAATAGGAGACCCAAATGACCAATAAATGTATGAAAAGTTGCTCAGTATTACAAGTGATCAGGGAAACAAAAAGTAAACCATAATGAAGTGCTACTTTAGACCTATCAGCATGACTAAAGTGGAAAAGAAAGAAAATACCAAGTACTAGCAAGTACGTGGAACAATGAAGGTTCTCATGAGAATTCAAAATAAGACAACAACTTTAGAGGTTTAACATGTATATGCCCTATGATCAAGCAATTCTACTTCTGGATATATACGCCCAATAAAAAATGTATACGTATATATTGGAAGACCCAAATAAAAGGGTCCATAGCAGCCCTATTCATGATAGCTCCCAACTAGAAACTATTCAAGTGTCCATCAATAGTAGAATGAACAAACTGTGGCTTATTCATATAGAGGAATACTATATAGCAAATGACAACTTCATGCAATATATGGGTAATTCTCAAAAACAATGTTAAACAAAAGGGAGAAGCAGTATGTACTATATGATTATTTTTATATAAAGTTAAAAAAACAAGCAAGATGAATCTAAGGTGTTAGAAGTCAAGAGAGTAGTTACCCATGGAGGGGTTGTAATTGAAAAGGG
This sequence comes from Pteropus medius, assembly GCF_902729225.1. Lineage (NCBI taxonomy): Eukaryota > Metazoa > Chordata > Mammalia > Chiroptera > Pteropodidae > Pteropus > Pteropus medius. The sequence goes on along the minus strand of NW_024349800.1, from coordinate 3,935,862 downwards.
GCACAAAGGAGGGTCTGGAATGCTGGTAATATCTGCTTAAAAAAAGCAGATATTAATATCTAGAAGCAGATATTAATATCTGGGTGCTGATTACAATGGTGTACTTTGTGAAAAATCATCAAGCACTTTTTTGTATATGTTATCCTTCGATAAAAAGAACAAAAGATAAAAGGCCAGTAATCTACACAAGAAAACAATATAGGAACATATGAGTATTTAGAAACAATCAAATAAATGATTATCACATTTAAGAATTCAGTGATCACAGGAACTGTGAACTATAGAAAGCAGTGAACCAAAATGTCTCAGAAATTCTCTCAGAATTCAGAATAAAGATATGTTTCAAAAAGATAGCAGACACTGAAGATAAATTTAAGAAATCAATTACACACAAATAGAAAGGTTAGAGAAGCAATAACACAAAAAATAGAAAAAAATTTTTAAATAATTTTTCTCTATTCAGAAATGAAAATGTGTAAGCCCTTTAATCCAGCAATTCCACTTCGTACACAGTTTGAAGACTTTTTTTCAGGATTGAGGAATTGTGATTTTTTTTTCAATATTCTTTAAAAGTCAATTATCTTTACTTTAAAAGTGAAAGTTTTAAAGAAAATCTAATGATAAGAATATTGACTCTTAAACAGCATGCCCATACCATTCCTGCTTGTGCTCTGCTTGCACAGGCACAAAGACTGATGTGTAAGGATGCTCATCACAACATAGTTTGCAGTAACAAAAGATCAGAAACAACTACTCTTTAACAGGGGACTGATTAACTAAATTATAATGTATTTATAATCAAGGACATAATCTGGACCCATCAAAAGAATGAAGCAGTTGTATAGTACCAATATAAACTAATTTCTAAGACATAGAGATATAGTAAAAAGCAATGTCTAGACCATGTGTCTAGTATTAATGTTTTTAAAATAAAAGTGGAGGAGGAGAGGAAGAGGGAAATGTACATACATATATGCTTGTTTACGCATATATAATCTCTAGAAGAACATACATACATACAACTGGCATCAAGTAGTTGCCTCTGTATATTCCTTTATACTACTTGAATTTTTAAAACAATGTGCATGTATTACTGATTTAAATAATAGTAAAATCTTAATTTAGTTCTACCTCTACCCCCCTACCCCCCCACCGCCACCTCCAGTGCTGGAGAAAGGTCTCAGAAGAGGAAAAAGAAGAACTCTAAAGTCCTGATGAAGAAGTTAGCACAAGGAAGGAAGGGCAATTCTCCTCCCTCACATCATAAAAGAGACCTGAATGGCCAATAAATGTAGGAAACCTGTCTGGGAGCTCTAAGGTCTGAACAGCAAGCTGCAAGGTTGTCTGCTGCCAGAGAGAGGGGTGGGGTGAGCCACTGAGCTTGAGGATGGTGATGTTCTGGGACAACTGTGTGGGGAATGTGAGAAAGGAAGCTGATCAGCAGCCTGAAGAGCGCTGAGCATTCTGAGGCTCCTGCTCAGGACAGAAAACAGAAGTTTTGAAAGAAAGGTGGTTAAGGACCCATCTAAGCTTGGGGACTGGCAGGATAAGAGTAACAAAGACAGAGGTGAAAGAAATCGAGGGGCTGAGGAATACCAAAAACGGACCCAAGCCTGGTAAGAAAAGGCCTGCAGACTAGAAGGAACAAGCAGACTAGGATCATGAAGGACTGGAGGAATGGGGGATGAGGGTATGAGGGTGTTGACCATAGTCTCAAGGCATATACAAAGTAGTCTTTGGCTGATTAACCACAGTAAATTAATTTGACAACCTACTGCCTGGATATAAAGGCACTTAACTAAATCTCTCAGTAATAATGAAATTTCTTACAAACCAGAATGTTATCCCAGGAAAAACATTCATGGAAATTAAGCGACCTGTTTCTAAATGGTAAATACTGTGTGTGTATAGCGAGCATTTATTTCCGAGTGAACCACAAAGTTCTCCAAATAGCTACTTTGTGCCAGTTTTCCAGTAAGGTAAAAGAAGAAATGGGGTTGAAAAGGGACAAAAACTGAAAAAAAAAAATTGGAATAATACCAGAGATGATACTTTGTTAGACTTCATTAAACTTTCAGTTTTGAAACCTATGTTTCCATATAATTTTGTGGTGCTATGAATCTGGACAGTGGAAAAATTCACAGCAAGGGCAGAATGAGTAAAGGTCTCCCCCATCCCCCATAATCAGGATATGCAGAAAGTTTAATACTGAAACATTATTAATAGCTCTGGCTTGAAAAATATGTGGAAAAACTTAATCCTCTAGGGGCATATTTAATCATGCAAGGGTTTTCCAGCATTCCCTTTATGCACTGGGAAGTTAATTTGTGTTACGAGTAAAAGCAGTTTATAAAAGGTATCAGGATTTCCCTCCGCTACACACAGCTTTACCATCTTAAAGGGGAAAAAATGTGTTTTACATTATCCAAAAACAACAACAAACTTACCAAGATACTATAAAAATGAATTTGAGCACTGCAACAATCTGTCAATCTACATAAAATATACCAAATCTCTTAAGTGAATTATATAATACATGGTCCTGAGAAGAGTACACACTACATTCTGGTAAGTTATAATCACCCAAAGGTACTGGGAGACTTTGCTAAATGTAGAAATCATAATGACTATTTTAGTAAAAAGATATGGATCCTTTCCTGAGGGACTCAATTTTCCTAAACTGTTTTGTAAGGCTAGGTTATATTTATTCATAAGGTAAATAAGCACATACTACTGGACAAAGATGGTAGAATCTCTTTTTAAAACATGATTTTAGGAATTTTATTTCTCTTGCTGATATTCTTTGGTGACTCTTTTTAAAAAAAAAATTATAGGTGACGTACAATATTAGTTTCAAGTGTACAACATAGTGATTTGACATTGATATGCCTTACAATATGATGCCATATTAAATCTACTATTTGTCACCGTGCAAATTTGTTATATCATTGACTAGATTCCCCGTGCTGTATATTACATCTCTGTGACTTATCTATTTCATAACTGGAAGTTAGTATCTCTTATTTCCCTTCACCTTTTTTACCCATCCCCCCACATTCCTCCCTTCTGGCAACCAACACTTTGTTCTTTGTATCTATGAGTCTGTTTCTGTTTTGTTTAGAATCCACATATCAGTTAAATAATATGGTATTTTTCTTTCTCTGATTTATTTTACTTAGTATAATATCCGCTAGGCCCATCCATGTTGTCGCAAATGGCAAGAATTCATTTTTTTTTATTGCTAATATTCCTATACACACACACACACACACACACACTCACATGTACATATATCTCACATCTTCTTTAACCATTCATCTATCGATGAACACCTAGGTTGCCTCAATATCTTGGCTATTGTAAATAATGCTGTTATAAACATAGAGATGCACATATATATTTTTTTTCCAAAACAGTATTTTCATTTTCTTCAGATAAATGCTCAGAAAACAAATTGCTATGTCCTATGGCAGTTCTATTTTTAATTTTTTGAGACACCTCCACACTGTTTTCCATAGTGGCTGCAACATTTTACACTCCCACCAACAGTGCATGAGGGTTCTTATTTCTCTACAACCTCACCAACACTTGTTATTTGTTGACTTTTTGATAAAAGCCATTCTGACAGGGGTGAGGTGTTATCTCATTGTGGTTTTGATTTGCATTTCTCCAATGATTAGTGATTCTGAGCATCTTTTCATATGTCTCTTGGCCATTGGTATGTCTTCTTTGAAGAAATGTTAATTCAAATCATCTGCCCATTTTTTAATCAAATTGTTTCTTTTAATGTTGAATTGTATGAGTTCTTTATGTGTCCTGGATAATAATCCCTTATTGGATATATAGTTTGCAAATATCATCTCCCATTCAGTAGGATGTCTTTTTGTTTTGTTGATGGTTTCCTTTGCTGTGCAGAACCTTTTCAGTTTGATATAGTCCATTTGTTTATTCTTTATTTTGTTGCCCTTGCCGAGGGAGATATATTCAAAAAATACTGCTAAGACCTATGTCAAAGAGTTTACTGCCTTTTTTTTCCTTTTGGAGTTTTATGGTTTTAGGTATTATATTTAAGTCTTTAATTCATTTTGAGTTTATTTTTGTATATGTATTAGAAAGTAGTCCAGTTTCCATTTTTTGCATATATCTGTCCAGTTTTCCCAATACTATTTATTGAAGAGACTGTCATTTCCCATTGTATACTCTTGCCTCCTTTGTTGTATAGATTAATTGACCATATAAGCGAGGGTTTATTTCTGGGCTCTCTCTTCTGTTCCATTGACTACATGTCTGTTTTTGTACCAATACCATATTGTTTTGATTGTTGTAGTTTTGTAATATATTTTGAAATCAGTACCTGCTATTACTGCTGGGTGGTTTTGGCAGTCTGGCTGGCTTTTCTTCCTCCTTAAAAAAGACTATTTAAAATTCTTGGAAAGTCAGTTTAGTGGTGATGAACTCTTTCAGTTTTTGCTTGTCTAGAAAACTATCCCTCTTTCAATTTTGAATAATAATCTTGCTGGGTAGAATATTCTGGGTTGTGGGTTCCTTCCTTTAAGCATTTTAAATATACACTCTCACTCTCTTTTGGCCTGGAGAATTTCTGCTGAGAAATCAGCTGATAGCTTTAAAGGTTTCACTTGTATTCGACTTGTTTTCCTTTTGTTGTCCTCAAGATCCTCTCTTAAACTTTTGCCATTTTAATGACAATATGTCTTGGTGTGGATCTCTTTGGGTTTATCTTGTTTGGAAATCTCTGTGCTTCCTGGACATGGATGTCTGTTTCCTCCCCTAGGTTAGGAAAGTTTTCAGCCATTATTTCTTCAAATAAGCTTTCTACCCCTTTCATTTTCTTCTGGGACCTCCATAATGCAAATGTTAGTGTGCTTGATGTTGCTGCAGAGGTCCCTTAAACGATCCTCATTTTTTTAAGGTTCTTTTTTTCTTTTTGCTGTTTTTGTTGGTTGATTTATACTATTCTGACTTCCAGGTTGCTTATTTGTTCTGTATTAGCTGATCTGCTGTTGATTCCCTCTAGTGTATTTTTCATTTCAGTTATTATATTCTTCAGTTCTGACTGGTTCTTTATTACATTTTATAACTCTCTATTGAAATTCTGACTGAGTTCCTCTATTTTCTCAAGTTTGGTGAGCATCTTTAGGACCAATATTTTGAATTCTTTATCAGGCAAATTATTTATCTCTATTTCAAGAGGGTATTTTTTGTGTTCCTTCACTTGGAACATATTTCCCTGTCTTCTCATTTTGTTTGATTTTTGTGTTTGTTTCTATGAATTAGATGAAAATGTGCTCTCTCTTAATCTTGAAGGAGAGGCCTTGTGTAGAAACAAACTCTGTGTAGACTGCATGTGCTGGGTGGTTTTGGCAGTCTGGCTGGCTGTAACTGAAGTGGGCACATTTCCTGCCTGGGGCAGTCTAGGAGGCTGGCTGGCTGAAGCTGCAGCAGGGGCTGAAATGGCTTTGGGCATGTAGCTCCAGGAGCACCTTGGTAGGCTGGCTGACATGGGCTGCAGTGAGTGAGTGCTGGCTGAGGTGGCCCAGGGACATTGTGGTGGCCTTACTGGCCAACTGGAGCACTTAGATCAAGCTCCTAACCACGCTATCTAGGTGGAGGAGAAAGTTATGGTGCTTGCTGACACCTCTGATCCTGGAGAGTTCCCACAAATCCCAGAGAGTTTCCACAGTTCCTTACCTGTTTGGTAGACTCCTTGGGGTTAGTAAATTGATTTTTTTCATGTATAGTCTAGATGTCCTTTAAATTATTGTTTTATTGCTGTGTCTCAGAGCAGGCAAGTGAGCTGGAGTGGGCCCCTCAGTGATGTCCCTACTGTAGGTCACATCATATGGGTAGGGTACCTGCTATTACTGCATCTGTTTCTCTCACCCTTCTCTTTGTAGTCTCTTTTGTTTGTTGTACAGAAGCTGTTCAATCAGCCCTCAGTTGTTCTTCAGGAGGAAATGCTCTACCCGTAAGTCTGTGGAAGGAGGTGAGTTCCAGATCTTTTTACACCACCATCTTGGGCCTCTCTCTTTGGAGGCTCTTTACTAGATCAAATCTGCACTCTCCAGATGGCATTTAAGTCCCTCTATAACCCTCTGCTTTCAGATGACTTTCTGAAGAATGATTTTCACAGGGTCTAAGAGCTCCTGACAACACCATGCAATGATTTTCCTTTCATGAGAAGAAGAAAGGATTCATAATTTGCAACTCTTATCTATTATTCTTAAGCAGGATACCAGGAACTCTGCACCCTATCTAAAAAAAATAATAATAATAACTTGTGTATTTTCAAAGAGGAAAGGGAAAATGTAGTATCTGAAAAACTCTTAAAGTTTCTTTTGTTTAGGAATTATAATAACTTGCTCTTGACAATTTAAAAATATGTGTCCTGATTTCAAAAAACCTTAAAGAAATCTTTCCCAATGTCCCAGAAAGGATACTAAAAGCATGGCTGGAAGCCACCAGGATCCTTAATTCTCATCCTACGAAAATCCATAAAAGAAAGGTCAAAACACTCCCCTCTTAGAGACAGTCACCCAGTCATCACAGGCTTTGCTCCAAGTTGAGGGCAAAACCCTGTTTTTCAGAATTACTAGTGAGTGAGCCATTCCAGGGTGGAGAAGCCCCACTTCAGATGAGTGAGAATTATTGCTAATAAGACCATGAAACCTTTGATCAGTTTCTGTCTCTTGGTGCCCTGGGATTTCTATCATAAAAGACCATCAAGGATGAAAAAAGCCCCAGTTTCAGCAGCCCTTACAACACTACTGTCCCATCTTCACTGCTCCCAGTTCCACCACAGGACCATCACCTTGGCAAAGTTTCAGCTCCTTTCTTGTTCCCTCTTGGTGCTGCTCTACCTCGAATGATCTGTCTTCTGCATCAAATGAGATATTTTACTTCCACCAAAGCTCAGCTCAAGCATCAACTCTTGCAAGAAGTCTTCCTTGATTAATACTACTGCCTATTTTTTCCTTCCTTTCATATTCTCTGACCTCGCTTTCATGGCATATTGAGTTGCCGAAGGGATTGAAGGAAATGCTCTGACTCACTGTCCCTGGTAATCGGGAGTCGATGGCATTTTCACATATTGATCAGATGTTCAATAATTTTGTTTCTGTTTCTATATATGTCAGTGATATAAAGCAGATAACAGATGAGAAGACAGCTTCATATGGAAACATGAAACAATCATCCTAATTACATCTGTTGCTGTTAACTTGATCTGTTATATACAGGCAGAATATACAAGGCCAAATTTTTTTTAAAAAAGCGACAAATCTGAGTTTAAGATATGTACTGAGTTCACGATATGTAATAGTATCTTAAAAACTACAGCATTAATTGGGATAATTACTGGCATGTCAAAAATAAAGAACGGATAAGTCTCTTGTTCTTTCCCAAGTCACTGTATAGTGCACATTAGTCCTAGGCACCCAAGTCCAAAATGAGCACAAAGGTAATTTAGAGGTTATTGGTGATTTCAAATAGAAACTTCAAATAGCTTTAAAATCAAGATAACTGGCAATCGAATAAAAGTCCCAACATTTCAGTATTTTAATTGAATTTGTTATGATGCAACACACAACTGTACTAAAAAGAACCAAATAATATTACATCTTGGTATCTTCACATACCGAAATCAGAATTCTATTGAAGTCAACTAGGTAGAGGAAAAGAAACTGAGAAATGGGGTGTCAACTAGCAATAATTTGGCAACACTGGGCAAAACACTATCTTTTCGAGCCTGCTTGCTCATCTCTAAAATGGGGATGCAACTCCATGCTTATCTCCCTACTTACTGAGATACAAAAAAGATTTCATGACTTTAATAACTGTCAAAGAATGGTTTACAAAGAGCAACAGAAATGATATGCATTTATTACATTTTCTTTGAATTTACTACTTTTAAAACATAATTTTTATCAACAAATAGGGCTTGATAAATACAGAAAATACATGACAAGACATATGTGCCTTCCACCTCAACTACAGCTTTAAAAACCAACAAGACACAATTATAGTTAAAGCAAGCCTGGCGGCCACCTGAAAGAAACAGACTGAAGCTCTGAAGAACTCCAACCCCATTTTCAGAAAATTGCCACCTATTTAGAAGGAAGACTCCACTTGCATGTCGTCTTTATTTTACCTGACTCAGAACTTGGTGTGAAGGCTTTTTTCCTGGGGCCAGTTGTTGAAAAGTATCAGAGGAAACTGTTTAACATCATGATCTCCTAAGATGGTGGGTAACAGTTGGAGCAACAATAAACTAAGCAAAAAGCTTAAAAGGAAAATCTGGGGAATATCATTTTCTTAGGAATGTAGAAGACCATACACAGGCACGGAGCTAGGTGCATGCCTCAAGTTGTGTACATGTTCAGGAAATATCTGAGAAGGCCCTAAGCTCTCACCTCTAGCTCACCTTGAGGAACTGTGCAAGCGGGAAAGGAAAGGTAAGGCATAATTCTTAACTGCCTGGCTGAGTGTTGAAAGCATGTCCCAATACGCACATACAGCTCCTCAGCAAAGACTAGGAGACTTATTGCTTCCAAACACTTACGGAAATCTGTCCAATTTTTAGATACCACTAAGCTAACTGAGCAGAAACTTCATAGCCACACAGGACAAATAATACAAACTTAATGGAATTAGTTCAGATAAGCCTCTAAATAACAGCAGCAGCAGCAACAACAGCAGAGAGAGACAGTAAATCATGGGAAGGGGAGAGGATATGGTTTTCAGAGGTGCCACATTATGTTATTTAAAATATCCAGTTCACAAAAAAAATTACCAAATAGGCAAAGAAACAGGAAAGTATATTCCACATGCAGAAAACGGAAACAAAAACAGTTGATAGATGTTGCCCCTAAGGAACTTACTAGACAAAGACTTTGAATATGTTCAAAGAACTAAAAAAAAAAAAAAGTATAAGTAACTAAAAGAAAGCATGAGAATACTGCCTCGCCAAAATAGAGAATATCAATAAAGAGGTAGAAATCATAAAAAAAGAACCAAAGAGAAATTCTAGAGTTGAAAAGTACAACTGAAAAGTTCACTAGAAAGACTCAGTATCAAATTTGGGAAGGTTGAAGAAAGAATCAGTGTACTTTAAGATAGGTCAACTGAGATTATCCTGTATGAGAAACAGAAAGAAAAAAGAATTAAGAACAATGAACAGAGCCTCAGATACTCACAAGACACCATCAAGCATACCGGATATACATAATGGAAGTTCCAGAAAAGAGGAGACAGAAAAAAGGGTGGAAAGTATATCTGAGGAAATGGAAAACCTTCCCAATTTGTGAAAAATATTAATCTGCACATTCAAGAAGATCAACTTCCAGTAGAATAAACTCAAAGAAATCAAGACCTAGACATATCATAATCGAATTGTCAAAAGACAAAGGGATAATCTTGTAAGTGCAAGACAGAAATGATGGATCATGTAAAGGGGATTATTAACAGCCAGTATCTCATCAGAAACCATAGAAGCCAAAAGTAGTGAAATAAAATATTCAAAGTGTTCAAAGAAAAAGACTGTCAACGAGAATTCCATGTTCAGCAAAACAAACCTTCAAAAACGAAGGAGAAATGAACAAATTCCCAGATAAACACAAAACAGAGAATTCATCAGTAGTAAACTTTCCTTGTAAGAAACACTTTAGGCTAAAATTAAAGGACACTAGACGGTAATTCAAATCCACATGAATAAATAAAGAGCACATACATATAAAGGCAACTATATTGATAAATATAAAAGACAAAATACATTTTTGTATGTAATTATTTTTCTCCTATGGGGTTTAAAATACAAATTCATATAATTACTATAAATTTATTGATTGTCATATAATTACAAAGATGTAATTTTTGTGGTAGTAAGCAAAAGGAAGGAGAGAGAAATAGGCAAAAAGAGTAAGGTTTTTGCATACTACTGAAATTAAGTTAATGTTAAACCAAATTACATTGCTAAAAATTAGGATTTTAATCATAATCCCCAGGGCAGCCACTGAAAAAATAACCCAAAAATATATCGTGAAATATATGAGAATTCAAATGGTACATTAGGAAGTATCTATTTAACACAAAATAATACAGTAAAAGAGCAATATTGAAAGAAAAAAGACAGAAGACACATAGAAAACAAATAGCGATGTAGCAGATGTAAATCCTATCTTATCAGAAATTACATTAAATGTAAATGAATTAAAGACTCCAACTAAAAGGCAGACATGGTCAAATGCATAAAAAAAGCATGATCCAATTATATGCTGTCCACAAGAGATTCATTTTATATTCCAAGACACAATAGATTGAAAGTAAAAAATAGAAAGAGATATTCCATACAGTTTCAATTATGCAAGATAAATAAGTTCTAGAGATCTACTGCACAGTGTGGTGATGACAGTTAACAATACAGAACTGTATACTTCAAATGTCCTAATAAGATAGATCTTAAATGTCTCAACTGTACACACACACACACACACACACACACACACGGTGAGAAATATGTTAATTAGCTTGTTTGTGGTGATTTTACAACATACATGTATATTAAAACATCAAGTTGTCTATCTTAAATACATATAGTTTTAATGTCAATAATACCTCAATAAAGCTATTTTTTAAAAAGGAGAGAGTCCATGCAAACTGTAACCAAAAATAAGTTAGTTGGAGAGACTATACTAATATCAGACAAAATAGCCTTTAATATTATTACTGGAGATGGAAGACATCATATAATCAAAAAATAAATATAATTATAAGTATGTATACGTACCTACTAACACACCCCCAAAATACATAAGCAATAAATGACAGAATTGAAGGGTAAAATATAATTAAATAATAATAGTTGGAGAATTCAATACTGGACTTTCAATAATGAATATAACAACTAGACAGAAATCAGCAAGGAAGTAGAAGACCTGAACAACTCTATACAACAACTAAATCTAATATTCTAAAACACCTACATCCAGGAACAGCAGAACACACACTCTTCTCAAGTGCACATGAAACATTTTCCAGGATACACCACGTGTTAGACCATAAAAAAATGAAATCATATATTATATGTTCTCTGACCACAATGGAATGAAATTAGATATCAATGACAGAAAGAAATTTGGGAAACTCACAAATATGTGGATATTAAACAATGCACTCCTAAAAGCAGTGAATCAAAGAAAGCACAAGGGAAAATAGAAAATACTTTGCAATAAATAAAAATAAAAAAAAATACACACACAACATACCAAAACTTATGAGATGCAACGAACACAGTGCTTAGAGGGACATTTATAATCATAAATGCCTATAATAATGATTTCAAAACAATAACCTAATTTTTCTGAGAAAAAAATCAAAACAAAAAGCACCCTATACATAAAACAAGAAATATAAAAAATTAAGCCAAAATAAAATGCTGTTTTTTCTGAAAAGATAAGACAAAATTGACAAACCCTTTATCTATACTGATTAAAAATAAAAGACTCAAATTATCAATATCAGGAATGAGAGAGGAGGCATTATTATCAATCTCACAGAAATAAAAATGATTATGATACTATGAACAATTGTATGCTAATAAGTTAGATAACCTAAAAATAGACTAAGTTCTCGAAAGACACAAAGTACTGACACTACTCAAAAAGAAATAGAAAATCTGAATAGACTTATGAAGAGTAAAGAAAGTGAATTAGTAATCAAAAAACTTCCCACTCAGAGCCAGATGGCTTTGCTAGTAAATTCTACCACATATTTAAGAAGAATCAACCAATTTTTCACAAACTCTCCCAAAAAACAGAAAAGAAGGAAACCTCTCAACTCATTCTATGAGGCCAGTATTATCCTGATACTAGGACCAGAAAAGACACCACAAATAAAGGAAACTACAGACCAATGCCCCTTATCAATATATATGCAAAAATCTTCAATAAAATACTAACGAACTGAATCCAGCAACACATAAGGATTCTACACCATGACAAAGTGGGATTTATTCCTAGATAGTAAGGTTGGTTCAACATATGAAAATAAATCAATATACACCATGTCAATAGAATAAGGTACAAAAACCACATGATCATCTCAATAGACACAAAAAAGCATTTAACAAAATCTAACCTTTCATAACAACAAATACTCAATGAGCTAGGAATAAAGACAATTTCTTCAACTTGCTAAAGGGCATCAATAGCAAGAAAAAGACAAGGATGTGTGCTTTTGCCACGTCTATTCAGCATTGTATTAGAGATTCCAGTCAGGGAAATAAACAAGAAAAAGAAATAAAAGGCAAGTGTCTAGATGAATGTGGACTGGAAAGGAAGAAGTAAAACTATACTGCAGATGACATGATCTTGTATTTAGAAAAGCATAAGGAAGCCACAAAAAAACTATTAGAACCATTAAGTATAGCAAGGCTGCAGAACACAAGAGCCATATACGAATATCAATTGTATTCTTATATACTAGCAATGAACAATTAAAAGAAGAAATTAAGAAAACATTTACAATAGCATAAAAAAATCTATGAATAAATTTAACAAAATAAGTGCAATACCTATACACTGAAAACCACAAAACTTCACTAAAAAAACCCCTGAAGAACAAAATAAAATACTACAAAGGAAAGTTCATGGACCGTAAGACTCAATATTGGTAAGAGCAATATTTGTCAAATTGATCTAATAATCAGTGCAAAACCATCTGGCTTTTAGTGAAGGACAGATATAGACAAGCTGGTTCTAAACTTCATATAGAAATGTAAGGGACCTAGAATGACCAAAATAATCTTAAAAAAGAACAGAGTTGGAGCTCTCACACTTCTGATTTCGAACCTTATTAAAAAGATACAGTAATCAATACCAGATGCTCCTGGCATAAGGACAGATCAATGGAATACAGAATCCAAAAAATAAACCCTTAACATTTTGACAAGAGTGACAAGATAAGTCAATAATAAGAGGAAAGAACAGTCTTTCAACAAACAGTGCTGGAACAACTGAATATCTACATGTAAACGAATGAAGTTGGACCCTTATCACATACTATATACGAAAATTAACTGAAAATGATATACATATCTAAATACAAGAGCTAAAACAATTACATTCTTAAAAGAAATCATAGTATATCTTTATGACTTTGAATTGGACAATGATTTCTTAGATGTGACAATAAAACCATAGGCAATCAAAGAAAAAAATAAGATGGGACTTCATCAAAATAAAAAACTATTGTATTTCAAAGGATAAATCAAGAAAGTGAAAAGGCAAGACACAAAATAGGAGAAAATATTTGCAAATTATGTAACTGATAAAGGTTTGTATCCAGTATATATAAAAAACTCTTATCATTAATCAATAAAAAGACAACCCAATTTAAAAATGGACAAAGGAACTGAGTAGATATTTCTCCAAAAATAAATATACGAATGACCAATAAACAAAAAAAGACACTCAATATCATTGGTCTTTAGGAAAATGGAAATTAAAATCATAATGAGCTACCACTTCACTCACTAGGATTGCTATAACAAAAAAAAGAGACAATAAAAGTGTTACAGAGAAGATGGAGAATCGAAACCCTCCTACCTGCTGATAGAAATTTAAAGAGGTGCAGCTGTTATGAAAAGTAGTTTGGCAGTTTCACAAAATGTTAAACACAGAGTTACTAGATGACCCAATAATTGTACTCCTACGTATATATCCAGGAGAAGTGAGAACATTTGTTTACACAAAACTTGTACACAAATGTATGGCAACAATATATTCTTAATAGCCAAAAGACGGAAACAACCCAAATATCCAATTGATGAATGGATAAAAATGTGGTATAGTGGAATATTATTCAGCCATATTTTTTAGAAATGAAGTGCTGACATATGCTACAGTATGAACCTGCAAGCATGATGCAAAGTGAAAGAATCCATTCAGAAAATGCCATGTATGATTCCATTTATTTGAAATGTCCAGAAAAGGAAAATGCATAGAGATAGAAAGTAGGTAAGTGGTTGCCAGGGGCTGCAGGAAGACTGAGAATAGGGCGTGACTACTAATGGGTACAAGGCTTGTTGTGGGGGTGCTAAAAATATTCTGGAATTAGTGTGATGTTTGCACAAACTTGTGATTATACTAAAAAAGCAATGAATCATGCACTTTAAAATGGTGAATTCTGTGATGCGAATTATATCTTAATTCTTTTTTTTTTTTTAAGACATACGATAAGCTGTTAATAAAATGATCCAATGTAGGATGTCTGTAAAACAGCCTAATTAAAAACACTATCTGGATGGAGGGAGGGAGGGACAGAAGGACACACTGAACCCCACTCCCATCAATCTGTGGACTAGTAGGGAATGCTTCTTCAACAATGTGTCATTTCCAATTAGAGTTGTTTGGAGCTAAATAAGTACCAAATTCGTTTATTATCTTTAAAAAATTCAACAATATTTCTGAAGATCTTTGGAAAGATAAAAATATATCTTTTTTTAAACAGAAGGGAGAGAAAAAAAGGAAATTCTCCTGAGGTTTCATTAACTTCAAGTTTTGGGGAGTGGTAGAGGATCAAAGAACTAGTACAGATCTCTTATAGAAAAGCTAATCTGTCACACCAAAAAAAAAAAAAAAAAACAAAAAAAGCTGATCTGCCATGAGTAACTTTATCTCAACCTAAAAAAATAGCTTTTTATTTCTATCATAAAAGCAAAAGAAAGTTTTCTCAAATAATTTGACTTTATAAAATTGAGCTGGTTAAAAAAAATGAGCTAGTTAATGAGCAGGATATTAAAATGATCGAAATATTTATAAATGGATGCTCTGACCAATAAATCTAATCTTTTTAGACTTATGCTATTATAGGTCATAAATTTGAGAAGGGGTTATTTTAAATATCAATAGAAGTCAACAGGGAGGCAAACTGGAAAACTATAAACAAAAAGTTGCTCCAGAAATAATTACAGCCCAAACCACTCAATACATTCATTCAAATATTTGCAGAGAGCCTGCCCTTGGTTACAGGCTTCTTCAAGAAATTCATTGTATTTCTGTATAAGGGGAATTATCCCCACTCCCCCAATTTTTTTATTGTGGTTAAATAAACACACATTTACTTTCTTAACTCTCTTCAAGTGTATATAGTTCAGTAGCATTAAGCACATTGACATTGTTATGCAGTCATCACCACCATCCATCTCCAAAACTATTTTCACCTTGCAAAACTGAAACTCTATACTCATTAAACACTAACTCCCCATTCCTTCTCCACCAGCCCATGGAAATCACTATTCTACTTTCTGTCCCTATGAGTCTGACTATTCTAAGTACCTTATTTAAGTGGAGTCATACAGTATTTGTCTTTTTGTGACTGGTTTATTTCACTTAGCATAATGTCCTCAAGCTTCATCCATGTTGTAACATGTGTCAGAATTTCCTTCTTTTTAAAGGCCAAATATTATTCTATTGTACGTATAGACCACATTTTGTTTATTCAGTCATCTCAGTGGACACTTGGGTTGCTATCTTGTTTTAGCTATTGTAAATAATGCTGCTATGAACAGGGGTGTACAGAGGTGCCACTTATTGTCAAGGAGATAACCAAATATCCTCTACAATTCACCATGCATATAGAATTATTTCTCCACTTGCAATATTCATTCTTTGGTCTCAGTTTTTAAACACTGTTTTGTTGGGGTTTTTTTTTTTTTGCCATTTCGTTAGCATTCTCATTAATTTCCAAAATCAAGTTGAGGAAAAGAAACCAGACTACCTTATACACTTAAGTATTAATTAACAATAACATGTAAAAGGAAGATTACCACCACCCCCACTTAAATGCAAGTAACTGGCAGGGGAAAAAAAAATCCTAAAAAATACATGTTGAAAGTTTATATTAGATACACTGTATTTCTTAAATGACTTCCTTTCATCTCATTATCTAAACAGAAGGAATCAGACAAGAACTATCCCTTATTCTTCATATTCTTATCTAAACACAACCAAGCCTAAATGCCTACTATTTCAAAAAATATCTCTTGATCACCTTTCTGACTATCTTCCCCTCAATGCTTTTAACGGCAACAAAATATCCTTGAAAAACATATCCTTCTACTTCAACATCTTAGATGAGGAAGGCAAAAAGAGGATATAATTGCATCTACTGTGCATCCAAATCTCACTTTAAAATAAAATTTTTAGGTAACTTTTCTTTCTCAGTCATCTTTTAAAACCAAATCGTGTGTGTGTGTGTGTGTGTGTGTGTGTGTGTGTGTGTGTGTGTGTGTGTGTGTATATATACACACACACATTTTTTTTTACTGACTATAACGATATAAGATACACTTTGAAAGTTCTTGGAGGATTCCAAGACTTAAAAAAAAAAATACACTTGAAACCTTAATGTAACAACTTTCTAAAGTCATTCTTCAAAATAAGTCACAAAAGCACAAAACTACAGAGCAGTAGTTCTCAAACTGGAGCATGCATCAGAACCTCCTGGTGGGCTTGATAAAACTCAGAGAGCTGGGCCCCACCCCCAGGGTTTCTGATTAATTAGGTCAGGGTGGAGTCTAAAAATCTGCATTCCTAGCAAGTTCCCAGATGACACTGATGCTGTCCGTCCTAGTAGGGAATTTTCAAAATGCCTGTTAATCTAAACAGGAGCACATTCTCTTGAGGCTCAACCCATGAAAAAGCATGTGTGTTCCCTTTAAATTAACTTTAAAAACTCGTTTTTAGCTGTCTTTCCTAAAAGAAATTACTTTGGGTGATATTACTATTTAACAGTTTTAGTCAATCCCTTTAATAAATTCTTTATGGTAAAAAGTTTTCAGTTCCCCTAAAAGAGAGCCAAGTCTTATTAAGAAAATTATTACCACAAGTGATTTTTGTAATGTGTGAATTTTGGTTCAGCGCGTTTCTTTTAATTTTGGAACTGAGAATTATACAAGCACATATTTGGCAGGCAAGCTCCATTGAGAAAAATTAGGCATTTGATTATATTATTTTATACATTGTTTTCTATCTCCATCTGCATAAACTTTAAGGTCACTGCCATAAACCAACAGCCTTCGGCTGGAAATAGCCCGGAAACAGGTTTGGTTTGATTCATGGAGTATTTTGGGGGAAAAATATACTTGAACCAACACTTTAAAAATCAGGTACTTTCACACTAAAATTCAATTTCCACCTGCTTTTTAAAAAAAAATTCAGAAGATGTGGCAACATTATTCCCAAATTGCAGCAATTCAACAATCAGCCAGGGCTGGGCTGCAGCTGCCCTGCAGAGAGAACGAGCTCTAGCTGGCTACAGTCCCCCTTCATTTCCTGTTGTCTTCAGCCTAGTCCTCTCCACTTATTTATATACTGGCCTAGCACCTTGTGAATTTGGTTGCCTGGCATAAGAAGGAACAGACAGTAGAGTCTCAATTTCAGAAAGTACATATACACTGGCTTAAATTAGGTGTGGTATAGGTTAAGTTTTTTTGGATTTAGTCTCTTGGCCTAAGGTTGTTGAATTGTGTGGTCTACCAATAGGCCATCTCCACTCAGGAAATTCTTGTGTTAGAAATCTTCAGGCTAGGACGAGAATGCTCTGAAAAGCAGTGTGTCAGGCTGAGACTCTTCCTGCCTGGCAAAAAGGATAGTGTAACGATGGGCATGCCCACGAAAACCTGCACGCATCATGTCTATTTGTCATTTTAACCTTTTTTCATTGTAAAATAACACAGAAAAGTAAAATGTAATATATGGCTTAAAACATTATAGAGTGAACTTCTATAACTCCTACCTCTTCAAGAACATCAGTACATCAGAAGTCCCTACAAAGCCACTTCCCAGTCATGACCCTACTTGCTTCTCTGAGGTAAACACTCACTTGTGTGATAAATACTTCCTTATTCTTCTTTATAATTTTTCCTCCGAACTCTGCTTCCCTAACAATATCACTTAGTTCTGCACCTTTCTGAATGCCAAACTTAGACGTTCATTCGACTTGTAAAAATTCGACACTATGTTTTAAGAAACATGTTAATTTTATCTTCTTTTTCCTCCTGACAGCCTCACCAGAGGTTATAACAAACTGAAGGTATATAAAGGATACACTTCGCTTTTGATATCAGAGCATAGGGCCTTCCAAGAACCAATTCTTGGCTTTGATATTTTTTCTGCTCTTTAGTAGTTCCTACCTTCTAATTTTTTGTGTTTATTGTGCTGCTTTTTTCTAATTTCTTGAGATACGTATTTGCTCATTAATTTTGGGCTTTTCTTTTAAAGCTATCCATTTTTTTATTCAGTACTGTCTTATCTATATCCCATACAGTCATGCCTCATTTTATTGTGCTTTGCTTTACTGCAATTCATAGATACTGTGTTTTCTTACAAAATGAAGGTAGTGGCAACCCCATATCAAGCGAGTCTATTGGCACCATTTTTCCAACAGGCTCAGATGATGGCTGGCATTTTTTAGCAATATTTTAAAATTAAGGTATGTACATTTTTTTAGACAGAATGCTACTGCAAAATTAACAAACTATAGTATAGTATAAACATAACTTTTATATGCACTGAGAAACGAAAGAAATTGTAACTCACTTTATTGTGGTGGTCTGGAACCTAACCTGTAATATCTCCAAGGTATGTCTGCAAATTTTTATGTCAAATATTTATCACTCATTTAAAATATTTCTTAATTTCCATTATATCTTAATTCATGAATTATTTAGGGATATATACTTGAACTTCCAAACATATGGAAATGGTTTTCTAGGTATGTTTATTATTGATTTCTAGCATAATTACATTGGAATCGGAATATATATTCTGTAGTTTTAACCTTTGATATTTGTTGAGATTTACTTAATGATCTGGTCTATGGTAAATTCTTGTAAAATGTTATGTGCTTGAAAAGAATGTGTAAGTGTACAGTTGAAACTTATTGGAATTCATTAACCAATATCACCATTAAATAAAAAATAAATAAATAAATAAATAAATAATGGGAGAAAAGAATGTGTAGTTCACAGTTGGTGCAATGTGTTCATAGAATATGTTTATTAATTATGCTGATCAAATTTTTTTGTATGTTTCTGAGAGATAATAGGAGATATATATATACACATACATACATACATATATATATATATGAAATATATATTTAGATAATGATCTCTTCCCGCAGTCCCTGTCACAGAGATTCTAAAAAACCCTTGTAATTTCCTAAATAAAAACACTAGGCACATTTCTTAATCCAACATTTGGTCTTTGACTTAAGTTCCTACCACAGGGCTTCTGAAAGCCTTGCAATTTCTTGAGTGTCTTTTGTTCTAATGTGGCAACTCTGGACAGCCTCCTGGATAAGGCTGGTCACCAGGAAGACCAAACCATAATTAGAAGCTATTCATTTAAGAGAGAAGGGCTGAAAACGGTGTTAATGACTGATCATTCCTACATGATGAAGCCTCCATAAAAATCCCCAAAGCACAAGGTTTGAAGAGCTTCTTGGTTGGTAAACATGTGGAAATTCCGGTAGAACAGCACACCCGGAGAGGGCATGGAAGCTCTATGCCCTTCCCCCATACTATGCTCTATGTATCTCTTCTATTTGGAAATTCCTGAGTTTATAACCTTTTATAATAAAATGGTAATCTAGTGAGTATACAATGTTCTGTGAACCACTGTAGCAAATTAATCAACAACCCAAGGAAGGAGGGGGTCATGGGAACCTCTGTTTTTTAGCCAGGTGATCAGAAGCACAGGTGATAACCTGAGCTTGCAACTGGCATCAGAAGTGTATGGTAGGGCAGTCTTATAGAACTGAACCCTTAACCTATGAGATCTGATGCTACATCTAAATAGTGCCAAAATTGAGTTAAACTGTAGGACACCCAGCTGCAATCACAGAGAACTGCCTGGTGTAGAGAAATATCTCCACAAATTTGGTGAGCAGCAGTGAAATATTTTGTGTGAGTAGTAAAGGAGACTAATAGGAGAGGTACTAATAGGAGGGAGGAACTGGATTTTTGACTACATGTAGGAAGGAAAAAACTTTTGCCTATTACAGCTTCTTTCATCGATTACTGAGAAAGACTTGTTAAAATTTTCCACTGTGATTATGGATCGTCTACTTCTTGTAGTTCTGTAAAATCGGTTTATATATTTTGCAACCATATTATTAGGTATATACAAATTTAGAATTTTATCTTCCTGGTGAATTAAAACCTATCATTAAAAAGCAACAGTAATACATAGTAATACTTTTTGCCTTAAAGTCTATTTTGCCTGATATTAACATAGCTACACCAGCTGCCTGTGGTTAGTGTTTACACTGTATACATTTTGACATCTTTTTTATTTTAATTTTATCAGTACACTCATTATGATTCTTTGAGCGATACACCATACCAACTCAATATGGGCTCTCTAAAGAATCCTCTTAGGCTATTTCTCTCAGAATCCCTGTTGCAGCCAGCACTGTGAAGACTCTGATAAAGATCTGTCTCTTCCCTTCTCCTCAGGTCTTAGAAGGATACACTTTGTTTTTGATATCAAACAGAGCATCATAGATTTCTGTGAATGACTCCCCGCATAACTGTTGTGGCTGCTTGGAGCAAAGATGACATGCCTATAGAAAGGCCTATTTGATAATCCTAAATGATCAATAAATGCTCATTGCAGAACTGTCAGTTGATCATTCGTAATTCTCAATAATATTGATTTTGTCCAGGTCTTATATTCAGTCTATCCCTGAACTTAGAAGCAATTTATGTAAAGTTCTTCACTGTAGAAAAAAAATGAATAAAATGATACATTATGTTTTCATCTCTTATGGATGTTTTATTGAAATGTGGATTTTGTCAGCATACTTCCTTAAAACTACAGCATAATCTTGACAGTCCAAAGGGAGCACTATGGAACTGACTAGTTTTGAATACCATCCCTTCTCGAACCCGGGCCACAGCGAGGTGGTGCTTAAAAGCTGGATGATAAAACTTTCCCACTAATTCATATTTCATAGACACTGTGATACAGTGGATACCTGCTGGATTTGTTTTTTGCTCAATTTTTAGTATATCGTGCTCTGACTGGAGCAGTTCCAAGTCTTTGGAAGAACACCTCAAAATCATTACCAGATCCCAACTTGCTAATCTAGATCAACAGTTTATTACAAAAGGGTGTAACTCAGGAATAGTCAGATGGAAGAGATGCATAAGGCAAGGTATGAGAAAAGGGCATGGTATTCAGGGGCACCATTCTCCTTCAGTTTCCATGTATTTGCTAACTCAGAAGCTCTACATCTTTACTTTCAATCATTCTGTGCCCATATATTTAAGATATATTGTTTGCATAATGCATATTTTAAAAGTATAGTCTGACAATCTTTGCCTTTCAACTATAACCTTGAGTTGACTTATGTTTAATGTAATTACTAATGCATACGGGTTTAAGTCTACCACTACTCCTTGTGTTTTATATCTGTTTTACTCATTCCATGTTCCTTTTCTCTTCCTTTAAATTATTTTCTCATTAGACTTTTCCTTTTATTAATTAGAAGTTATGAAATTTTTAAATTTGTTTCATGTTTAATTAAAACATACATCCTTGACTTATCAAGGTCAAATGTTAATCGACACCTTTACCCTCCTCCAAGAAAATGTAAGAACCTTGGACAGACTAATTCCATTTCCTCCCTCCCACCCCCGCCGCCCCCAACTATCATGCTATTTTGTCCCATATTTTAAATCTCTATATTTTAAAAAGTCCAACATTGTATTGTCTCATAGTCAATGTTCACTTAGAGTTACCCGCATATTTATTGCTTTCTTTGCTTTTTATTTTTCTGAAACTATCATTGAAAAATTATTTGTAGAGTGATCTGAGGACTATAATCATGACATCTTCCTCTAAGAAGATTTCATTGCTTTTACCTGGTACTTATGAGCATTAGCTTAATCCAAGTAGCCTTAAGGTTTCTGGGCCACTCAGATAATGTGAAACTGAGCTGCAGCCAATGTGAGAGTTGGTTTACTTTCAGTTACCTTCAGTTACCTGTACTCCTAGGTGTATCTCTTCAGCGGATCTCAACTCGAAGTGGGAAATGGTTTACCAGGTTTCCCAGGCTTGACAAGACACAGACTACAATGTTTAACATTGAAAGGACAAGCAAAGGTGATCTCAAGGTCTCAACTTCCTTCCTGATCTTTTGCCCACAAAAGTGGCCCCAGCACTAGGCTCATTCCTCTGTTTTCATTTCCCAAATCTCAACTTCCTCACAATTTATTCTTTGATGTTTAAGAAGACTGAAAAAATAATTTATCTAGTTTCTTAAGGTGACTTCAGTAAGTGAGCTGGTTTGAATCATGTGGCTTACTACTAGTTAAAGACTAATCTCCCAGCATTCTCTTATGCATTATATCTTTAGTACATGGCCTTACCTTGCCAATGTCTGCCCCCAGTTATATAAAAAGTGCTATAGTAAACTTGGAAGAATCATGATCACTCTTCCTGGTAGCAACTTAGAGTGAAGAGGAAATATAAAAGACAAGGGTTCAAGTTACAGTTCCTGTAATGTATTCTCTGACTCTATGACTCTGGACAAAGATTTGTCTGAAAAATTTGGTAGGAGAGAGAATACTTCCACCTGTATCAGAAGATCAGATGAAGGAACACAATAAAGCTTAAAAAAGGCTATAAAACTAACAAGAATTATAATTCTCTTCCCTCATTTCTCTGTCCCATGAGTGAACCATTCATCCATGGCTTGGGCTAATTTATCATGGCAGGCCGGTGGTCAACTGACATTTTAGGTCACTCTTCAACAGCTGGCAACATTACAGAAGACATAATATTCCAGAGTCAAACAAAGTGATACCTATTGTTATATTATTTATATTTTATAACACTTCACCATACACACTGTGCACACAATGTGTACTACACACTCTCCCTCCACCTCCTAGGAGTACCTAGTTCATATCTGAGGTACCCTACCCAGGAACATATACTCCAGATGTGGTTGGCTCACATTTGAAAGACTAATCAGAAGTCTAACCTCCAGAGTCAGAGTATATCAACTGCAGCTATCTAAATCTACACTAGAAGGTTCCCTAATGAGTATAAAGAAGTAATTTTCTAAAGAAAAGTGTTCAAGATGTATGGATTAGCTGGAAATATTGTACAGGGACCTCCAACCTTATAGATACATGTGAGTTATAAGAATCTGGCAAACCAGGCAGCCTAATACTCTTTGTGGAGGCACTCTGGGCCTAAGACACTGGTCCTGGGTCTGAACACTTAACAGAGGATTCCATCATCTGACACAATTAAAAGGTTATATATGTCCTGTAATGAGAATATGTCTGCATCTGTCTCTACTGAACCTTTAATGTGAGATACTAGGGAAAGGATGAGGGATGGGGCTTTTCAATCTGTAAGAACAGGCTGAATGACTAACTTTTATGGCTCCTTGCTAATAAATGTTATGTGTGGCAAAATTTGGTCTGAGACTATTGTTACAGACCCCACAGTAGCATAATAGCTTGAAAACATTGGAAGCTACCAATTTATAACAAAAAGATCTGCACTATTGGGAGCAGTAAAACTAGCTCAGTTTAGTTTGCAACAATTGTGGTGCATGAAATCTCTCAAATGAAGTCTGCTGGGACATAACCTCAGATATAGATGAACTGGAGCTTTAAGCAAACAGTCTGGAGGGTCTATGGGAGGAGCTAGGGCTTATGGTAGTTCTCATACTCTATGTAATCGTGAGGATCCTACAGGAAGAACTCTATGTTTATAATAAAGCTCTATGGTTTTAACTTCCCCTCCCATTAACTTCCTTTTCCCTTCTATAAATCTCCTCCATATTGGCACACAAGCCAGAGTGTGCACATGGCTCACCATGTCTGCATGCACTGGGTTGCAACACTTTCTTTTTCCTGAATAAATCCTTTTTGGCAATGAAACACCTAGTCTTATTTTTCAGTCAACACCTCAAAGCAGGAATATCATGCTTATCAAGCTGATATACAAATTTGCTATCCTGGACCCTCTAAGAGAGAGGGTATTACTCTTCAGTAGGAAAACCACAGGAAGCTAAAGAGACAGCCTTGAGGTATGGGTTTTGCTGGGCCTGGGAGCCTGCCAAAAATACATCATTCTGTTTCTTGGCCCCTAGAATGCAATGATACCCAATATTTTTTCCCCGATGATTTTCCCCAAACTACCTGGACTTTGCATTCCACGATCCCCAACCTTTTTGGCACCAGGGACCGGTGCTCCTATGAGAATATAATGCCTGATGATCTGAGGTGGAGCTGAGGTGGTGATGCTAGCGCTGGGGAATGGCTGCAAATACAGATGAAGCTTCTCTTGATGACCTGTTACTTACTTCCTGCTGTGCATCCTGGTTCCTACCAGGTCACAGACCTGTATGGGTTGGGGACTCCTGTTCTACCCAAAATAATGCCACTTAAACAATATCTGTATTCAAAGGAATAGATGGGGAGCAACTATCCTACTTCTTCAAGTAAATGCAAAACAGAATCATTTGCATTTTCAAAACATGATTGTTTTGGAGTCTTAGCAGCTATATGTCCCTACCCTCCAAAATGCTTTTAAAATTTTTAAGCTTAAAATTAATCAAAATGGGAATGTGAGTTATGTTTGTCATAAATGACTTCTTAAGTAAAAACTCTTATCTCCCACCCTGTGTCTGGGATGAAGGACATCAAGAAGTTGCTCTAGCCCACACAATTTTCCTGATGATACAGTCTGAAAATGTGACCATAAGAAATACATTCTAAAAAAAAAAAAAAAAATTCTTCTAGGTGTCAAAATTCTTTTTAATGGACAAGTCCCCCAAGTAAAGACCAATTGTTTCACAAAGGAGCTTAACCATTAGTTCTCAAAACTGCTAAAAATTTAAAGTAGAATCTGTTTTCCCTAGAAAGAATACACTGAAATTCTGTAAGTGTGAATTAATTCTGCCACATCATCTGAGGTGTTTAATATGGTAGGTAAGTGAACTGAGAGCTGGAAATGCTGGATTTTCATGTAATTTCTCTGAGCCAAATGATCTCTCCATCTGATAATTCGGGAAGTGGCTTTTTGCTAGCCATTTTTCAGGAATACTGAAAGTGACACCAGGGGAAAAAAATCCATAAAATGATGCTAGAGGAAGAGAGAAATGTTGCAGCACTTGAAAAGATTAAGCCAAGGCAGCTGGTCCTCCCTGCTCATGTTCCACTGGCCTCCAACCCATTTATAGCTACAGCAAGAAAAAGCAAGATGGCTGAGACTGAGAAAAGGCTTCTGAGCAGCAGCGTGGGGCAGGGACAACAACTGCACTGACAGGCAGCAGGCTTGTGCTGTCCCAGAACTGTCATCCTAGATCTTTTCTGTCCCTGCATCTCAGAGCACAGAGGAATTCAGAAATCAGAGAACATAGCCAAGAAGTCATTACCAACGTTTATGTCAGCTCATCTCAATTTGTGGGCCTGACATCATGCACAGATACCTGCACGGATACTTCAGGAAATAAGAAGATTCATTCCCTCCCCTAGTGCACACTCCTGGGAACATTAAACCTCAGCTTCTTTTTGGTTAATAATGAAAAGTTTATATGAACAGCCTACTTGAAAAGAAAGGGAAAAGGAAAGAAATGGACAAAGAATCTAATAACCTACACATTAATATTTGTTCACCTCTCGAGGCCATGGCCTTTTAAAAGAATTGCTCCTCTTTTTGTTGTTGTCCTTTCCCTTTTTGTCAACTTCTAAAGATGGAAAAATTTTGTGGTTGTAAATTACAAAGTGAGTGCATTTATGAAAGGAAATGAGAATGGCATCCAATCTCTGCTCATACAAAGGAGTAACCGAAAAGATTTACAGAGTGCCAGCTACAGGGCACTCAGCATAAAAGTTCTCATTTAATCTTCATCACCACTAAAATTGTACTTAACTATTTTCCACCAGAGGATACTGAAGTGCAGAAAGTTTGAGATACTTGTCACAGGTCACACAGTTGGTAGACGGCATTGTCTCTAAAGCCAGTGCTCATTTCTATGGCATGGATCTTATCAAAATGCCGTTATCTCTTAGCCATCTTGTAGTCAGAAGGTTAGTGTATTTTGAGTTTCCTCGAACTGGCACTCTCACTTATTAGACCTACAAGCTGAAACTCTTGCAGTTCTTTTTAAATTTTTTTTTTTTTCTTGCGAATTGCTCTTTCCCTTTATTCACAACACACAGCTTCAAATTACTTTAGGTTTTTTCCAAAAAATCAAACCCACCCTCAAAAGTCACGAATTCTCCACTGCTGAGGCTATTAAAAGGAAAACATTTGAGATCTGAAGCAATTTCCCAAGAAGAGCTTGTCAACTGGCATAACGGAACTGAAACATGCACACACTACCTCCCCCAGGGAACACTATGAAAGGACCCATTTCCTGGGACTTGCAGTCCCTGTGCAGGGAGTGTAATATGGTGATGTAGGTCTCATTTTTCAGGTATTAAGTGCCTACTGGAATATTCTCAATAATAAGAAGCAGTGAGTGATTAGGCAAAGAACAGCAGATGGTGTGAAATAAAACTTATTCTTCAATAGAGCCAAATGATGCAGTGTGTTGTTTTATGTACATTATTCTACTAAATTAGTCATTTTGCATTCATTTATTTTTTAAAATGTGCTTACGAGTCCTTCAGCTCAAATTGAACTAACAGAAGATCTGGATATGGGCACAGTAGCAACCTTATGGATGCTTTTTAGTCAGGTTTTTTTAAGAAAGAACAATGCTGAGCTCATGTTCTACGTTTAGGATATGTGAGATGTATTTATACAACAATGAATAATTACTAACTTGCCACTTTTCTTACTGTCTTCCTTCATGGTCCTTCATGAAGAGCTGACATAAAAGGGCAATGTGAAATATAACTGAGAACTGAGAGAATCCCAAATTTTCTCTACTGCTTTTTCGAATAACACAAAAATATCCTTTTGCGTGGATTGCTATTCCAAGTTGGAGTGCTGATAAAGGTCTTAAAAATATCTAAATGTGCCAGTGAATCTAGAGTCACCTACGAAGCCACCTAAGCTGTCTAGAGCTATGAAGACAGGTAAGTTTTTACTGCACGCCTTATGCCTATTCGACATACCCGTCAAAGCAGTTCTCATGGGAGTATGGGCAATTATCCTAATAATGCTGCCATTCCTCAAGATGCTGCTGGATACACACATTTATATAGTGTCAAGATGGTTCCTCTAACTTTCAAAACTTGTTATGTCTGTTTTCTTATGACTGTTCATATTTGGCGTACTTGCAGCCATTTTAGGACCACAGAGAAGATATTTTCCAATTTTAGTCTGATGGCTATAAATTCAAGATGCTAAAAAAGAAACATGTAGGCTTTTCTTCCTTGTCAAGAAAAAAAACTTAACAAAACTTTTATGACAAAGACTTAAAACTAGGGAATGGCAGACAGTCCAGAATTCATCAATCTAATAACATAAAATGTTATAAAAACAAATTATAAGGACAATAACTTTAGGAATAAGATGTTCTCAAACAGTTCTTTCACATCTTCTATAGCAAAAAAAAATATATATATATATATATATTTATATCATTATAAGTACTTCTACAAATATCTGAACAGAGTATTGAAAGGCCCTTTGGAAAAAAAATGATGACACATTTAAAAATCCTGTAGGAGAGCAAGCAAAACTCTTCAAAGAATTCATTGCCAGAATGTGTCCTTTCATAAAATGCTAAATCATCTTTGATGATGAATCAGTCCCAAAGGTTCCCTGTTTTAATATACTCTGGAAATGATCTTCGAACATAACAAATCAACTAAAGCAACTAAAACAGTAAAGCTGGAAAGAAGCTCAGCTGAATACTCAGAACACTGAAATGTAATATGCAATAGCTAGCATTTATGATTTAATGATAAATCACACCTCCACACTAGTAGGCAAAGGGCACTCCGCTACTGAGTCTTAGCTACCTACCAGACTGGAGGGCACAGGCTATCTTCCTTTTTTTTCCCCCCTCCTGTTGTGCTATTCCTTTACCTATCAAATCATTCATTCATTTTTCTCACCATTCAAAACTTATTTAATCAGTTCTTACCACTTGCTAGAAACTAATTACCCTTTCCAAGCTAGGAACTTTTCTTGAATAAAGATGTTTAAATAAATTGATATATTTGAATTATATAATCATGCAATATAACTTTACTATCTTGTCAAGAGGATATCATCAGAGACTTCAGAAGCTCCCTTATTTATCTTTGTATCACCCAAAAATATGACATGAAACAGGAGCTACAATGTTTGTTGGATTGAACTGCTATGACAAAAGTCATTAAAATAAACTTGTAAATATATATTTGGGTGTTCAAAGCATTCAATTTATATAGTCATATATAGTATACAACCTGTGTATGTGCAAGGATGTACAGCCATAAAAGGTTTCTCAGTTAAGGCAGATGGCTCCCTTATTCCCAGTAGTTACTACTATGTTCCTCCCTCCTTACTTTCCAAAGGTAGAGAGAGAAGATGAATGTATTATATAAACAAAAAGGAAAGAAGGAAGATGAACAGATGATAGTTGGGGCTCTTTCCATATCAAGAGTCAAATCAATGCACCACTAGAGTAGGGAGAACCAACACTTAGAACTCTGGGCAAGATCAGTCTCTTCCCTGGTCCCCTAGCTGACTGTAGCTGTGCCTGAAAAAAAAAAAAAAAAAAAGCTGATCATGAGACTCTATGATGAGTCATAAAACAAAACCCAGTGTTAGATCAGCTCCTGAATGTCCCTTTACTATAGTTGAGGAAAATGAGTCCCCAAAGAGAGCTGGCAACATTTCAAAGCCATACAGAGAGGTCACGCTGGGGTTGGGGCTGAGGCTGGCTCCAACACTCACCTCAGTCTCTCATCGTTGAGAGCTTGGACATAGTGCCAAAGAAAAACTCATAAAGCAAGGGTTCTTCATTAGCATGTTTCAGGGACTACATACAGCCATTGAAATTGTCTGCAAAACACTGTGTGGTTTTGCATATTTTGGGAGAGAAGGGTCTACTGCTTTCATCAGTCTGAACAAGGTCTATGGCTCAAAAAAATTAAGAACCACTATGTCAAGTGATGGGCTTGGGGGAAAGGCTAAAAGTGAATGAGATTAATTCCAAACTAAAAGGAACCCAGATTTTCAATAACCTGAAAGCTATACTTGGGCCAGGGAGCCAGTGGAACTGTGTAAGGAGAAAGCAGTCCTAAACTTTCTGGTCTAGACAGTAAAAGGATCCTGTAAGAAAGAATGTGTTTAGGCAAGCTGGCGTGCTTTTGTGACCACAGGTGACAGGGAAAGGAGTAAGTGGCACAAGCTTTAACTACTGATTGGGTGGTCTCAGAAGACCACAGGTCAGAAGTAATGAGCAAGGCTGAGTTTTCTGGAATTACGGAAAAGGTTCTGGCAGTAGCTGTCACGAGCCAAAATGGAAGGTTTCTGCAGCCTGTCAAAGCCAGGGCAGCCTTGACCTTCAACCAGGCCTCTCATTGTACCTGTTTGTGAACAAACAGTAAGCCGAGAAAGGGTTCCATATACCCCGGGAGGCCAAATGTGATCACAGGGGTCTTTGTTTTCTTCTTATTTCTGATGTCAACATCAGTCCCAGGAGTGGGCAAAGGCCTTGGTACTTGGTCACAAGGAACTGGATACACGTCAGCCATTGCAATTTCCCTGGGAAACAGAAAATATTTTCCCTACTCTATGGATGAGGAAATTGAAGCAAAGGGAGAAATGTCCAAGGTTTTTCAAGGAGGTGAAGAGCCAAGAGCTCTGAGGTTAGAGCATGTAACTAAATACTCTACACTGGCTCTGGCTGGATATTCCATCTCCTTTTGGGAACCAAGCAGTTCTGGAGATTGCGGAAACACTAGTTGCTAAGGACAAGATGTGGGATACAGTTTACACCACACGACCATACATATGGAATACATCACACATTAAAACAGAAGACTTGAGGCCTCACTGGGTAAATGAGATAGGAAAAGGGAACCTGGGAGTTACTCATCATTTTCCAAATCAGAGATTTATGTCTCTTTTGGAAAGGAGAAGTAAAACCTGTCTGCAGTCCAGTTTTGAGTAATATTTGCCACTGAGAAGCTGTATGCAAAAATTCCTGGAACAAGCTTTGGAGAGCTCTTCCATGGGACCTGGCCAGTCGCTGTAAATGATTGAGATTTAAAACCCTATCATATCAGAGGCGCAGGAGTATCCTTGATGCAGCATCATAAATCCTTCTCTCTATAGCTAATTTCAAACTTGTAATAGGAAATGTTCAGGGAGAAAAATTATCTACATATACCTATATACATATCGTTGTTTTTTGTTTTGTTTTGTTTTGTTTTGTTTTAAGTCAAGAAGGGTAGAGATCAACAGGTAACAGTAATCTGAGTGGTTGGAATATGGCTGATTATTTTGATTATTTTTTATCCTTAAATATATTTTCTTATTTTTTTCTATAATAAAAATAGATTGCTGTGGAATAAAGAATAAAATAAAGACAATATAAAAGCTAGTAAGTTTGAGTATCAATGGAGAGCCAGAGCTTATCTCATCCAGCTGACTCATTTAACAAAAGAAACGGAGGTGGACAGTGGGGGGAGCACCTTGCTGTGGTCACTCTGCCGGCCAGCAAGGGAGTAGAGCCAGGACCTTGGAAATCCCCAGACCAACTTCCTGGCCTCCACAGCGCCCTGTTGCAGCTGCCTATTCCTTAGGCTAGGAAACCCCCTAAGCTTGGTGCTAGGTGAGAAAGAGTTTTATATGTAATTGTAAAATTCAAAACAGCAGCCTCATGTATTAGGCAAAGTACACCAGATTCCAACTCGAGAACAGTTGAAATTGAAATGGCACTCACAAAGCCAAGAGGATAATTTGTAGGGAATTAGGTGTCCCAGGCTCTGTCACAACTGCTATACTGAATAACTTCATGACTGCACCATGTTTTCTTGCCTCTGGCTGTATTATACATGCAATTCCCCCTGCCTAGAATGAATGCCTTCCTCTTGTCCTCTTTCCCATGCGTTTCTAGAAATTCCTACTCATCCTTTAACAGCAACTCAGAAGTCACTCTCTGCAAGGCCTTCCCTGGTCTTTCCTGTTTATAAAATTGGTACTAGGATAACACAACAAGAGGATGTAGCTTGACTGCAGAGTATATCACAATATAAAAGAAATCATTAGTGGTTTATAAATTTGTCTTACCTTCTAGATGGTATTTCCTGAGGGCAATGGCTATTTTAACCATCTTATATCTCTGGCTTTCAGCAGGGAATCAAATGTCAGTTGAATAAATGAATGTCTGCTAATAGGTATACAGTAAGACTTTAACCTTTCCTTGCAAATCTACGATTTGCCTTTTTATCCTCTGAATGGTGCATTTGCAGAACTCTTAAGCCACAGGTTGTTTTGGGACAGAAGTTTCTCTTAAAAGTTTAAATAGCCGAGTTTAATACTGGTATTATTTATCCTTTTTAATTTACAAAGAAATATTATAGAAGAAAGGTGGGATTATATAACATCAAAGATAAATGGATAAACTGGCTATGACAAAGGCAAAAATTATAACTTACCATATGACAATACCAGCTAACATATATGATTCCTACACCACCCTCTCCCTACCAGTCCTCAAGACACACATACACAGATGCACACAAAAAGTTAATAAGTCACTTTGGGAAGTTTAATCATAACCCATCAACAGAAGAGCCCATTGCATAGTAAACACCAGAATGAGTAAATTATTAGGGTTGCTAATCGCTAATTAAAATCTCCAGATCAGGTTTCTGGGCACTTCTTGCTACATCTGTGCAGCAGACAGGTCCCAGACAGTATACAAACCAAGTCTGAGGCTTGCTTCTTCATAACAGGCTGTTCCTGCAATATCACAAAGGTTGTGGGTGACAGAATTGTGCAACAAAAGCAAGAATACTACGCATACAGTTTCTTTACGCACAGTCCTGCTCCTGACTGCAGAACTGAGAGAAGTTTCTAGTCAACTTCTGGGTTCCAGAAACAAGGCAATTGTTGCATAAAACACCAGAAGGTGCCTAGCTTTCTCCTTATAGGGAAAAAGAACAGTCATAATATTCAACATACTGCCCCATTCCCCCAAGATTGACTGGGAAGGTATTCAAGAGAATTTCCTGGGGTAAAGGAAACGTTCAGTCCCTTGACTGAAATGCAGGTTACATGGGTGTTGATACATTTGTCAAAACTTAAAGAATTCTCTTAAGATTCACACATTTCACTGTGTATACATTTTACCTAGAAAAAAAGAACCATGCGCAAATATCAAACTCTAGTTAGTATGTTTACTTTCTGCAGTAGAATGGGTCAGCAATTTTGAAACTACTTTCTGTGTATTCTAGACTTGAGCAAGTAAGTAAATAAATTCAGGATAATGGGAGCCAGGTTTCTCACTGCTGGAGTAGTTACAAATATGGAAAGGGGGAAATTAACATCACCAAAGGGGATAAAATACATCAAGTGCCTTCTGACATGAGGATACATCATCACTTCTTTAGTATTCCTGCCAAGAATTCATAACCTCAATCTAATCATAAGGAAACATTAGGCAAATCCAAATTGAGGCAAATTCTACAAAATAACTGGCAAAATATCAAAATGTTTAAGAAAGGCTAAGGAACTTTTCCAGACTGAGGGAAGCCAAAGAGACATGACAACTACATGCAATTGCTTGATCCTGAATTAGATCCTGGTCTGGGAGGAAAAAACCTATAAAGACATTACTGTACAAATAACATTTGAAATATAGACTGTGAATTAGATAACAGTATTGTGCAAACATTAAATTGCCTGAATTTGATAAGTAACTGTATTGTGTTCACCTAAGAGAAAGAACATCCTTGTTCTTGGAAAACATACATTGAAGTATTGAGTTGTAAATGATCACAATGTCTCCAATTTACTCTCAAAGTTTTAAGAAAAAAAAGAACGAGGGTGGGAGCTGAGGGGGGGTGAGGGGTGGGAAGCAGGCAGGGAAGGGAGCCAGCAGACAAAAATGGGGCAAAATGTAGACAACTGGTGAATCTGGTTAAAGGCTATATAGAAATTCCTTTTACTATTCTTGCAACTTTTCTATAAGTTTACAATTATGTCAAAATAGATAATTATCAAAAAATACCCTAACTTCTGAAAAAACATTTAAGGGAAAGGCTAATAACAAACTGAACCAATGTATTATGAGAGATTCTCTCAAGAATATTGGTTTTAAAATTATACTTTTCCCTCTGGTAGTAACTCCACAAAACTCTAGTTGGCTCTAAATTCCTTTTTAGAACTAAAAAACAACTCATGTAGCTTCAAATAGGGTTTTTTGAAATCCCAGTGGTAGATACCGTCATTTTAAAACGTCTTGCAAGGCAATCCACAGAAATTGGAATGAAAGTAACTCCTCAACATTCCTCTCCTTCCAGATTTTTCAATGATTTTTCTATAAGATGGAACAATTCACCTGGCTATATTCCAAGCTAAAATCAAACAGGACAAGAAATGCTTTATGCGTAGATGATTCCGCTGTCTCTGCCATAGAAGCTGAGAACTGTATTCTTCCCTACCTCAGCCTTATAAAAGGTGTGTGGAGGCGGGGAAGGGGAGGGTAGAGCAAAAATACTCTAAACTACTGAAGGAAAAAATTACTTCATAGATGTCAAAGGAGTTTTTAAACTCATTTTTTAGCCCCCCTCAAATCTTTTTGAAACGATAACTATGATATGACTCAGAATAAAAAATATTATGCTAAGTATGCATTAAGAAAAATTCACATGCACAGAAATGAAAATATAATTAATTAGATTTGTCATTTCAAAGTATTAATGTTGGGTTTGCAGATAATAGAGAATGACATTCTCCTAAGCGAATAAAGAAGTAAGCCAAGTAAGTAAATGCTGTGTTTCTACTGTAAGGAAATATGTATACCAATGAAGCAACCTTTCCAACACAAAAGAAATTTAATACCCAGACCACATGAAAAGTGATCGCTATGGGAATAACACAGCTGTTAAAATCCAAGTCAGTTTGTATTAAATTGTCCAGCATGTTTACGTAAAGCAGGACTCTCGGAATGACCACCAAAGGAAATAATTTTGCTAACTAAAAAGTGATACCTATTTTTTATTTGATGCTTACAATAAGCGTGAAAGAAAAACGTAAAGCTATTCTCTTTCAAAGAATATAAGGGACCTCAGTTAGCTGGTATGCTTATGATTCTTTTACAAACAGTATCTCAAGGGCTAATTTAATTAGAACTACAACAAAAAGAATGAGTGTTTGCATTTCGCTTAGAGAACCCAATTATCCTTATTCCATTGACTAGCCAGATCTACATAAAGCCACAGAAAAACTGGCACCTGTGCCAACAGATTTCAATATGAAAATTAATACTACTGCCAACTTATTTTGAGATCAATTAGCTCAGCCATTCGAAGAAAAAAAATGAGCTCCACTAAAAAGCATATAATCCTAAAACTTGCATTTATTTCTGAAGACAAAAGCACACACAGACATCCCTGAGGCCTTGACTTGAGCAGATAAGAGACCTTAAGGAAACTACAGAAAGAACAAGCTCGTGAATAACGAACTACTGACGAATGTCAAGCTTTAAATCTCAACATGGACACTTGGGGTGCATAATGATAAAGCAAGGGTTTAGTTTACTTTTGAAGAAAAAAAATTAATCTAAATTTCTGAGCACCTAAAATTGTTTGTCATTTTTGAGAAACTAGTCAGGATTGTGCTTCTCATAAGATATGGCCCAAGCGAAGTTTTTCAAAGAAAGCTGTGGGGAGGATTTCCCTAGAATTCAATCCCTTCCATACTGTCAGATGTAGGCTACATAGCAAAGTCCCAAATTGTAACTAAGAGGTCAGAATTTGGGATTAACTGCAACACTATTGTGCATAACACTTGAAGGTAAAAGTTTTATCAAGAATCATGAGTTTTAAAAGTCCAGGTTAAATCACCGAGTGTTAGAGAGTTTAAAGAGGCCTCCAAAAGGAAATTAGCTATAACACTGTAAGCATATAAATATAACTCAGTCTATCTGAAAGCCTATTGAAAAGTGAGATGCCATCACTGTAGGTTTGAGACATATCAGCCTTTCCCATTACAATGGAGGACATACAGCTCTACTTTTAGAGCCTTTGGAAAGATCAAAGCTAAATGGGCCCTTTTATGGGCTCCCCCTCCAAGTCCAGAATCTCCGTTTACCTTTCTTTGTCATTATATATATCTCCAAAAGACACACCACTAGGACTGCCTGGTATCCCCCATCCTCTGAGTAATACTTAAAAGTTGCTCTATGCTGGTCCATGAGAGGGAAGAACCCTCTGGAGGAAGAATAAAGACCAGTAAAATTCAAGCTCAAGCCAAAATTATCATGATGCAAGTATTGATACATACCTAAAACATAATTCAGTCTCTCTCTGTGCACTATAAATCAAACTTTCTCAGATAAATGAATACAAAATCTTTTCTGGCTTTTTGGATCCCACCTCTCCCTGCAAAAGCCCTTATTTGTTTTCAGTGCCTCTGGCTGGTACTGCTGACCAGCTCATTTTAAAATACAAGTCCTTTAAATGCAGAATGACTTACTTTGGAAGAACAAGCTGTACATTTGTCAAATGCCAGGCTGACAGGAAGGACATTATCAAACCGTGAAAGAAATCCCCGGATCTGAAAACAAACAAAATGAGAAAGTTCACATTACTCCTGAAATGATGGCACTTGTGAAATTCATGTGTAGTTTCAGACAAGAAGCAAGAAACAGTTAACATGGTGGTCTTGACACAGATTACCAGCAAAAATGAAATTCAACTTTTCACATATTCAAAACCTAAAAACATAATTGACTTCAAAATACAAAAAGAAAGCTTTAAAATCTCAAATATCATTTTAATAAATGTCTTTAAAAATATCATGGGTCAACTAAGTTATGACTCACTCTCATACATAAGTTACAGTGAGTATGGGAAATGTGTATATTTCTAGAATATAATATTGAGTGGGGCTCCACAAAGCAAGAAGGACTGGGGACTACAGAAGGCAGACAGTCCTAAATATATATCCAGTTATTCGCTTGACTAGAAACAGGGATAAAATGTGAAACATCACCAAATTTATGGGGAAACAGTGCCACCTTGAGCATAAACTTCTAGACTACAACTGATTTCCATTTACCCAATATTAGCTATAACCAAATTTCACAAATGATGGTTTAAGTAATTTATTCATAACATTATACCTCTAGAACTATACTTACACAAAAAGGAATTTTAAACTGTTGTATATATCATTAAACTATTATTACTAAAAACATGAATGGCACACTTTCTAAAGTCTCCATACTCGGCATTTATAATAAGCCAGACAACACGAGTCTTCTCATGAGTTAATTTGATCTTCCCAACAACCTCATTTTATGTTGATAAAACTCAAGCTCAGAAAAGAGAAGCAACTTGGCTCAGGAAAACAGAAAGTGACAGAGCTAAGATTCAAAAGTAGCCCTCCTGACACCAAACCTGAGCTTCCTCCCTCCTTCACTTTGTCTTCAAAATCAGGTCTCAACACAAATTTAACAGTCTCACTTGAAAAGAGCAAAAGAACCAACCTACACACTCACACTGCCTTTAGCCACCCTACCAACACTCCCAGCCAAACAAAAACAAAGCCTGATAAAATCTTTAAAGAAACAGGCTTCTTTCTGAGTTTTGATAACTCCATCTGTAGGCCCACACTGCAGTTAACAGTCTAATTGAATGTACATACTGGAAAATCTAATCTTGAAGGAACTGTCTACAGTCATCTTTCAAATGTCCTTATCAATGTAATCCAAGATCAAATGTGGTTTGGTAGAAAGGATAAATAGTTGGGATAGGTTAAGTAG
This sequence comes from Pteropus medius, assembly GCF_902729225.1. Lineage (NCBI taxonomy): Eukaryota > Metazoa > Chordata > Mammalia > Chiroptera > Pteropodidae > Pteropus > Pteropus medius. The sequence goes on along the minus strand of NW_024349800.1, from coordinate 3,898,869 downwards.
TCTCATTATGAACCTCTGCAATGTGACAATTTTTTAGTTCCCTATGTCTCAGGAATGTGTTGACCATTTTATAATGCAGTACTTGTGAGGCACAAGCAGGGTCTTAAGTTTGCTATTCAGGACACCAAAATGGAAGACATCGAACTGGCAGAGAACACTTTAGTGGCAAGTCACAAATGGGAATGTTGAGATCCTCATGAGATCTGGAAGTTACAGTCTTGAAAAATTTTTTCATTTAATATAAAATTTACCTAGAAGAGAATCTGATCATATGTAGCATATTTTACACTAAAATGTTTATTGACGTGACCTATATGTTAATGACACTATGTATGCTTCATGAAAAGGTTTCTTCTTTATCTTTTCTCTCCTATAGCCAATATCAAGTTTTCTTTCTATTGAGCAAAGAAATATCATAATTTTCTCTAAATTATCTCCTAAAGGGACGTGGGGAGGAAAAGCTGAAGAAAAGGGAGACAGAAGACCCAGTTAGGAGCAAAAGAAGAGAGAAAAAGGAAAGGAAGGAAAGAGAAAATAAAAACAAAACCACAGGTGATGCGCAATAGAAAAAAAAGGAGCCAAAGTGAGTGGGTTGGCCAGCAAGGGCCCAAACACCATTGTTTAGCACCCCAGACAGCTCTTCACTAGGAAACAGTGATTCATTTTCCCAGGAAATGAAGTAGAATAACATCGGTGTGTGAGGCCTTTCAAATTCATCGAGTTGGCATCAGAAGGCCCGGAACTCAATCAAAGTAATTCTAGTTTTAGGTCTTTTAAAAGAGGAAAGCCTTGTTTTCAAACAGAAGGCAAAAGACACTTAACGGGCACCTTCACAGGTGAACTCTCTCCCTTCCATCTAATGCAACACTCTGCTGTTGATTAAGTTTTCTAACACACAGCTCTGAGACAGTGTCACTTTTTATCAACCTCCTAGAGCTGACCAAATACAGCAGAAATTCTTTATGCTGTCATTTAAGTCCCCCCTGCCCCCCACCCCGACTCCAAAGCTGGGCCCAACCTGCCCTTCCAATTATGTCTTAGACTGAATCTTTTCATGAGCCCTGTATAACTGCTAAGCTGAACTACAACTTCCCCTCCAAAGACATTCCTGCATTCCTGAACTTGTCTCATACTAAATTCTGGGGCTCAGAACTCTTCCTTTCGGAAATAACCACATCTCCAAATTATCTTTCTTAAAAGCCACTCAACTCAAACACATCTTTTCCATACATCTTCAATCTACCTACCACACAACTTAGAAATAATAACACCGTCATCTGAAATTCTTCTTTTTGGCATTTATCATCAAAATACCTTGTGCAATAGTTATTTTTTAAAAATAACAGGCTTACTGAGATGTAATTCGTGTACCATAAAATTCATCTTTTTAAAGCATAAATTAAGTGGCTTTTAGTATATTTGTGAAGTTATGTAACCATCACTAATATCTAATTTCAGGTAATTTTCATTACCTCAAAAAGAAGCCTAGAACTCATAAGCAATTAGCCCCCATTCTCTACCTTCCCCACAACTAGGCAGCCAGTAATCTTTCCAATTCTATTGAATTGCCTATTTTGCATATTTCCTATAAATGGAATCATACAAGACAGGAACTGGGGTAAGGCCTGAGAATCTGTTTAACAAGAGCCCCAGGTGACTCTCAGGCAAGCATGTGAAACAAGATGCTTCCAGTTACCAACCTCATTTACACCTTCCTGTGGTTTGCTCTACACCAACTTAACATCACCTGTAGATGTCAGAAAATAGATGGAAGCAGTTAACAAGACTCTCATTCTTTCCACGTTTTGTAAGAACAGCACTACTGCATCTACCTAATTTAGCTCACGTCTAAATTAACATTTAAGTGAAAACGGTCTACAAAGTGATACCAAAGTTATTTCTCCATCCACATAGTAACTAAAGCCTGTTGACACTGCTCAAGGTAAACTCTCTAACTTCTGGGATTGCACACAGCTTACTCTAAACTCTTATTCTATTACTAATATTTGCTGTCGATCTTTCCTTATAGAAAGTAGGTATTAAACAGCTATTTAAAAAGTTTAACTCTACCTATAATAAAAATAAGCACATGACAAAACAAAAGAACAAAAATAACCCATACTCTCACAGCATATTTACTCCCCTTTTTTCTATTTTTTAAAAATAAAATGTTTAACTTCCTTTTAAACAGCCTCCTCTGATTACTGGCTTCTCAATCTCCTCATTCCTCAAGTGAGAGAAAAACACCAATTTCCTAAACACTCATCCCTCTACCTAGCTCTATGGCCCCTTGCAGGGGCCAAACCTTGCCTACCTCCCTGCACATTTTATTTATTTTTAAAGTTAGATTGTTTTTTCCTTCTTAGTACAGAAAATAAAGGATTAATTAAAATGTCCCATATGAAAATCCAATCAGTGGCTGCCCGGGGCTGAGGATGGGGATATCATCCCAAAAGAAGCACAAAGGAAAGTTTGGGGGTGACTGGGAATGTTCTAGATCTTGTTTGTGGTGGTGGTGGTTATACATGAGTGTATACATTGGTCAAAACTCTTTAAAATTTATACTTAAAATGGGTGAATTTTACTGTATATAAATTGTATCTAAAAAAAGGTGATATTAAAAATGGTTTATAATCTTGATTAACATTTTCAAAACAATGCAGGAAGATACAAAATAAAAGTATAAGTGCCAATTGCCCCCAATTTCTCTTCTTCAAAGTAATCACCAAAATCAGTTTCCTGTGTAGCCTTCCAGAAAAAAAATATTTTATGTCTAAACCAGCTCTACAATATGTGTATCTTTGCTACATCCTGAATGTTTAAAAATCCACCTGGGAATGACAGAACCTAGAAGAAATACAATTAGTTATAGTTTCTTGGCTCCCTTACCTCTCATCACCTCTAAGACCCACAAAAGACAAAAGCAGCTTAAGTTGAAATCCCAGTCGTCAGACAACTGTGAGGCTCTGCATTTGGCGCTATCTGCATTTGGCTTAAGAGGGCCTTATAAAGACAGGACATACTCTCCTCAACAGGAGTAAAACCACCACAGAAATGAAGCAAAAAACATCAGAGCAGGGCCTTTAAATGCTAATTTGGCTTTCCTCCCGGGCTGTTCTCAGTAGGACAGGGGGCCATCCAGCCCACATTCATTAGGCACACCTGTGCGTGTCTAATTAATCCAAAGGCTCACTGGCAGAAACACCTGCTTGGGCTGGGGGTGTGTGCTATGGACAAAGTGTCAAGTGTCCTTTTAAAAACATAACTAGTATTGGTGGGCATGTTCAAAGAGCAGGATTTGGTCTGTGTTACCTTTATGAGTTACATACTTTGTCCCATAGGATGCCACCAAGAAGCCATTTTTATAGACTGAAGCTGTGGATCTGGAATGAGGCTGAGAAATGTGTGTTCTGAAATGGCTCCTGAGATGATTCTGACACATAGCCAGATGTGGAAGCCACTGGATTAGGTTTTCTACCACTAAAAGGCTAAACAACTTTAACTCTATACCCAGATCCACTCGTATCTCCTCCACTCTATTCTCCATACACCCAAACTTTATCATGTTTTAGCTTACGACTTCTCAATGGCTTTCCACTGTCCCTGGGTTGAAGGTCCAAATGTTTAAAATGGCCTATATGATCCTGCCTACCTCCCCTTCTCCTCCACTGTGCTCCTCCAACGCTCTGTCTTATAGGTACATTGGTTGTCTTTTGGAGCTTCCAACTCACTGAACATCCTTCTCACCCATCTTTGCCTCTCTTGTGCCTCTCGGAAACTGCTTACTCCTCTCCCCTTTCTCTTCCACACAAACATCTGTTCCCTCCTACCCTTGGCAGGAAGACATGCCTTAGAATAACGTAGAAAATGATGGTCTTGGGGACGGAGGAGACAGCACTAACATTTATTAAGTGCTGTCCCTGTGTCTAGAGCTCGTGGATGTTTTCACATACTCATCTCATTTTGGCCTCACTACCATCCTGTGACCTTCCCCATGTTCCAGATAAAGAAATTGAGGCTCAGAGAAGCGGCATGGCTTGCCTAAGGTTCCACAACATCAAGTGACAAAGCCAGGAAACTGAGTCCTGTCCTTTCTGACTCCAAAGTCTGAGAAAGAAAGCAGAAAAACAAGGAGGCGGTAAAAAGAAAGAAATAAAGAAAAGGCCAGAAGAATTAAAACACCAAACAAAACAGTATCTAGATGGCTGCTATCAGAGCCTGGGTGAATTAAATTATCTCCAGTTGATTATGCCCAGCTGGTTATAAAATAAATAGATCGAGAATAGCAGGAGTAACTTCCATTCTGGTATTTACACCTCAGCTGAGAAAAATCAACTTGAGCTCCAAGGTATCTTGCTTAGATGAGAAGATCCAAAGCCCAAAAACAAATAGCCATTCTGAGAAGTACATTTACAACCACAATTGGAATCTGCTGCTCTAACTTCACACCACCTTCCAGAAGGCCTGGCAATATTTCTAGAGCTTGGAGTTTGCATAAATAAAAACTAACTCCAGATCGTTCCTGGATGTTGAAAAGAGTCTTAATCAAATTCAGTGCCAAAATGGAGAGTTTAACAATTGCAAAACCCAAGGCACACCACAGTGGTTTTTGTTTCAGACAACAGCTTCAGCTACCACCGGTGATCTACCTCTCAGTACCAAACTGGAGTCACCAAGGGGCAGAAGAAGTAAGGTAGAAATGAGCCAGCATCATCCTTAGAAAAATACTGCAGAATGGAGCTAATCCTTCCAACCTTTCCCTACTCACTCACTGCTTCCAGAGTTTTATGAGATTCTTCGGAACTTTCTTTTTAGGAGAGTGGGTAAGCTCCCGTTTTACTATTTTAATTAAGTGAAAAAGAGAAAACCAACATTTACAAGTGTCACTTATGTGCTGAGAACTGTGCTAGTGCTTAGTAAATGTCATGTAATTTAATCTGTACATGAATTTCAGGAATATATTATTATCCCTGTTTTGTGGATATAAAATATGAAGTTCAGAGAGGTCACACAGTAACAAATGGAAACAGCTGCTTCAAATCCTTTGTAAAATGAGCTAATGAACAAATGGATGGAAATGAAATTACGAAGCAAAGCTGGGATTCTAATCAGGTCTGCCTGATCACATATATGACCTTCAGGCTGCCTCGCACGTGGCATCTCTCAAACAGAATAGTCTCATCAGGTGAGCAGAACTCATGTGGTACAAGTCATATCCTTCAACTGATAAAGTTATACCCAAGTCATTTTGGGACAAGAGATGTTATCTGAGATGCTTCTGAACTCTGGCAATATAATCTCCCTCTCTTCTAAGGCCTCACAGAGGAAGACCAGACATTGTAAGGTCTTGCACTCAGATCCCTATTTCTATTCAGGTGCTTCTCACTGAAACAGATTTCACTACATCCAACTGGCTTGGGGTACACCAATCACCACAGATGACTCCAAAAGCAAATGGAACTAAACACTAGTTGATCTTGTGCCAATTACTTAACTCCTCTGAAATGAATGGTGCTTGGTATAGAGTCAGTGTTTGGGAATCATCTGTTAAAGGGTTGGTTAAATGAGGGGAGGATGAGTGGGTCACAAACTACAACAGTTGATACAGAGAAACAGTAGACATTTGGGCTCTTTTTCTGGCCATGTCCATAGTCATCAATCTGAGGGGTACAGAACCAGAGGAGGAAGGCGATTCCTTTTCTTGGGCTACATCTTAGGAAATATGCTCTTGTTGCTGATCTTAATCTTCCTCAGCAGTCAGTCCGTCTATATTCCTAAAGGTACATTGAGATAAACACATTTCTGAGCACATTAAAGAGACCTTATTAAAAGATAAAGACCTGAGGATTTGGGGTGGGCACAGCCTGTGCATACAGGCCAAATAAATAGCAGTCCAAAGCCTGGCTAGAGACCCAGCTCTATCTCAGCATTTGTCTCACTTAGAGATTTCCCAGGCCAGGTCCCTCCCAGGGTCCTGTCCTAGTTAGGGCTTTGTTCTACTTTTCTGAAAGTAACTAAAAGCAAGCAATTCAGAAGCTGAGAACCATGGGGTTGGCAAGTACAAACCCTTAGGAAGAACATACACATTCAGGGTCTTTATTCATCAGTACTTGAGAACCAAGAGTACATTCACCCAAAGACAAAAGAGGTGAACTGCCTGGTCCACAAGTGGGATAAAAGCAGGACTACTATATTAATGACCATGGTATTGGATGACTGTTGTATTGCCACCTTGTTTTTCATTCTTTAAGCCAAATGATCAGTGGCTTCATAGGCAGCTCATTTCTGTCACATTCAAAATCCCACACCAGCCTGCAAACCAATTTCCTGGAGATATCGGGAGTGGCCTGTACATTTTATAACTCCTGAACTGTGCCTCTCATCAAAGAACCAGGAAAAAGGGCCAGCCACTACCCAAGGAGCCAGGAAAAGATAACTTTTTTTTTTTTTTTTAAATAAAAGATCCCACTTGGTGGGAAGCAGAAGGAACAATACTACATAACGATCTACAATGAAAAAATTCTCTCTACAAAAGAATTCAGACTCAGAGAGAATATACTATATGATTTCATTTACATAAAGTACAAAATTAGACAAAGGTCTCCCATGGTTACAAGTCAAGAAGGAGGCAATACTAATTAGAAGAAGCATGAGGAGAGCTTTGGGGGTTGCTTGATAATATTTTATCAAAATATGGGTACATGAGTGCTTTCATTTTGTGATAATTCAAGTTGTGCAGTTAAGAATTTGTGTGACTATCTACATGTCTTTTATACATAAATAAAATGACTTAAATTTTTTAAAAATCACTCTTCAGAGAGAGTCTGCTTGCTGCTGCTGCCTGCTTGCAGAATCCAATGCATGCATGCTGCACAAAAGACTTTAAAAAAACGAACTAACCCATGGCCTCTTTTCTTACTTTCAAATGGTTGTTTCAGTTTTCAAACTCAATAAGAGGTGTTTTTTTGTTTGTTTGTTTGTTTTTGTTTTTGTTTTTCCCAGTCTGAATATCACTGAATTTCAGGGCCTAATCAAGCCTTTTTCTGCACTTGGCTTATCTCTGGATGTGCCAAATTCTGCCTGTGATCCCATAGAGAGATCCTTGGGCCTCCCAGGACTGACTCAGAGGAGAGCAGAGACACAGGGAGCCCAGGCTAAGTTAAGCAACTTTCTCCAGATTACACAATGAGTTGCTAGTGGGGGGTCTTCTCTGTCCAAGGATTATCACTTTCCTACTACATCTCATTCCACAAGGGCCAATTAATAAACACTCTCCTTCGGGTAACTGAGGAAAATGAGCCCAGGGAATGTCACTGGTCATTCTTTGAATACAAAGCACATACAGGGGTTGACTGGGTTCCTCTCCAACAGGAAACCATTTGTCTCAGAGAGCCAGGAAGAGGAGGAGGGAAGTGCTGAGTCTGCAACAGGGCATTGCAACATAGCCCAGTGTTTCTGTGGAAATGATGTTCTCCTAATCAAAACACAGTTGCATAAATGGACTCACTCCACTTAAAAAAGAATAAAAAACTTAAAGCCTATAAACAGGGACTATACAACCCTGATTAATAATTTTAAAGTTCTTTCTCCACTTTCTTTTTTAGAAAGTAGCTAAAAATAAAGGCTTGAAACTTGAAATAATGTAAGCAAGTAATCACACACATGCACTGGGCTTTTCCCATATATGGCTGCGTTATTCTTCAGCCTTTGAAAAGGCCAAATGAAGAGATGGCCAACAACCAAAATAATCCTTCAGACATTTGAAAACAAGGAGAAAAAAACTAGAAGAGTTGATGAATGACAAACAATTGCAAGGCTCAATGGGGGTAAAGAACACTGAGAGGGATTAGTTGCCATAGTACTTTAGAAACATGGGCACATGCACTTTGACACTGGACCCCTTCTATAAAGAGACCATTTTGCCCTCTGGCCTCAACACTGAGAATACTACAACTGTGATAATTTAACATAAAGGACTTAAAGAAGAAAACCAGTGCAGGGGCATGACTGAAAATTTAATTAAGGCCCTTCTCAGTATGAAATCTGTAAAGGAGATGAGGGCATATCCCAAGGTCAGAAGGGAAGGAGACATGTGAAAAAGGGAAGAGGCTGAGGATTTGAATGAGATTCAAGAGCGAAAAAAGCAGAGGTTGACTCCAGAGGACTGATTCCTTATGATGGAAGATTAATTACAGTGTCTGTTGGGTCCTACTTGAAATGTTTCTGTAGAAAAGATGAATACATTCACATCAAATAAATGCCACCTTTGTGAGGCAGGCTGGAAAGGTCATATTTGCACAGTGTTTTATGGTTTACAAAGCCTCATCACAGACATAATCCCGGATACAAGGTAAAGCACCCACTTGTATTGATATGAAAACTGAGGCTCAGGGATGGTAAGGGACCTAACACAAGGTCCATGGAGGGTGACTTAGTGCAAGAGGGCTGCAGTAGCGATTCGAAGCTAACTCTCCCAACGTGTGGGCCAAGGGTCTTTCCATTCACAAAATCTCAGAAAGAGCACTGGTCAGAGTGCCAAGTTTAGGTCTGAATTTTTGCTCATCCATTACCTTTCTCTGTGACAAGCAGGCAAGTAATTGCCTCTCTTCTGATTCTCATCTGCAACTGGAAAATGATAGGGCCGTCCTAGATGACAGGAGGTGGGTGGTGGGGAGGCAGGGAGAGACAGATGTGAACCAAGTGAGTCACCCTGGTCTCTGCACTCATCTGTGAGTCTGTCCTCACAAATCCCCAGGTGAGACTCAGACAGTGTCACCGCTTCACGCACAGAGATAGTCTTCCTGTTATAGACTGACGGGCATGCACCGAACCTAGAGAAATGATTTCCAAAAAGACTAGAAAACCTCTTCGATCCTCCAAGCACATAGTAAAAAAAATTACTGAAGAGGCAACATTAATTCTAAGTTTTCATTCTACTATTCATTTCCTTTTCATTCTCAATGGAATAAACCTTCCTTAGGATGCTTCAGATTCTTTTCCTGAAAAGACACTCCACTTTTTGGTGACACTGCACACTTCTAATGGTTTTCTCAGGCATGCCTATAAATGTCTTGTATTTGGCTACGGAGTCAATAATAACAAACACAGCAAGCATCATATTTATTGAGGGGGCTGTGACAGGCCAGTCACTGTTGCTGAGCCCTTTTTACACATCATCCCTAATCTCTACAATGAGGTCGGTATTATTGTCTCTATTTTATAAATAAGAAAACTAAGGCTCACAGAAGTTGAGTGACTTGGCCAAGGAAGGCCATCTTAATAACTCACGGCTGAGTTTAAACTGCTGGCTGGCTGATCCTGACACCTAGTCTTTCTTTTTCTCCTCCATTATGAGATCTCTAGTCAACATGCTAATGCATCAAAGATTCTGGATAATGCTGCTTTTTCATGATTTCTTCTTGTCACCATCTCACAGAATGAAATACTTTCTACATGGTCATGAAGCATTCCCACTGAAATTCCAGGGCAGCTGGAGGGTAAGCAGGGTAGAGGAGAGGTGGGTAGAGAGAGAGATGGCATGTAAAATGACCCCAAATGCTTTCCCCCTCCACCACTGGGAACAGGTCCAGAATTATGATTTCACTTCCAAATCACTAACCTGGTGAGGCACAAGCCCAAGAGAGGTTGGAGGCTCATTCATGCGGTCATCACTGCTGCTGGCAATAGCATAGCCCCTGAGAAAAGGAAACAATTAAAGCAGCTCATTTAATAAAAGTTTATGTTTAACACATGTGAGGATGATCTGGCGGCAGTCCATGTAGATTTATAAAGATAAGCAAAATGTCCCTTGCTAGGAAGTATAAGCCAGCAAGAAACTGATTTCCCTGTCAGAGAAGGCAGAAGAGTACTAAAAAAATGCCTGACAGGTTTTGGAGTCAAAAAGACCAGAACTTTTGATCATAGGCAAGTTGCTTCAGGTCCATCATCTATAAAATAGGAATAAGACGGTTGTGAGAGATAAACTGGCAATAATTAGATAAATTGCTGAGTGTAATGTCTGGCACATAGTCACTCCCTTACTTTGAAATAGTAAAACACCATAGAACATTTTTGTATTGGAATTTGAAATAGAAAACTTTCCAACCTTAACTTCTTGAGGTGATGTAAATGCTACCAAAATGGAGGAAGGAGAAAGAAAAGTGAGGAACTAATTGGGCAGGAGAACAAATACATTCTTTCCTAAAAAACGGTGTGGTGTTTGCTTATGGCACAGAAGATATGTGACAGCACCTGGTTTCAGCCTACGACCAAGGCAAATATGGAAGACAGAGTGGTCAGTGTCAGGAAATCATAGAATCAGCTCTCCAAGATTTTCTCCCAGATACTTCCTATGAAGAGGCCACACTAAACTTAGATGGCAGAAATAGACAAGGGAGATGACAGAGATGAGCAAAAGATAGAAAAAGCTGCTTGTTTTCATTTAATTCTGGAGTATCTATACTAGTTACATATATTATCAACTTTGTACAGAGACCATCTTTTCAAACATGTAGAAAAACTCTGAGTCTCACAATAAATAGAATATTCATGTTAATTTCTGTGAATTACTAAAATAAATCTTTCAAAAATTCAATTCTCCCCGGCTTGTATTACCAACAGTATAGCAGAGTCATTAAAAATAGAGTCTGGAGCCAAATTGGCTGGGCTAAAGCCCACCTTTACCACTTATCAGCTATGTGAATTTCAGCAACTTATTCTCTTCATGCCTCAATTTCCCCATTAAAAATAGGACTAATAATAGTTCTTTCTTTAGGCTTGTTATGATGATTAAATGAGCTAATATTTGTAAAGTGCTTAGAAGTGTTTAAAAAATAAAATTAGAGTATATTTGTCAAATACTCAGGTGTAAATATTTGTTGGACCTGAGTCTGTCTTTACCATCTGACATTTAACAACATAGTCTCAGGCAGCTATTGAGAGACTCTTCAATTGTACAATCTTTCTTTTTTGTTTCTTTTCCTTTTATTTACTTTTCTCCTCCTTCTTTCTTTTTTAAATTACTGACTCTTTTAAAAATTAGTTTAATTTTTGTCTCACTTCTATTTATGACAAGATGAATTAATTCTATTGTAAGCCATAAAGATTTTTCTCCTTGCTTGGAGAAGATAGGGTGTCCAGATCAAGACTGTACAAATTTGGTATCTTTAATATAACATAAATACAATATGTTAAACATAAAGACTAAAAGGTCCAAGTCAAGTTGAAACAAAAAACACCAGTCCACTCATTTCTTTCCTTTCACATGTAAATGTAGTATAAGTGCTTAATACATTAAGAGATTTTTTAAATTGTTATTTTTAAAGGTGTTATTTGTGGGCTTCCCAACTTAGGCCCAGCAGAATGGCTCCCACAAAGAAGGGTGGAAAGAAGAAGGGCTGTTCTTCTATCAATAAGGTAGTGACCAGAGAATACACCATCAACATTCATGAGCGCATCCATGGAGTGGGTTTCAAGAAGTATGCCCCTAGGGTACTGAAAAAGATTCAGAAATTTGCCCTGAAGGAAATGGGAACTCCAGATGTACGCATTGATACCAGACTCAACAAAGCTGTCTTAGCCAAAAGAATAAGGAATGTCCCATACCATATTTGGGTATGGCTGTCCAGAAAATGTAATGAGATGAAGATTTACCAAACAAGCTCTATACATTGGTTACCTATGTATCTGTCACCACTTTCAAAAATCTACAAATAGTTGACATAGGTACTGATTGTCAAATAGTTATAAAACTGCAAATATAAATGAATGAATGAATGAATGAATGAAAATAAATGTGGTACTGGTGGACTAGGTGGTCAGGACCAACCTTCCCATGAGAACAAACAGAAAAGCTCAACAAAGTAGAAAAACCTTTGTTTGAAACTATCGGAGAACTACTAAGGTAGGGAAGAATTGCAGAGCCAAGATCTGTGAGAGGTGAGAAGCACATGGAGGTAAACCAGGTATGTGCAAGAGAAGCATTCTTCCATAAAGTGACTGCCAACCTCCAAAAGCAGTGTGCACAAGATCAGTAGCTGAACAGTGATACTGACAGGCTCATGGGGCTAGAGGGAAAAACTAGAGTTTAAGGTTTGCCAAGAAGAAGAAACCATGGAAAATACCCCAGGCTTTGAACTGGGACCACTAGGAAATACATCCTCAGAGCAAGGGTGAACCAGAAATAGACAAATTTTAATTGTACTTAGGTATTCTAGGACTGACAGACCAGCCCTGGACTGCCTGCCTCTGGGCTTCTTGATGCATAAGAAAAATAAAGCCCCATTGGCTAATTCATTGAAGATGGACCTCTGTTACATACAACCAAGTACAATTTCTATCATATGTTATTCATCTGTTGCCTTACACATGATCAGGGCTAAGGAGATCAAATCTTACTAACAGAATAAAAACATAAAGGTCCTAAGGCCCCTACCAATATTTTTATTCTTCTGTATTATCAGTTACCAAATACTCTAGGAGAGTTCAATTTCAAAAGGATGCAGAGATGTACCCCAAAGATTGCATGGCATGTTCTCCCAGGCCAAAGAATGAGACCAGGTTTTTTCAGTCTTGTTTTTTTGAAGTCAGAAAGAGCAATATAATTCTCAGAAGAGTCAGACTGAGAAAAGGCCAAGGGAGATACAAAAGCTTTTTTGTTTAAATACACATGTCTAAACAGCAAGCTTACCCTTCTGGATGTTGCAAAACAGAGACCATCAATTCCACTGCCAGGGCTCCTGCAATCATGGCCAGTCCTGGACGACTCACAGTGCACTGCTGGTCCAAGGTCCGGTCTCTCGTTGACTACAGAGAGAGATAATCATTGACACGTGCTCAAAGTTCTAGTCCACTCAACTCTAGCTATCTGAAGCATGAAACTGCTATGATAAAGCTATACAATATAACTGTTGGCAAAGAACATTCAGCTTCAAATAATATCATTTCTTATAAGTGCCAGGAACAACAAAATATAGAATTTAGGTAACTAAATGAGGTAATGTGCTAAAAAGGATTGGCAGTTATAAGCAAATTAAAGATTGGGGGTCCAGCCGCTTCATATACGGAGTTGCATGATGTGCCTGTTAACTGATTCAATTCAACTCTATCGTGCTTGGTGCTGAGAGAGACACTTACAGGAAAAATCATTTGATTAGCATAAACGATTCTGTCCTGCCATATAAATTAAACTAATGCCTCAGAGCATCTGAGATACGGGAGCAATATTTTGCTATTCCTGCAGCCCTCAGTTTCTATGTGCCTCTCACAGTGTAGGCATTCTGTCATCCTGAGTGTGATCCCAGGGCTTAATATAAGTATTTTTGCTACAACATGGCTCCAAACACAAGCCTTCATTAGTCCAACCAAAGAAATTCTAATCCTCCAGAAATGCCAGGCAAATTAAGGGGCTGTTACGGATAATTTTGACTCTGAAATTTTCATTCACCTTATGAATGAATGTGACTTTACTATAATTGACCCTTAATCCTATTAGTTGTTAAAAATGAAATAACAGGACCAGCTAAGAATTATAATACCACAATGGAGATCATAAAGCCATCTTTCTTCACATAAGAGTTTATCTTTTTTTGCTTTACACTAAGAGGACACAAAAGCCAGTCATCCAAAAGAGGTATGAGTTATTAAGGAACAAGTTTTAAAAGAAGAGAAAAATGGAGGGGAGGGAACAGAAAACACCTCTGCTTTGTTTCACTAGAAGTGATTATCTGTTCTAATGAAAGACCATTCCTACAGACTCTGTCTGGTGTGGTAGCATTAACACTATAAAATCTTACATCTGAACAGTGTACTGCTTACTTACTGTTCAGAATACTTTCACATTTGACCACCTTGCACTGTGAGTTGTCAGGGAAAGTATTCTTCCCTCCCCTACTGGAGTTAGCAGATAAAATATAAGATATCCAGTTAAATTTAAATTTTCAATAAACAATGAATAATTTTTAATATAAGGAGGTCTCAAATATTACATGGGATGTATTATACTAAAATATTTTTCATTATTTACCTGCAATTCAAAGTTAACAGGGAATCCTGCATTTTTACTTGCTAATCCTGACCAGCTTATGGGCCCCAGCCCCACTCCACAGAATTACAGGGAGCCAAAGAGACTTATTTGCAATTACCCCATGAGGCGGTGTTCAAGCCTGGACTAAAATTTCGGTCTTCGGACTCCCCATTTTATGCTCTCTTCACTAACATATGCACAGGAGACAGTGTTGAGCACAGTCTAACCAGCAGTTTCCTTGCTGAGCTTTGCACAAAAATGGTTTGTTGCTGCATTTTTATTGGTGAATAGGGAACAACTGTACACAACTGATGATGCCAATCAAGGCTCACAGTGGGATAATGCCATCCCCCAAACTAGAGAATTCTTCTCTTTGTTAAAAGACAATATTTAAATAGTCATAAAGGAAAGAGTTGAGTCTCTGCCCTAGTGGGCAAGATGGCTGTAGGAAATATTTGGAACCACAAAAAATCTACTTACATCTCCCGGGGCCACCACATCATTACAGAAATAGCAGCCAAGTTTGTAGCCAGGGATGTTGGCAAAAAGTGATGAGCCCAGAAGGTCGGCAGCTACCACTGGGTGGCTGGGACACAAGTCCCCAGCTCCCTGCTGCTTAGGTTTCTTCAAGCCGTGTCTCATGACAACAAATGTGTCAAAGCCCAAGGCAGCATTGATGACCAGCTATGGGTTTCAAGGAATAAAAGATTAGAGTTAAGGGACATTTGTATTTTAACACTTGGCTAATTTCATATTTGATCAACTTTTAAAATTTATTTTATACATATATGCATATGAATGAAATTAGATTCTAGATGATAATGTTGGTAAAAACTACCCAATACTGAGGGCTTATTAAGTGCAAAAGACTTGACAAGTGATTAACATAAATTATCTCATTTAGTTTCATTTAAAACTCCCAGCAAACATTTCCTGTTTACAGATGAAGATGCTGAAAGTCAGAGAAGTTACTTCAATAACCTGCTCAAAGTAACTTAGCTGGTAAGAGGTAGGATTATAAAACTAAGTCTCAATACTTCTCAAACCCCTTCTTTCCATCATTATGCTATCATCTGTCATACCTATGTTGATTTTTTCATAACAGCTTTATTGAGATATAATTCACATACTATATAATTCACCCTCCACATAGATTTTTAAGGACAGTTTATTTCATTTATACTATAAGAACTTTTCTTAGTTGTAATTTAACTTATTCTCCCAAATTTCTGATTATACAGAAAGTTGGAAAAATGAAGAAAAACTAACAGAAAACAAAAATCACTCACAATTTCACAGCTCAAACCATTACTATTAATAGTTAGAGATATTTCTTCCTGTTACTGTCTCCCTTTCTCTCTCATTCTCTCCTTTCATTTCTCACTTCTTCTTACCTCACCCCCAGACACAGATTTAAATGTTTACATATAAACATAACTGATATAAAATATATACAATATTATATCTTGTCTATTTAACACAATGTGGTATTTTCCATGTTATTAAAATTCTTTGAAAACATAACCATGAATGGCTGCATATTATTCTATCACTTGTATGTATTGTGATTTATTTAACCATCAATACTGTTGGCCCTTGAAGTTGTCACAGACCGAATAGTAGTGAATAAGACAAAGCCTTTGTTCTCTTGGAGCTTACATTTTAGTGTGAGTACCGCTTCTAGTATAGAGTACTTCAAAGGGTTATAAAAATTAAACAGTAAAGGAAAACTTATTATGTTGGATGATGGTTTTGAGACAGTCTGCAGTGGAAGCTCTTTAACATTATGTCACTAAGTCATACAAAGTACCTCTTTTCTGGAGGGAGGGCCGGTTGGGGACACTCCTCCTTCTAGGGTGATGGTACATTGAATCACAACCAGAGACAAGAGCCCCACACTGTACCTTTCTCTTGCTCGCAGCAATGACAGCAGGAAGCCACCGGCTCTCCCTGGTGTCCATCAACAGAAAGACAACGTCATGGCTATCGATGAGCTGCTCCAGTTGTTCCACATCCCTGCGGGCTTGCTCCAGGGTGACACTGGAGAAGTTCACTGGATGTCCAGGCATGGGGATGCTCATGTTGAACCCTCTGGCATTCTAAGGAAACACCCAGATATAGGGATGTCTGAAGCAGAGGTTTAGGTGATATCTCAAAGCCCATGTCTCCCCATAGCTAAAAGCATGTATGCATGGTCACTTGCACCAGAAATTTCTCTCTGCATGATTACGCTTTTTCCTTTTGCTACCATGACTTCCACTTTCTTCACCTCTGCATCCTAGACCTCCTTGGCCTGTTATCCCAGGATCCCTAAGGCTGGATAAAGCAGCAAACATAGACATATGAATCCTAGTTTCAAAGTGGGCAGGGGACACTTCCCATCTGAAGCAAGGAAAACACTGGGGAAAACTGTATCTTTGGCTCTTTCCTGTAATCTGAGGCCAAAAAAACTTCACCAAAATGCCTTCTGCCTGGGCAAATCCTCTGCATCCAGCCAAGCTCTCTTTCTACTTATTCCCCAAACTTTTCCTCCTCTCCATTTTCTTAGTGTATAACATCTCCAAATGGGATGTTATAACAAAAATCACTTAAGATTACAATGATTTATAGTCTTGCCTTAATCTTCTTAGGGCTATGTGGTAATGAAGTGCTAAAATGAAACAAAGCCTCATCCCCTAACCAAAAGAAGTTGCCCAGTAACCTGGTTCTCTTCATGAAGTGTGGGGACTCAACATTTTTCACAGGAGCTTTAGAACAGCTCTGTAATTTACCATTTTCCCTGGATGGCCCCATAGGGTCTTGGCAGATTAACAGCGAGTCACATATGAATGTCAATGAAGCCACAGACATTAACTTTCCACAGAAAAGAAAATGTTTTAGAATCACGAACTGCACCCTTAATCTCTTTATTAGAGCTGGCCATAGGAAGTATATGAAAACATCAGCTTTTTCAATTCATTTGTCAAAACCCCTTACCTACTGGAAAAATGGTTCAAGGGACAGGGCAAGCAGGTCTTCTTAAAAAGGAAAATCTATTTTGAACACTGAGCTATTTTCTCCTAATCTTAAACTTTAAACCTAATCTCTGGAATTCAAGAAAGGGACAATAGTAACAACAGCAACAATTTAAAAAAGAATAAAGAAAAAAGTTGCAAGCAAAGCAGAAAATGATGTCAGGCAGAAAGGACTTTAGAAAGAAGAAAGGTTCAAAACAAGTCCAATTTAACGAGAACATCACAAAAACAAATCTCAGGACCTCATTCATTCATTCGTTATGGTGCACCTACCATGTATCAAACACTGTAACAAACAATAAGAAATACAACAACCACAGTAATAACAACTTACTATCTTATTACAATTGACAAAGCATTTTAAATGGCGGTAACTTGATTAAAAAAGGTATTATTTAGGTATTTTAATGATGATTAAAGCATAATTACTCAATACCAATTCTGACCTTTTGAATAATACAGATCCTCATTCACATCCACTCTACTAACCTAAATAATTCTCTGCTCAATAAAATTTCAGCCGTAAACCTACATTTAGGACTGGCTCTTGGCCCACCATTTAGGTCCACATGCCCAACGCTGGAATTCAGCAAGTTTCTACGTAGTAGGTTTCAACCTTGGCTGCACATTAGAAACACCCAGAATTTTAAAATTTC
Organism: Pteropus medius; assembly: GCF_902729225.1. Lineage (NCBI taxonomy): Eukaryota > Metazoa > Chordata > Mammalia > Chiroptera > Pteropodidae > Pteropus > Pteropus medius. The sequence continues at coordinate 3,881,176 of NW_024349800.1, read as the reverse complement.
CTAATGTCAGGCTTTTCTCCACTCCATTTAAATAGAAATCTCTGAGAGTGGGCCCAGCCATCATTATTGTCTAAAACTCCCAGATGATTCAATTGTGGAGCTCAGGTGAAGTATAACTTACAGAAAGTGAAATACCCAGATCTCAAGTGTACAGACAGTTCAACGTGTTTTGACAAATTGCAGATTAACCACTGCACGCATCTATCACAATACAGGACATTTCCATTACCCCAGAATGTGCTCTTACGTCTCTTCCCAGTTAATCCCGCTACTCTGCTACTCCCTACCTGCACTGGACAACCACTGTTCTGACTTTTTAAACCCTAGATTAGTTTTGCCGGTTCTCGAACCTCATATAAATGGCATTCTGCAGTATATATTTACTTGTTTGTGTTTGGCTTCTTTTGCTCAGCACAATGCTTTTGAGGTTCATCCATATTGTTAAGTATCAATAATACGTTCCTTTTTGTTGTGTGACTATACCTCAATTTGTTCATTCGCTTTCTTATTGATAGTTATTTGGGTTACTTCTAAATTTTAACTATTATGAATAAAACTACTATGGACATTCTTGGGTAAGTCTTTTAGTGCAGGGCCGTAGACCGGTACCAGTCCGTGGCCTGTTAGGAACTGAGCTGCACAGCAGGAGGTAAGCAAAGCTTCATATGTCTTTGTAGCCGCTCCCCAGCACTAGCATCACTGTCTCAGCTCCATCTCAGATCATCAGGCATTAGATTCTCATAGGAGCACTGGTCCCTGGTGCTAAAAAGGTTGGGGACTGCTATTTTAGTCTATGTACATTCTCATTTCTCTTAGGTAAATAGCTAAAAGTGGAATTTCTGGGTCATTAGATAGGTGTGTTTTTAGTTTCACAAGAAACTTCCAGACTGCTTTCCAAAGAGGTTGTTTTATCAGCAAACTATGAAGAGTTCTGGTTGCTCCACATAGCCTAAGAGCACTTAGCATTGTCGGTCATTTTAATTTTAGCTGTTTTAGTGAGTAGTGATATATCTTTGTGGTTTTAATTTATATTTCCCTAATGACTATTGATGTTGAGCATTTTCATATTCGTTGGCCATTTATAGACCTCCACTATGAAATAAGTGCCTGTCCAAGGCTTCTGTCTCTTAAAAAAATGGTTTGTCCATCTTATTATTGAGTGATAGGAGTTGTTTATATATTCTGGATAAAAGGTGTTTGCCAAATATACCTACTGTATTTTCTGTTTTGGCCAGCCTTTTCATTCTCTTAATGGCATCTTGAGAAGCAGAAGTTTTAGATTTTGATAAAGTCCAAGTTATCCATTTTCTCACTTATGGTATTTACTAGGTCCCAAGGAATCTTTGCCTATCATAAGATCACTAAGCTGTTTGCTCCTGTTTGCTTTGCAGTTTTAGCTTTTATGTTTAGTTCTATGGCCTTACTGGGGTGTCGCTTAAGGGCTCAGAGTATTCAATGATGTCTCTCCCTTCTGGACAGGTTTGACTCCAATGTCCCCCAGCTCTGTTGGAGCTCTGGTATCTCCATTCTCACAGCAGAATGGTGGTGCTTTTTGCCCAGCCTTACAAAGTCATGTCCTGAGCATGTACAACCTGATATTCAGTCAAAGACTCAAGGTGCTTCCTAGACAGTTTTTTGTAACTCCCTCTCTGCACAGCTCCCACATGTCTGATATTCTGCCTTGCAAATTCCAGCCACTTTAACTGTTCTGAACTGTGATCTCAGTATCCTCAGCTCACCAAGATCAAGAATATCCCATGGTCTCTGGCATGGGTCAGAAAGTACCTTCAAGCAATAAGTTGAGACAAACATTCTTTCATTCCTTTCTGTCTAGGATCACAGTATTTCAGTGACTACAGTTCACTGACTAAAGAGAGTCATTTTATATATTTTACCCAAATGCATAATTGTTTATGGTAGAACTAGCTCAATGTCAGTTACTCATCAGGGTTAGAAGCAGATATCCAGAGGTGGGTTTAAAAACCTTTAGTGTGGCTCCATAACCCTACATTTTCTTGCCTTACCTTAAAGAAAATGGTTGTTTCAAATAGCTATTTAATTTATTAAAGGTCAGGATTTCTTCCCTGTTCAATTAATTCAACCTCAAAATTAGGCATGGTATTTATAGCAGAGTGGTTCTTTTCATGTCTTGTTCACTTAGGACTAGCCTTCTGGCCATGGCCTGATGTAAGGAAAGTAATGACTAAGTATCTGTTCAATGAAAAAACTACACTAAATTGAACATATAGAGAAAATGTTCTTTATGAGTATGCCTGGTTAACCAATACATAAAACAGTTTCCCAAGTACTTTTCATGAATATGATAAATTATACTAGTACTCTGGTGGGTTCTATAGCATGAAGGATAAAAGTATAAGAGACCTGGCACCTGGGCTCAAGGGCTTCATAATCCAATCAGGAAAATAGAGTAATATGATGTAAGTGCTAAAGAAAAGGCTTGAAGCTGGTGGGCTGATATTTTCAAGAAAAGCTGCACTTGATCTCGAAGGCCCAGTATGATCTGGTCCTTGCTTCTACCCCACACTCTTGTCTGTCTTTCTTGACCTCTATGCTTCAGCCACTCTCGTTTTCTTTCAGTTCCACAGAAGCAGCACGCTGCTTCCCACCTCAGCTGTTTGTACTGAGAGCTCTGCCACCCTTAGTCTAGCTAACTTATCCTTCAGGATTTAATTTCCTCAAGAAGTCTAGTCTAGGTCAGGGCTTCCTGCTAAACATTCTCATGGCAACTGAGCTCCTGCTTTGTGTACATATTACAGTTATAATTATTTGTGAAATTAGTTGTTAACAACTGTCTCCTCCACTACATTATAAGCTCCAAGTGGGTGAGGGGGAACTTTGTTTGTCTTATTCCCCAGTCCCTACACAGAGTAGGCCTTAAATATTTGATAAATGAGTAAGTAATAGAATAACAACAAATAAATAGGGGAAATTGCATTGGTTCATAGACAATGGCTAGGATTTGGGCAAGCCAAACTCTCAGGCAACAAAAAAATGGCAGAGCTCAGATTCAAAGTCAAGTTTGTCTGGGCCCCAAGGGTAGTTCATAATACTTTTCAGTGACAGACTGGATTATTTTTCTCGAATACGCACTGCCTCCCTCTAATAGAATTCTATATCCATGTCCTTTGCTATATGACTTTGCAGGACCTCCAACTAGGGAGGCAGAGTATACTGACCAATCACATTGACTTTGAGTGTGGCCCTATGACTTACTCTGGCAATGGAGATGGAGGACATTGCACAGTGCCATTACTGAGCTGAGACTTTAAGCAGGGTATAAGTATGGAAAGTTTTCACCAATGCTTTTACATTTCCACCTTTTACCATAAGAGCAGGACCAGATGGCTGTTTGCTCCTTGAATCTAGATTTTGAAATAATGACATATAGAGCAGACTGGAACCTGACTCGAAGCCTGGAATCCAGCCTAGCTCAGCAGCTAAATCATAGCCAACCTGCAGACCTGTAAGCATAAAATAAATATTTATAATTTGGGATGTGTGATATGCAATACTGTTGCAGCAGAAACCTAAATAATATGCCTCCTCAATGACAGGGTTGTAATTTATTATTTCTTTTGGCATTCAGCACCTTGCTGGATACATAGTGGGTGCTCAATCCATACTACTGAATTAAATCCAATAAACAACCTTCCTCAGGTACACTAGTTTTGTTCGTATGAACAAAAAAAGTTACCTCTAAAGCAAAGATTTCTAAAATGAATGAATAATGAGTGACTAAACAGAACTTTGAGAAAGCAAGCTTTTTTTTTTTTAGTGAGGGCTGAGAGCTTCTTGTGGCACTTTAAGTATGAGCAGATGCTTCAGAGATACCTAATCTAACCTCTGTCAGATAAATTGATTAAGCATGCAAGATACAGAATCTCGTTTACTGGATAGACCTTAAAAAAACCTGGCAAGATTTTGAATCAAATGAGCTGAATGACTTGTCTCTTATTATCTGGTGTTTTCAAGTAAATGATCCAACTAAAAAATATGAAGCAGCTAGAGTAAAAAGCTAAATATTTAGCTCAACCTTTCTTCTGCACAGACTTTTATTCAATTTAATTTCATAAACCTATTCTAAGTATCTTTACATACTGGTGATAAAGAAAAAATAATATCCTTCATCTGAGCCACGATAAATCCCTTTGGAACAAGGCAGGACATAAAAATACATACCCCCAAATTCCTCTACTTAAAGTCAGATAATGCTCTGTAACTTACAAAACATTTTTCATACACTCTTCATTTAATTTTTACAATAATATATGAGATTTTGTTTTGTGTTTTAATCCATATCTCTGAGATGAGGGAACAGAGGTTCAGCCACATGATGAGGGCCTGGCAGTTAAGTGACAGATGTCTGACTGTCTTTCACCAATACCACAGGGCCTCATTCCCCAAGACTTAAACATTAAAGACATAGGAGACAACTTTAACATACCACTCCGGGGAATATTCTCTGGAGCCGGTCTGCTGCAGCCAGGGCCTTGGCCTTGCCACCTGCTAGGCAATCTTCGAATTCATAGAGAGGCTGCCTCACAGGATTGGAGTAGGAGATCTTGGCATTGTCCACAAATGTGATGTGTCTGACGCCCCACCCCTGTATAAAAACAGTTGATCATGATATGTTTCTGATGAACGTTTCACAGTGTGTCTCTCTTGAAATCTCTAAAGGGGTTTTGCTTTGGAGCAGCTTAGGAACCTCAAAATACAGGAAACTTTGGAAACTGAATTGTGCAAATTCTGTTTTGATAAACAGAATAGCAACTTCTTTTAAAAGAAAAAGTAATTATATACTCAGTGCCTGGTTTCTTGTAAGAAATGTCAGAGTGGCTCTAATAATTCGTTATGCTTGACAGTGGCACCAGAAAAAAGATTTTGAGGTGAGTCTCATAAGAACTGTCTATGTTGCTGTCTTAAAAGAATTAGCAATACCCTCCAATATCTTTGCTTTCCCTTAGGAATAATTAAGTATAAATAACAGTTCATCTTAAAACTCACTTAAAACCTGAATTAACTCCTCAGAGAAATGATTTACAAGTTATTTCCCACTGCTTAACACTGCAGAAAATTTTGTATTATTTCTCCAAGAGGCAAAAGCCTTAATAATCTAGAATTTATATTCTCAGGAATAGTTTTCATGATTTCATATACTTCAATTACATCTCCTATAAAGTCTTATAAAACCACACAATTTTAAAGTTAGATAGGATCTCTAAAATCCTTAGTCCTATTATTTTGTTTAACAGATATGGAAACTAAAGCCCAGAAAAGATAAGTGACTCACCTAAGGTCATAAATCTAGTTAATAGTAGGGAAGGAATGAGATCCTTAGCGTTGGAAGCAAATGAAGATGCCAACTTTGGGGGCCGGGGGGGGTGGTTGAGGTGGTGGTATGTGTATTTCAGTATATCATAAATAAGTATAATGATCTAAGAGAAGCTCTAACATGATTAGCTATAAAGCTAAGCTTCTGCTCTCTTATTTCAATATCCATCAATTAGACTGATGATTCTAGGGAGACAATCAATGAAGACCCAAGATTTGTTAACAGGGTTGAGAAACTCAGGCCAGAATCCATCCTTTTAAAAGCCTAGTTTAGACTGGCTGTTTATTCTGAGGCCCACTGGTAACTTTTTGATCTGCTCATCCAGTTTTATCAGTGACTTTCACCAGCTAAGTAATCTACAATGGACGGGGAATAAAGGTATGGAAAATTTAAAAGTCACTTGTGCTTGGTTTGGAAATATTTATTTCTGAAGTATTTTTGCATTCCTTAACGCAATGCTGAGTGGATAACAAGGAAGGCAGTCTAGGAGCATGCTGGGCAGTGAGAAGAATGCCAGATAAATTATAAACATGCCATAGGTTAGTCACATGCAGGTAGACTTTCACACTTAACTTTTGGCTTCCTGGAATGCTACACAGTTTAAATGGCTAATCTGCAAAGATTAAAAAATTACAACACACAATGCTGGTGAGGACGTGGTAGTGAGAAACCTGTTTTACTGGTTGAGAATGTAAACTGGTATAATTTTTCTGGGAAGCAATTTGCAATGTTTCTAGAGTCTTTAAAATGTTCACATCCTCCGACCTACTTTCAGCAATCTATCCTAAGGAAATACATTTAGCAATCTCTCCTAGGAAATAATCTAAAATACTGACAAAGATGTTCTCTGCAACATAATTTATAGTTATGTAAAAATTTATACTTATGTAAATAATTGGAATTAATATTAATACTTAACATTAAGGGAATGTGTCAGTAAATTGTTTCATTATACAAGAAGGCATATTCTAAAGCCTTTAAAAAGGCCTAATAAGCATCTTTTTTAATGTCATGGGAAAGTGTTTACAATGTTCATTGATAAAAACAGGGGACAGTATTATACATTAAATAAAGTTTTAAAATATATATTAAATAAACATTGAAAGGAAGTAGGCAAAGAAGTTATAGGAAAATGGGTACCTTCTTCTCCTGCTTAATAACTTTTATACTTTAGAAATTTTCTGTAATAGGTCCATACTGACTTTGTAATTTTAAAAAATGTTAAGAAAACATAAGCATCTAATTCTAGAAGCTAGGAAAATAACAATAAAATATATTCCACGAAAAGAGAGAAAAATTAGTAAAGATAAAAGATATTAATGAATCTGAAAGAAAAAAATTATAGAACTAATAAATTAAGGACCTACTTCTCTGAAAAACTGATAAAATAGACAAGCCTCTCTGGCTAGTCTGAAATAGAGAAAAAAGGAAAAAACATAAAAATAGGACATTAAAAATGTGGAAAGATTTTAAAAAGGTAAGATTTAAAAGAAGAAAATACAATAGGCATTTTATGTCAATTAATTTCTAAATTTGGATGAAATGGATTTTCTAGGAAAACAACAAGACTAAAGTGACTCAAAAGTGGCATAAAGTCTAAAAAGTCAATCAATATAAAAACATTTGTAAAAGTTCCCAGATGCCCTTCCCCCACCAATAACACAATTCCAAAAGGCACCTGGCCCAGCTGGATTTGTAACTGAATTTTACCATCAAGGAACACATAAGACATATAGTTAAACTGTTCTGGTGCACAGAAAAAGGCAGAAAGTTTTAAGTTTATTTTATAAAGCTAGCATAACAGCTGCAACATATACAAAGACATCACAAAGAAAAATATTACTATAGACTAACTTGAGTTATGAATACAGATGTAAAAATTGTAAATAAAACATTACCATTTGAATCCAGGTGTATATTTGAATAAGATGCCGTGAACAAACAGGGTATATTCTAGGAATGCTCAATTAAATTAGATTTGCTTTGATTAGCTTGATAAATGTATTTGATAAAGCTCAACAATTATTTCTGACATGAACTCACAGTAAGCTAGAAATAGAAATCAACTTCCTTAACTTATAAAAAAAGCACTTAGCAGAAACCAATATCAAAAAGAAAAATTAAAGGTAAAAATAAGAGGTTTCTCATCAAAGTCAGTAACAAAACAAGGATGCCAACTTTCACTGCTATTCCTCCAACATTACTATGGAGTCATAGTCAATTCTGTAAGACAAGGAAAAAATATAGAGATATAAATATTGGTGAAGAATACTTATCAACCTACAAAATTCAAAAGAATCTAGTGAAAAACTATTATAATTAAGAGAACTTAGAAAGATAGCTAGATAGAAGACAAATATTGAAAACTCACTATCTTCCTTATATTCCAGTAATAGTCAGATGGAAAATTTAATGGGATAAAATATTCCTAAAAGAACAAAAATCATAAAATATGTAGAAATAAACTGTATAAGACAGGTGTGAGACCTTCATAAAGACAACACTACAGAAAGAGAAAGATGTTCTCAATAGTTGAAGAGGAATACAATGCCTCTGGAACTAAGGATCAATATTGTAAAGATGACAATCCTTCCCAATTTACCTATAAATTCATTATCATTTCAATTAAAACTGTGAGTAGGAATGCAGGAATAAACTAATAGAACAACAGAAGAAAACAGAGAACCCATAAAGAGACTAAGGTATAAGGGGATTTTGTATTTGATAGATGTAGAAAAATTATGATTTTTATTATTGAATAAATGCCATTAAAACAAATGACTATCTGCTTTGTGAAAAATAAGTTAGATCTTTGCCTCTCATCATATAACAAAAATAAATTCCACATTGATAAAGATCTATACATAAAAACAAGAGTTCTGTAAACCACAAAGGAAAAAACTGTCATATTTAATCACATAAAATTAAAAAAAACTTTTGTATGGCTAAATATACCTTAACTAAGTTGAGAAAAAAAATTTGCATCATATAACAGAAAAAATGTTAATATTCATAATTAAAAAAGCTCCAACTCAATAAAAGAAACAACCCAAAGGACATGAATAGAAGAAATAAAATTCACGAAAGAAATAAAAGACTCACCCTCACTAATTAAAGAAATGCAAATTAAAAAGCTCTGTTTCTCACATATTTCTAGGAGTACAGACTAGTATAATACTTTTGAAAAGTAACTTAGTTTTGGGGAAAAATATATGTAAATATAAATTGAACATTTTCTCCAATATAGCAATTCTACTTCTAGGGCTATTTTCCTAAAAAAAAAAAAAATCCTATAAATATGTAAAGATATAAGTCTAAAAATGTTCATTTCATCAGCATTTCTAAATGAAAGATATGCTGAAATTGATGAAATAAACAGAGGACATAGTCATACACCAAACTACTATGTATATATAACATGAAATATATAGGAAGAGAGCCACAATTATTGTTCTATTAAGTCAAAAACAAAAATCTACTATAGATAGTATGCTATGTTCCAATTTTTGAAAAAATAAATAAATAAGTAAAGGCAAAGACAACAAATGTTCAACAAACATCTGTATGTCTACGCTAACTTCAGGGAAAGATACACTGCATACTAATCAATGAAGTTTGCTTAATTCTCGGAAATGGGACTTGGGGTAGAGGTGGAGGGAAACTTTCTGTTCCTACCTTATAATAAAAACATGTATTCCTTTTATAATTAAAAAGACATTGAGGAAAGAAAAAAGGAAGAGAGAAGAGGGAGGGCAGACAGGGGAGAGGGAGAGAGGAGAAGGGGCATCTAGGAGATGGAAGGCAATCAGGTATAGTAAAATAGAAGAAAAGCCACAACTTTAAAAGTGCCATTCAGCCCCCACAAACTTACCATCAGTGTCCTAGCTACATTACAACCCAGGGTGCCGGCTCCAAGCAGCAGACATTTGGCAGACACGACTTTGTCTAAGTCCAAAGTAGGCACCAATCTCCAACACATCAATTTGAGATTTAGATCCACTGATGACTCAGCTAACCTGAAAATGAGAGAATTATTTATCTATTCGGTCAATCACTCGTTTATGCCCTGATCTTGTCCTTTTTAGATAAGAAGTAGCTGTATGAGAAAACAAGAAATAAATACTAGGAAATCAGGATCAAAGAGAAAACAAGATGAAACGAGAGTAAGTGGAGAGGAAAAAGGTTACTGTACAGAATGCATGCCATCGTAGTCCTCTGCAATTGCTAGTGATCGGCTACGCATTTGATACTGAGCTCCTAGCAGCCAATATGAAAAAGGAAGCATGGCTGGTAATAGGAGTCATTGAATCTATAGATAAAAACACACCAGCTGCTGAAAAGTATTTCCTAATACTGAAAACAGAGAAATGTTTTCTAATTCCCCTCAATAAAGGATGCACTTATACCCTCCCTTAAATACAATACTGGTTTCTGTGAAATATTTCTTAAATGTCCTTCAATGTAGGCTAATAGGACAAAACTAAAGGGAAATGAATAAAGGACTAAAACATGGTACAGGTCTACAGGTCCAAAAGTCTGAGATTGAAGCAAGAACAAAATTTAGAATGTCTAGATGAACAGGTGAACTGTGTGCCCTTTGGGGCAACTATCACCAATGCTAATTCCCACAACCAAACTTAAATTAAGAGTTAGGCAGCAAAGAGTGTAATAATACTCGCTGTTCATGTGAATAGCACCACCTGCACTAACCTGTGCAATGCCATTGGCCTGACAGAGCCTAGTGTGTGCAAAAGCCCCATTGGAGAAAATACCTTTCAAAATATACCTTTTAGGGTCCATACATTCACTGAGGTTCACCATCCTTGGTCCCATGCCTCCTTTCTGGTTCTTTTCCCATCCAACTGCTTTGGGACAATCTTAAGACAAATAAAACAAGTGTAATGAGGGAGACGGGAATAAAAACAAATAAGCAGCAAGGTGGCCCATTCATTGATAAGTTTTTAGTGCACATCTTTCTCAAAGAGGTTCTCGAGCCTTAATGTGCACCTCCTTGCCTCAGTTGCCTATCTTCTCGGCTACTAGTTATCTTGTTTAGAGGCCAGCAGATCCAAGCATAGTCTCCCTGTAGAGGGACTTCTCATATAGCCCTCAAGGCTGGCCTGAGTTGCTTTTACTTCTGCAGTTACTGCAAGTTGCTCATATAAAGACAATCATATTTGGGATTGGTATAACCCTGTGGAGGGTTCACTATCTCAGGAGACAGGCTGGTGTGATGGCAGCACAGCTTCTGTTGAAGTTACCATTGGAATGTGAACAGTACGTCTCTTCTGTTCCTCCTTCTTATTATGTCCCTCTGCTCAGCTGCTCAACTCCATCATTGTGTACTACCTGTGGGCAGATCACAGTCCAAGAGGACTGTCCCTCTGTTAAGATGCCCTCTCATTTAAGTTCACCTTTATTCATTCAGATTTTCCCCTTCTCTGACTTATCTCTTTTAACCTCTGCTCCAGGTGCCTCTGTAATTCCAGCTCTATTAGTTCTCAATGCGTGCCCCACGCAATGCTCTGAGAGGATAAGGATCCTGAGGCTAACCAGATGTGGGAAATGCCTCTAGACCCATATCTATGTTCTCTATCCACTCCCTACCACCAACTAAAGATGGAGATTCATGTCACATATGAGGAAGATAAAAGCTCTGAGAAGCCTGCAGTAAAGGAACCACTTTATCTGATTTGGCTTTGTGTTTCCCAAATTTACCTGGCTTTCTCAGTATCTCCCTTCTTCACTGGTAACACATTCAAGGAAATGCGGCTCTATTCTAATATTGCAAAATCCTATTAAAAACCTCAGTTGCTTTGTAGAATATTCCTGCTACCTCCTCACCTTAATGGAAATGTGGCATCCTTAGTGGAAAAGTGCTAAAGGGGTGTAGCCACTCTCTTATACTCCCCACATCCTAGGACTTTAGTCTCTTTCTCCCTAAATCCCTCGACTCCTTCACAGGGAATCCACCAAGCCACAACTTACCCTTCCAGCACCCCCTCCAATGGCTGCCTTGAATAAGTCTCTGAAGAAACAGAAATTCCTTGACTTAAGAGTTAAGATGTATGGAGCTACTGGGAGAAATTTTGTTTCTAATTGTACATTGGTGTACTTTGGCCATTCTGCTACTTTTAGATTTCTATCAACACCTCTATTTTCCTTTTCTTGGGAACTTTTTAGCTTTTGACCTTTATTTTTTTAAAAATAGTTTTGCTTAATATAATTATGGGACCTAGGAGGTGTTGATTTCATTTACACAATATTTTCTTTGTGAAAAGATGAGATAGGATGACCAGTGGAAAACCATGGGGCCAATTATCCTTGAAAGCCACTTGGCCCCAGTTTGGCTGGGGGTATCATTCTCAGCAAGAAGCCAGAAAACAAATGTCTCTTCTCATTTTAACTCAGGCCTCTGGTGTAGTTCTATTTTTAGTATCATGAAAAACTAAAACTGATATAATAGATTTGAGTTCTTAAAAAAGTCAAGACTTCAAAATTCTTTTTTTGGGAAAAAGTTCAGACCTGTTATTAAATCACATTTTGATTTCTTAATAATTCTTACATTAAATAAAAATGCTTCTCTAATACATAGTATAAGAAACTTGATAAGAACGGTCTAGTACTGTAATTCATAACTCTAGCCTAAGCTTTATATGGTTACAGATAGGAAATCATAAGGCAGAAACAAAATATCATTTGAAATTAAAAGATCTCTGTACTCAAAATGCTATATCAATGTCTAAGAAAATTAGATGTACTCTAAACTTACTGATAAAGAAAAAAATACTATATATGACAATATTTAATCTATCATACCTGCCTCTATATAAACTACATCTATAAGACACACCCCAAATTAATGAGAAAATATTTTTTAGGGGAAAATTAGGACCTGTTTTCCCACAGTTGGGCAACCAGGAGGAGCACATCCAAGACAGGAATTAAAATGAGAGCTCTCCCACGCTCAGCAGTGTCTGCTACCTCCATTAGCCAGTTGCCAGAACATTCTCTGTATCAGCAGTGGTGGGCTTGGCTACACCATGAGAAGCAAAAGAAGATGTGAGATATTTAAAATTACACTTGCTATACCATTGCCATTGCAACTATGGGATGTCTTAAAAATATTAAAAAGTTCTGCCATATTAATACCTTCAGTTCACATTCTGATATAAAATAACCCAATAAAATTTTTTATTTATTATAAAATTTATAGCTGAGGGGAAACATAAGTCACATGAAAAAAAATTGCTTTTCCTAAATGAAATAATCTACACTCAATATCAAGCATTAAAAAAGATGTATTGAAGGAATTATTGGACTATTGAAAACCTCTTTTTCAAATGGCAATGTACAGTGTTTCCTGGGTTTGTCAGCTTCATCAAGCATCAGCAATTATTGGGAATGGGGAGTAAAAGTTATTCAATGACTTTATCTTAAAAATGCCTTCCCCGAGAGAGGTTGGAAGGATTGAGTGAAGTATGGAAGATGCATGTGGCCTGCCAGCTATACACCAGGCCGACATTACTTGTTGGTTAACTTCATTGCCCTAGAACTATCCTCAAGTTGTGGCTTAATAAAACAAAGGTGCAGCGTGTAAGTCAACAACACATCAAAGCTATTTTAGAATGTGCCAGAAGAGGGTGCTAAATCAAATGCAAATATCTAAAGACAGCAGAAGGCAATGAATTGCTTATGGCTCTAAACTAACAAGGTAAACAGCTTCCTCCTTTGCCTAACCAAGCAGTTCTCTGTCAACCTGAGAAGTCTATTTAAGACATTTATCAGTGCTGCAGCCAAGACACACTGATAAAATGTCATCAGTGCCAATCCTGGATCCTTTTGACTTCTGCACTCTGGAAAGGACATCACAGAAGAGATTTTAACACCCCCAACCCCACACACACTTTAAGGCACATGACCTGTGGATTAAAGAATGCAATGTGCCTTAGAACCGTGTGGACATTGTAAGGAGCATATTAAACAATGTATGTGAAAGTACTCTGGAAAGCATGTAAGTCACAACAATCTGAGGGATAATTTTGGAGTGCTGGGCTTAGTGTGAGATAGGAAATTAACATAAATTAGCATTTATGAAGCACCTATAACATGCCAGACATTGCACTGTCTTTTACTCAGGATACAGATTCCTCATAAGGGATACTCCATGAGGTGAGAACGATTAGCAACTTTATTTACTCAAACTTCCATATATGTTCTCTGTGACCTATGTATAAATATAAATGTGTGTGTGTATATGCACATATATATACACACACACACATACACATACCCATGTAAAATGTCTCTGAGCCTAAGTTTCCTAATTTATGAAAGGGGATTAATAAGTGATGTCTACCACATAGGACCAAGTGAAGAACGTTAATGTGGAAGGAGAAACGGCACTTTTGCTCACTGGTTTACTGTGTGGAGAAAAGGTCCACAAACAACTTTAAGTTTGTAACAAATAAGTATGTAAATGCATTAATACTTCATTCTTCATTTAAGAAGTGTCAGGAATAAAGATTTTGTCTTAAGCAAAAACAAACAAAACTAGAGGGAGAAAAAAATTCTTAAAATTGAAAAACCTGCCTGGAAGAAATTTTCTTGGGACAATCTTTGCCTTTGTTCCTGTCTGAATAGCAGTGCTGCCCTCAGTTCAAGGGAGGTGTTCCATTGGCAAAGAGGTAGGAATTGTACTTTTCTCTCCCTTCTGCTGATATTGTGAAAGGATGAAAGGAAAGTTAAACCTGATTCAGTTTCTGATAAATGATAATTATAAGCATTCTCAAAGACTGGCAAATTACCTGGGCTAAATGCCATTTCTGGAAGCTTCACTTCGAAGATGATGCTGTGAGTGATATCTCTAACCCCCTGCATGGTGCGGTCCCTGAAGCAGAGAACTTCGACAGATGGGAAACAGCTACTCCTGGTGTCAGGCCCCAGATTTTTTTTTTTTTTTTTTTTTTTTTAAGGAAAGAAAAGAAAGAGCTCACATAAGAATTTCAGCAAACCCAGTTGGAGAGAATTCAATTCATTGTAATTATGCCTGCCTGACACCTTGGGGGATGGCCTTAAACTTTGAGATTTTGAACATATCCATATATGCTTCCTTTGTCTAATTGTGTAGAGGCTGAAGGCTGAATAGGCTGTGATTTCTTTCTAGGTGAATTTTATATAACAATCACATTGCACATAAATAATTCTAACAAATGAATCTTAAATTTGTCAGAATTTAAGGAAGAAAAAGAGCTCACAAGACATTAAAAAGAACCTCTAAGGCATGCATGCGTTCTTTTGGTCACCCTTCTCTTCATCTGAACTTACATTCCATGAAACCACACCTCAGTCAGTAGTTAGGAAGCCAATTTGTACTATATAGACTGACCACCTGGATAAGGAAGTATAACCATTCTCTCTCTGGGGACAAGCTATAACTCATTTTTTTTTTAAGTAACTATTTTTACTCAAGTAAAGCAGACACAAAGGCAAGTATACAAATCTTAAAGAAGGTTGTCTCATGGCTTCTTCCAGTTATTAACCACCTCCTTCAAAAGTAACTATTACTCTAACTTCTAAGTCAATACATAGCTATTGCCTGTTTTGATCTTTATAAAGATTTAGGAATCATAGAGTATGTATTCTTTTATATCTAAGCTTATTTTCAACATTATGCTTTTAAAACTGATCTACATGGATACATGTATCGGTATTTCATTCAGATTCACTACAACATAGCGTTCCATTGCAATGAATTTACTATCCATTTCACTGTTTTGGGTTATTAAGACTAATGCTGCTATAAACATTCCGGTATATATATTTTGCTTATATCTGAGTAAGTATTTATGTGCGTTATATACCTGAGAGTGAAACTTCTGAGCTACAGATATTTTTAACTTTGATATATACTGCCAGTTTTCCAGCAGTGTTTGAGAGTTCCAATTGCTCCACATCTTCGACAACACATGGTATTGTCATTTTTAAGTCATTCTGGCAGCTATGTAGCAGTATCTATCTCATTATTGTAGCTTATTATCTTTATTAATAAGTAGTATCTTATTTTATTTCCTTGATGATTAATGATGTTGACCATCTTTTCAAATGTAAAGGTATCCCATTTAGATTATTTTAGGGTTAGGATAAAAAGGAGCTTGGTAGCAACAGAAAAATCCTATCTGAAAGCAACCCAAACAGCTGAAGGGAAGGCTGGAGAATTTCAAGGTTAGGAACTCTGGCTGCTTGCCTTGCCATACTTTAAAATGCCTTTGGTCACAGTCTGAAGCTCCATAATAGACCTGCTTAGTGGCTCACCGTTGATGGAAATTGGATCATGACTGATTTATTGATTTATTTATTATCTGGTTTCTATGCCAAAAATGAAAAAAATGCATTTGGGAAAACTATAGAGATACAGATATAGGCAGATACATGGTCAAAAACATATAGACAGACACAGACAGACAAACAGATACACACACACACACTACACACACACACACACATGTAAATACCATCTGTGGGCTGCTAGGACCAAAAAATTCCTCAAAGGCCATCCGGGGTACTGCGCTAAGTTACAGGGATCATATACACCAATTGTTATCTGTGAACAGAAAAGACTTCCTGAGTAAGTATCATGTCAGATTCACAATACAGACATTGCTAATACTTCCTCTCCCCTTTTTATGTTGTTCTGCAAAAGCATTAACAATTAGACACTTGGTGAAGGGCTAAAGGGAAGAGAAGAAAGCAAACTGATGTCACACTAGACAGAACTTTTTGAGGGCAGGAGCTGTCAAATTCTTCCCTGCACCCCCTGTACCTTGTATCGCGCCTGACAGAGAGTAGAAACTAGATACATTTAAAAGGGAGAAAGACTGAAAGGAAGACAGAGAGAGAGAAGAAGGAAGGGAGGGAGGGTGAACTGTCAACTCTCAGGGCTCACATAGAAAAGAATTGTCTTTTAAATAGATGTAATCTGTGAAAGTTGCTAATTTTTATGTAATGAGAAAATCAAAGAAGGGCCATTACAATTGTAAATCTACAGTCAGATTAAATTAAAAAGCCAGATGCTCTTAATCGCTGACATATTTTTCCTCTCACTACCCACACCCCAACCCTGACCTCCATTTGGAAAACTTCACTCAACTTCAAATACCATTTCTTCAGTGATGGAGCCCCTTGGCAGAAGTGGTTACTCTGTCCTCTCTGCTTTCACAGCTCTTTGTTAATTATACATAACATTTTTCACTTTTTCTGTCTCCTTCCTCTCAAAAGACAATGAGCACTGAGCACCTAGCTATGATTTCTAATTACCATTTTACAATAAAAAGAATCAGGATTCCTTGGACACATGTCAAATTATAGGGCTAACACAGGGAAAATACAAGATGAACCTGGAGCATCTTGTATACCAGAAAGGAGGGAAGTGCCAATAAACAAAAAGATGGGGCATGTCAAGGAGATACTGGAGCCAACTGAAAGAGCTATCAATAGCCAAGGTTGGACAAATATGGGCAACGAAATAACTAATGTAGAGTTAAATTATACCCCATAGTATAAAATAAATCTCTATGAGTCTGTCCTGATATAAATGATGGGATAAATATATGAAAATGAAAGAACCAGTCTTCCTTACAGAAGACTTCCAAACAATGTATGTAGATATTGCCCCCTCCAGGAGTGGAGCTTAATCCTTCTCCTCCATGAGAGTGGGCTGGACTTAGCGAATCACATCCAAAGAAAAAACAGTAACTTTACAGTGAAGAAACCTGGCAAATACTACTTTAACTAAGTGATCAAGTTTAACATCACCAAGGAGGCCTTGTGGGTATCAGGTACCCCCTGAAATGATGTGATGAAAAGGGTACTTCACTTGGTATTCTTTCCAAAAATCCATAACCCCAGTCTAATAAGAAAACATCTGAGAAACCCAAATTAAAAGGCATTGTACCAAAATAACTAATCAGTACTACTCAAAACTGTCAAGGTCATCAAAAACAAGGAACATGTGAGAAACTATTACAGACCAGATGAGACTAAGGAGACCTGACAACAAAATGCAACGTAGTTTCCTGGATTGAGTCCTGGAACATAAGGAGGATGTTATTGGAAAAAATGGTGCGATCTAAATAAAGTCTAGAATTTAGTTTATAATAATGTACTTAATGTTGGTTTCTCAGTTTTGATAAATGTACCATGGTAATGTAAGGTGATAACACTAGAGTAAACTGAAACAAGGTGAAAGTATATGGGAACTTTGCATTATCTTTGCAACTTTTCTGTAAATCTAAAATTATTCTAAAATAAAACATTTATTAAAAAAAGAAGATAATGAGCATCTAGAGAACAGGCAGTATCTCTCCATGATCAGCTCAAAGATACACAGCAGATACTTAGTGAATGCTTATTGAATGATGAAAAAAGATGGATGGATGGATGAAAAGAGGGAGGGAGGAAAGATGGTTGGAAGAGAACCATAAGTTAACCCAAAGGTATAGCTGTGGGTTAAATAAAAACATGGCAGATAAACTTTGGCTACTCTAGATGGTTAGTTCTGGAAGAATGGGATCAGCCCAAACACTTCTGTTTATTCTCCACAGTGCTGAGTACAATGTCAGCAACAAAGAAGGAGCTTAACCAATATTCAGATGAAAGAGACACAAAGACAAGAAAAAGGAAGGAAGGATATAAACTCATAACACCATCATTCAGAGAACCAGCATTAAAAACTTGGTGTGTAATTTCCCTTAACTTTTTTCTTTACATAAATATATTATTATTATAACTTTTAAATGAAAATGGCATCATGGTACAAATACTGTTTTATACCTCTTATTCTATTGTGAACTCTCTTCCATGCTAATGTCATTCTACAACCACTGTCAGAAGTGGCTGAATGGCATTCCACTATATCGATGCATCGCAACTTTTTTCCATTTCCTATTGGAGGACAATTGAGTAGTCTTCATCTCTGCTCAATAAATCTCGTTTTATTATTGTTTTATCAGATAACTACTGCATTATTTCAAAGATATTCTTTGAAAATGTTTGCTGCCTTCTACGCTATAAATTTTCTTATCCCTAAGACTGAAGCCTTTTGCCCAGGTGCATTTTTGAGTCTTAAATGCAAATAGATTCATATTTAACTCAATACAAACAGATTCACATGTACGATCATCCTTCAAGAAATACAGGATGCCTTTATTTGAAAATACCTTTTCCACAGGGAGATAAAACATCTGCACCTACAGTGCTTTTAAAAATAGAGCTTGCAAAGACTATTCTGAGTACTGCCACTTAGTGAGTGGACTCAGGCAAATTAGTCAAATCCTTCGGGCCTCAGTTTTATTCATCTGAATCATGGAGGAAATAACAGTACCTACTTCATAGAGTTGTGTGAGGATTAAATAAGATTGTCCTGAACATGAAAAGCCCTGCACGTGTGTAGCACTACTCACATCATTGTTAGTGACTCCAAATCTCCATTGGTGAGCCTACCCATCTGTATCTGCAAAATGTACCTGAGTAATTCTGATGCAGTTGGTCCAGTTCATGGACCTAAATTTGGGAATCATACAGAGTCTTCTTGTAGATAAAAGGAAAAAAAAAATGGGGGGACTATTTTTCATTACCTTGAAAACTGTGGGTTGACTCTATGCCTTCCCACATTCAGCAAAAAGTGGTCCACTACCAGCAGCATTGGCATCACCTGGGGGCCTGTGAGAAATGCAGAAATTCAAGCTGTCCCCTGGCCCACTAAATCGAATCTGTATTTTAACAAGGACCCAGGTGATTCCCATGCTCACTGAAGTTAGAGGGCTATTGCTCCATTCCTCAACTCTCTCTAGCTCTAGTTCTCATATTTGAATGCGTGTGGGAAGCACCTGGGGAGCTTTCAAAAAGCCCACTGCTTGGGTCCCACCTCCAGAGGTTCTGATTTAATCAGCATGGGGTGTGGTTTGAGCATTAGTTGTTTTAAATGCTCCCCAGGTGATTCTAATGTGCAGCCAGGCTGCTAATCACTGCTTGAGAGTATGCAATAGTTTCTCAAATGTGGGCCACCACAGACCCACCTGCATCAGAATTTCCTGGGAAGTTCTTTGAACTTGTACCACACGGAACCAATCCCACACCTCCCTATGTACAATACCTGCATGTTTCAGTGACCTCTCTGTGTGATTCTTATGCACACTATCATTTCAGCACTAGCTGCCTAGAGTCTAAGAAGGAGAAAACAAGCACTTGCTTAAAATAGGGTTCATTGCACTCTATATTTTTCCTTATGGTAACTGATTATTTGTTGAACCTCTGTATTTTCTTGATTCAAAGGTACCATAGATTATAAAGTGCAACTTTCAAACTGGATAGAAAGAAAGCAGAAACATCACAACAGTAAATATACACAATAATTGCTAAGAAATTCCCGACTTTAGAAAAATTACGAAAATAAAAAAAGCATTTGACAATGGTGAAAATACAGGATGCATTTCATATCTGTTTCTCTTGATGGTCTACAAACTCTGTGAGGGCAGGAGCAGTGTCTACTGTATTCATCTTTCCATCGCTAGCACTTGGCATAGTACCTGATGCTCAGCAAATATTTGTTAAATACATGACAGAATTGGTTAATTTCTCCAGGCCCCGATATATGAAAAGCTCTCCTCCCTCTTCAATGTTGGGCAGGAATCCTGGGAGGCAGCTAGAGGGGGAATGTCTGACCAACAGAGACCTGAAGCTTACATATAAAACATTATGCAGCACCTTGGCCAGTTCCTTTTCCTTTCCCAGCATAGCAGGTCCTCCATTCAATAACATTTTAACACTGGGATTCTCTTGGGTGAGAATGCGAGAACATGGTCCAAAAGAGGATTTCCTATGAGAAGCAAGAGAACTCTGAGAATGAGATCTCCGGCCTATAGCTCCCTCTGAATGAGGAAGTTGTCTTCCTGGAGTTCTTCTGGTCCAGGGGTCACTGCCACCACTGAAACACCTTTTTATTTTGTTTCCCTCTGTCAATTGTGACAGACAGTATCTGCTAGACAAACTATATTTATTAAGTAATCATTGCTTCAACTTCATTTTTTTAAAATTCATCAAAGGCATTTACACCTCTGATACCCAGCAAGAAAAGGGGAAGGGACAAGTTGACATTCTACTTCTGTAACATTTGAAACAGGTTAAAAGAAAATGGCCTGATGGAAGGGGTTTTAAAAAAAGCACTGGCTGGAACACCAGCAGGAATGTGTTCTAATCCTGCAGCTAAGACTTTGGGGAAGTTTTCTACTTGCCTGTAAAATGACAGGGTTGAATCATTTTATCTCAAAGGATTCCTTCTAGCTCCAGAATTATAGACCTTTATAGAACACTAAAGAGAAAACACTCCTATACAGGTTACAAAACAATACAGACTAAATTAAGTTCAATTTTATGGGGTATCTAAAGGCAATTCAATTTTTATTTAGGAAGAACCTAGACAACATCAATTCAGAAAACGTTATTCATTTAGAGATTCTGAGTTTCACCTTTCAATGTGATTCCATAAACCTGGGCTCTTATCAAATGTCCCAACCCTCAGCAATTTACTTAACCTACCTTAGTTTTCTCATCTATAGGATAACTCTTACCTGCACTTAGCACAGAGACAAGGAAAGCACTCAACAAATGGTAACTATAACACAACATAAATAAACTCTATCATAATTAACTTCACTGACCTCTTTGTTCAGTTTAATCTATCACCATTACAGTTACCTATCTTCAGTTTCAAGGTTATCTTTTCTTAAGTGGCAGAAAGACGAATAAGTTTCAGTTTATCAAATATTCTCTGGATCTAGGTTTTATCATTTGCAAATGCAGAGCTGGGACTAAGTGGTATTTAAATTATATAAATTAGAATATTACATTACACACTACAAATGGATGCATACTTCTGACACTACAAAGGCATTGAGGAAGAAAGATAGTTGAGCAGAAAAAATCAGGAATAAGTTCTTAGAGCAACATGACCTAATAAGAGCGACAGAGCAAGAATGAATGGCTAAAGAGAAATTTATTACTGCCTATAAAGGGAGGTAAGCGTGAAAATGCTTTGAAGTATCTCTCCTACCCACATGAAGCACGTATGAGTACAAAAAGCAAGCATCTGGGCAGGAAAATGACAGGACCCATTTGACACTTGGCTGAGCATAATATTCCTTTGATTATTCATAAGTGACTCCAAAATCTTTAAGTGCCTTAGGAACTAAATCAGAAACCTCAGTTATTGTAGGAATTAGTCGGCACAATGCTAGGTAAGCCAGCTTAACTATTTGGGTAAACAGATTTTTTTAAATGGTAATCAGAAATAATCATTGGCTAGGAGTTCTGGGTTCTAGAACTGACTTTGCCACAAAGTCACCATGTGACAAGTCACTTCCTTTCATAATACAAATCAACAGAATGAAGTAAAATGTTATCAGGAAAAAACTTTATTTAGAAGGTTTATGAAATAAATGTTCCTTTCCACTTGGCTGAGAGCATACAATTCACTGAAGTAGTCCAGTCATGATCTGGCTATCGTCCACCCAGCAATCTGCTGAAAAAGTACAGCGTGAGAAAGAAAAGGGGAGGAAATTGTCAACTTGAGTGTCTTGAGAAATTTCCACACTGATCCCATAAAACATGTTTACCTGACAAATGGCTATTCCCTAACATTTGATATAACAGAAAATGAGCAAAAGATTACATGTTTTAAAAGTATAAGAAAAAAAATTCAAATACCTAATGTGCAGTGATGTCATAGATGGCTACTAAGATGCAAAGATTGCTAAGTGAAGGAAGAGCCCTGCTAAAAGCATACTAACGCTACTGCTCTTGTACAAAGCTTTTAAAGCCCTAGAATTAAAGGCTAACGTTGAAACTACAAAACATTTCCCAAACACCCAACCTTCAATAACTGCTCTGAAGAAAGTAAAAGCCTCAAGCAACCTTTCCCAAAAGACTGGCAATGGGAGAGTGATTTGGGCTGTTTTTAACATAATCACAAGAACTATTTGTTGTAGCAATGCAGTGTCACCATGACAGATAAGTGGAATCTACATTTTATTGAGGGAAATAAGAACTTAAGGCCCATTTTCAACTGACCAAATGTGTAAAACTGTACACAACATTCAATGCTGGTAAGGAAACACTGTTGGCAGGAAAGAAAATTAGCAGTACCGTTCATTTATCTGCCAATATTCTCAAAATGGGCACACAGCATTGTTCTAAATAAGCTATCTGTGATCATTTACTGGGTCATAACTAGCATTTTTCAAAAAGATAAAATGGGATAGAAAAGAGAGTGCATATAGCATCTAGTAAAGTATTATTTTGTGAAAGTTTTGTTTCAGTTATATATGTGTGTGTACATACATCTAAAGACATAAATATAATTACGTAACAGGTGTTTTTAAATGTAAGTAACAGTCAAAGAAGTTTGGAATTAAGCAATCACCTTAACAACCATAAGTCATCCAAGAAATGAAGGGAAATCAATCAAAAATGCATTTGCTATTTAACTTTAATTTTAAGAGAGCACCATTATCACGCTGGTAAAACCTTCCTGGATGTTCTGGGGGCTTCTGAACTTGATAACCCTGAAAATCTCAGGAGGAACTTCTCCTGCTGGTAGACCACTCTTAATTTCTTCAGGGTTTTGCAATCCAAAAAGGCAAGAAAATTTGCCTTTCTTTGGTAAATGACTTCAGGGCCTCAAAATTCCATTTTTCTAGAATAACTAGAGACTGAGGTTAGTCCAAATAAAAGAACTTTCCTATGAAATTGAAAACTGACAAACTTATTCTAAGAAAATCAGTGGGAATAACTACGACATGTGAATAAAACGTAACAAAGCCTGTTTATATCCATCATCTCTTAATTCTCACAACCATCTAAGAGGAAGAGGGCGTTATTGCTGTACAGTTGTATGTGAGGAGGAAATTTAGACTCAGAAGCCTTGGTTCATGAGGTTGCAGTTGAGACCCAAAGTCTATCACAACATGCTGTGAGCTAGGGAGAAAAAAGCAGATGCTTCTTTTTCCATTACGAGAAGTGTTCTGACTGTAGAAGCTAAGATCATGTACATGTGACGAGGCTTCCATTCCATTTCCATTCTCCTCATCTATAAAATGAGAACACTAGTACTCACTTTGCAGGATGTTGGAAGGATTACGGATAGCATGTGTGAAAGGCCAGCTTTGTGCTGGGCACACAATCAGAAGAACTTAGAACATGGTCGCCGCAGCTGCTTCTGGTTAAGTGGACAGTGTCCTCTCTTCAGGGACAGGTACTCACTCCCTCAAAGCCAGCTGAGGCTCAGGACATGAGTGAGCAGTATCTCTGGATGCAAAGGTCCCACTCTGGCTTGGAATAGAGATGGGCCATCCCTGCTGATCTCAGCAATCCTACAGGTTTCCTCCAGGCAGTCTTACTCCTGTCCTTCTCTTCATGTTCCTCTGAGGCAGGGACCCAAATAGGATCCATGAATGGGTTTCAGTGTTTCGTGGAGCCCCTGACATTAGATATTAGAACCGTGTGTCAGTATGTATTTTTCTGGGATAAGCATCCATTGCTTCCACCAAATTCTCAAGGAGGTTATACACTACCACCCCTACCCCAAGTTAAGAGCTATTGCTCTAAATTACCCACTGCAGATCACATATTTCCCTCATATTGTCTCCTGTTGGACCACTGACTCACACTAGACATAAACTTTAGGTGCATAAACAGTTTGGGAAAGCCTTTATAAGCTACATGGCCTTAATCATACAGCAGGTACTCACATGAAAGAGAACACTTATGCTCTAAGAGCCATACTAAGAGTGACTGCTACTTACTGAAGGCCTACTGCATGTCAGGCACTGACCCTGGTGCTTCACATATGTGATCTCCAATCCTCACAACAACTCATGCACACATGCATCCACCCCTACATTGTATTTTACAAGCCAAGCACAATACTATGGGATGCGGATGCAATGGTAAGAATTCAAAGATAGGGTACTGGCCTGCATGGAGCTTACATTTACATGGGAGAAAAAGATATCAATCAAAGATCACTCAAGAAAATGTACAATTACAACTGAGCTAAATATTATAAAGAAGAGATACACAGTGCTCTAAGAGCCCACTATAGGTAGAATAAACTTTTTTACAGAGTTCAGGAAGGGATTCCTTGAGAAATCATGATTAAGTTTAAGTCTAAAGAAAGAGTAAACACTTCACTGGGGAGAGTGGGAGGTGGGGGTGGAATAGAAAGAAGAGAAAAGAGAAAAAAGAGCTTTCCAGGCAAAAGGCATGTTCCAAAGCCCTGTGGCAGGAGGGCACCTAGAATCTCAGGTGTGGAGGTGTGCAAAGCAAGAGGGAATATGGACCGACTTGGGGCTGGATCTGCACAGGGGCCAGGCCCTGGAAAGCCTTGTATGCCATATTAAGGAATTCAGTTATATTCTTAGAGCACAAGGAAGAAGACATGGCTATGTTTTGCTCTGAGAGTGAAATAATCAGATTTGCTCCTCAAAGGATTGCTTTGGATGATATGGGGACAGACTGGAGGTCAGAGCAGACACAAGGAGACCATTAGGAAGCTATGCAGTAAAGCAGATAAAAGACCACAGCAGCTTAAACTGGGGTGGTGGCAGAAGAAATGCAAAGGCAGCAGACTGAGAAGTTTAGGAAACAAAATCCACATGATATGGGGATGGTAAAAGACAGAGAGGTGTCTGGCAGGCTGCCCAGATATCTGGCTTATTTGACTGAATGGATAGCAGCGACATTCCAAGACAGTGATGCCCAGACTTGGGGTGAAGGTCATGAGTTCAGCTTGGACAAGTTGAATTTGAAGGGCTGGAGAAGGCAAGAAGGTAGTTGGATAACAAGGGATGAGGTCCAAAGGCAGGTTCGTAATGGAAGAAGTGGTCATAGGCTTCATGGAAACAATGAGATCCCCCCAGAAAACAGTATGAAAAGAGAAATGTAGAGGGATGCCAACATTTCTTCATCTTACATGTGAAGACACCAAGGCTCACAGAGGAACAGTAACTTCTCCAAGGGTTTCGAAGTGCTGGTAAGAGGAAAAAGCAGGGAAGAGTAAAACACGAAGCCAGGGCACAACTGCAAGGAGTTCACAGTAGGGAAAAAAAAATGCCTATTTCTTTTGAAGAATATGGTAGAAACCTTCAAAGAAACTTCAACAATCAGAAGCACTGAAGAGAAATTAGAATTACATGAAAGAGAATGAACCAGATTAATGCAGAAAAAGCAGAAATGACTTCAAGTGATGTTTAGATTTCACAGAAATCTACTTTCCCCAGAGCCTTCTGTGATTTAGATCAGTCCACAACGATCTCTCCTTCCTCTCAACGTTCACATATCAGGTGCCCATTAAATGCCCAGCATGCCCCTAAATGTTGAGGATACAGTGTGGTTGGTAAACAATTTCTGTGCTAACATTGTACACAGGCTGGTGAGGGACAGGGGCAAGCAGACAACCCAACCAATGACTGACATTAGAGCTAGGAGAGAGGCTGCTACAGGAGAGGAATATCAAATAGAGCAAGGAATTAGCCAGTGCTTCCCAGGGGTGATGACCAGAAAGAGGACTGAGGCCCTAGCCTGGTGAAGGAAGAGAGACAGAGAAACGCATGTCTGAAGGCAGAGAGGTGGGAGGAAGCATGCGGCATTTGGAGGGCACAGTTGTAGCCAGAACATAGGCTGCATCTTGAGAGAATATCAGTAGATAAGGCTAGAGTGATTGGCAGGAGGCAGGTTTGAAGAGGCCCTGAAGGCCAAGCTAATTTATTTTAATTTTATCCTGAAGTCGACAGAAACCACAGAGGGTTTTAAGTAGAAGACCGACATGATCAAGTTTATAGGCTACAAAATGCATTTGGACAGCAGTGTGGGGAATGTATGGAAGGAACATTCAGGACCACAGATAGGGAAGTCTGCCAGAAGGCCATGGAACTCCTACAAAGCCAACAATGAGCATGGCTTCTGGTGAATCTTTTCAGAACAAGACAGGACATCGACAAACAACCAAAGTAATCATCCGCATCATTTCACTGGTACTTCTCTTCTGTTACCTGAATTTCTAGTTAACTTTCCACGAGTAAGTGTCTCAACTTGCCTGGAAGATCTCAGGTTCCATAAGAATAGGTATAATCATACCTCGCAGTTTCTAGCCCACAAGGAGGTGCTCAACATATATGCTGAGCAATTCCAGGCTTTCCTGAGATGCGACCCTAACCCAGTGAAGGGCTCTGTGTCTGAAATTGGCAGATGATTGGTCTCAGGGTCAGGACACTGGTAAACTCGCCTAGAGCACTGTAAAAGAGACTCCAGAGATTTGTTCAGTCTTTGAAAAGATGCTATTGAAGAAGAAAGGAAGTAGATGCATATTGAGCACCTGCTATATCCTTGGCATTTTATTCACATTATCATGTTTAATCTTCACAAAGTCTTGTAGGAGGCAGTATTATTACCATTTAACAGACACACTAAAGTGAAGAAAGAGCGTGCAAATTCCCCAAGGTCACTGAGCTACATCGCAAGTAGCAATGTTGGGTGTCAAATCCATGTCTATTTGATTCCAAAGGTCAAACAAAGACCACCTCCACCCTAATGATTCAAGCATGGAATGGAAGAAAGCATACAGGCTTTAAAATCAACCATTTGGCCATGTGACTTTGAGTCTCAATTTCATCAAATGGGTAATTCAGATACTAATAACACCTATTTCACAAAGTTATTACAAAATCAAGTATGTGAAAGTCCCTTTTAAATTATAAAGTGCTCCAAAAATTATTATTTTGGTATAAGTAAACTTTGGGGGAGGACCACTTATTTACCACACACAATTTGAATTACAGTTGCTTTCAAATGCAGGCCATTTAACCCTGCCTGCTAACGTAACAGGACCTCACCCTAGACTGGACTTTAAATTATTAATGGTTGGCCTCATTGTTACTAATTGAGCTACAGTTCTGTGAAATTGCCTGGAGGAAAAGAAAAGCATTTTAATAAAAAAACCAATCCTCAGTCATCAATTTAAAAAGGACTTCCTCCAAAAGAGTGTACTTAAAAAAAGGTATCTTAAGTTCAGGCTAAGGAATAATCAGGCTATCAGTTAAAGGTCTCTTTTTCTCTCAGCTCTGATATATCTACATTGAAATTATCCCATTTGATTTCATAACTTCATAATGCTAATCAATTTTTTATTTTCAATTTAGAACTCTTATAAGGCTAAGATAGTTTATTATATATCTCATCACTTCTAAAAGACATTTACAATAGTCTTTCATTCACTGAAAAATTTTATTGAGTGTCTACTATGTTGACATAGATAGTACAAGGGGGTAAAACAGTAAATGAGATCAGAGAGTTAAGTGCGAGATCAGAAAGGGATGGATTGATCACACATGGTCCCATCATGAGAAGGCTTCATGGTGGAGATAGAATTTCAATAAAGAGAGAGAGTTTCTTGGAATTTTCACATAATATGTTTTGGGAAGATGATACAACATGAGGACAAAGAGCTATAGAAAAAGTTATAGGTATATTTGATTAGGGAGGTTGTCTTCTGAAAAACAGACAAGCTTAGTTAGAGAAATGGTTTATGAGGGAAATAGCGTAAGACGAGGCTAGAAAAGTAGCTTGGAGCTAGAAGGAAGACACCAATAACTCTTGATCAACAAATTATATAGCAAATGCGAATAGTTTGAGGAAGGTTTTTCTATAGCAGTGGTGTGCAAGATGGAAGCAAAAAGACTTTGTCTAAGAGTGAGGTAATCAGGGCCTGAAATACAGTGGTAGCACTGAGAATATATTAAAACACAGATATAAAATATATCAGGAAGGAAAACTGAAATAACGTTATTACTAATGGGAAGCGAGGAATCCAAAATTACTCTGAGGTGCAACAGAGCTAGGAAAATCTGAAGTGGGAGCTGACTTGAGAACTGCAGTGGGGAGAGAGTGAAGGTAAAGAAATGTTCTGAAACATTCTTTGAAGGGCTGAAGAAATCTAAATGAGTTTGAATTTTTAGGTGGTGTATCATAACAGGAACACTGGATTTTTTTGCTGGACAATAAAATGATACTCAAAGTTTCTCTGACCTTTGTCCTTTGACCCTTGAAGAAATCACTGCAGTGTTTAAGCAAGGAAACCAGCACCATGTTCTCATCATACTTGATCAAGAAGTAAGGTAGCGCTGAGACTCCTTCTGTTTGACAAAGATCATCATATGCACGCTCAAGGGCTTGAATCTGCAAAGAAGAAACACTGAGTTATCCTCCAGACAATTACATATCTGGTTCTGAGCTAAAAATTAACATAAAATAAAGGTACTTTCAAGCCACAAGACTGGAAATGACTGATCACACCCCCGTCGCTCTTTTGCAGCAAATGAACATGAAAGTGCCCCCAAATGATATACTTCACTTTTATGTGACATCTTTCACGTGCATGCTGGTATGTCTTAGCGGCACGAAGGGACATTTTATGGTACAGCATGGTGGTTCTCTAAGATGTCAATCACAAAGGTTGAGAGAGGTATCCAAATATTATTTTTCTCCTGTGATAACCAAGCATGAATCTACCACTGATAAATTTTACCATGGACTTATGCATAATCTTTAACAGCTTTACTGAGACAAACTTTCACTTACCAATCAACTGACCCGTTTACAGAGCACAATTCAGTGCTGTTTTTAGAGACAGAATTTCAATAAGGAGAGTTTTTTAGGATTTTCACAGAATATGTTTTGGGAAGATGATACAACATGAAGACAAAGACATATAAAAAGAGTTCTTTCATTAGGGAGGCTGTCTGGCGAAAACAGACAAGCTTAATTGGAGAAATGCCTTATTGGTGAAATTCAAGTTCACAGGATTATGCAACCATCACCACAATAAGTTGAGAACATTTTTGTCTCCCCCTAAAAGAAAATTCATACCCATCAGCAGTCAATACCTATGCGTAATCCTTTTCCCCCACTTATATTCCTCCTTGGGAAATTAGTTTCACAAAACTACAACCTTTGATTTGCCTTACTAAACAAATATTATTTTTTAATCAGTAAGGGCTGTTCCATGGCTTAACAATGCCATGGAACAGCCCTTACTGATTAACAATGCAAGATTTCTGTGACTGATGTCCTTCATGAATTCAAATCATTTTACCACTCAATTTTTTTCCTCAACAGTCAGAATTTTTGGTTTAGGGCCTGTGTTCTACCAGCCTGATTATTTTCATTTCTCTTCTTGGGACTATCCCTAATGACCTTATTATCTTTTTTAAACTGCAAAGACTAGTCTGCATGTACCATTCTTGATGTAGAACTTCTGCTACTTGGCACGAGGTAAGAAGAATGTCTTCTATTTGTTTTTAAAGACTCTCTTCTCAAAGTATATTGACTTATGATCCCCCATACTTAAAGTGAAGACCACATTTTAGCAAATTCTTACAGTCTTATTAAATGTTCCTATACTTCCTCCCTACTGGCTTAGCATTTCACCAAATTCACTGAAAACCTGGAAAATTATTGCTCACTACTTATTCAAAATGATTTTACAAACATTTTGTGAATAAGTCTTTTCCTCGTACCATCTTTGGAGGATTCCACAATGACCATCTATTCATCCAGACAAGTGTTTATTTGTCTTTAGAATATACTAGACAAACTATTATTGCACATTAAACCCAATTTCACCTGCATTTTGTTTTATTGATCATACCTGTTTTGGTG
This sequence comes from Pteropus medius, assembly GCF_902729225.1. Classification (NCBI taxonomy): domain Eukaryota; kingdom Metazoa; phylum Chordata; class Mammalia; order Chiroptera; family Pteropodidae; genus Pteropus; species Pteropus medius. Next base: position 3,851,055 of record NW_024349800.1, on the reverse strand, counting down.
AAAACCTTTGATCCAAGCCCACTGGCTTCTGAATGAGGGGTATGCTCTCTGGAAGGCAGAGGGCAGGAGAGCAAAACCAATAGTAGAAATGGTACTTCTTTAGATCCTAGAAGAAAAAATATAACATAGGGCATCAGAAAAGCACCAATGACTAAACTGAAATGTATATATTAATGTAACTTCCCATAGCCATGAAAAACAGAAAAACTGATAAACATAAGATGACTAGCTTATCAGAAATTCTCATCTCCAGCAGAACTCATGATGGAATATTGAATTTGTCTTTATCTCAAAACACTCCCACACACCACACACTACTATATCGCAATAAACATAATATAGTTTTTCAGCCACATGCTAACAAAGTGTTCAGTAAGTAATTGACATTATTGTCATCATTGTTTAATATACAAAATCACTCTGGGAGGTAACTATTATCATCCATTTTAAAGACAGAAAACTGAAACCTAGAGAAAAATGAAGAACTTGAACAAAACAAAGATCAGAACGCTGCTTTCCAAACTGAAGCTTTTGTCCATGGTACCAAACACACTCAATGTTGCATCTATGGAGACATGATCTCCAAACAGTTACCATCCTCTTCACAATCAAATGAGTTAAGCATGTTATTAAAGAAGGTATGCTATTCATAACCTATATGTGCTGAGATAATATAATGCTGCTTTCAGAAATGCCTTATTGTTGAAATTCAAATTAATAACTATTAAGTACTTGCTCTGTACAAGGCAAAACATTAGACACTGACAATAAGAAAATGAATAAAACCCAGTACCAGTCCTTGGGCAGCTCATTTTCTGCTCAAAGCAGAAATAAAGTGAGTACATGATTAACTGTATGAGTCACGGAAGAGGTTCTAAGAACTAAGGAACATCGATAATATAAAAGATTACACTTTCAGGGGTGAGTCTGACTGTTCCCCCAGCAGGGGAACCAATGCAGGAGAAAGGACTAGTGAAGCTGTCCTAGATACAGCTGTTCCCACTCAGGTTGAATGTTCTTGCTCCTGAATTCCTCCTACAGGGTCTGTGGCCTGAATCTCTCATGTGTAGGATCTAATAGTCATGAGGCTATTTGACAGTTTTACTCACCAGTTTGCCACCGCTGACCACTATGGACTTTATTTGGCTAATTAATTTTTTTCTTGAATCTTGCCACGAATAAAACAGTGGACAGTTGTTTTTATTAAGATGTAATTCACACACCATAAAATTGATGATGTTAAAGTATATAATTAAATGTTTTTTGTTTTTTTTTAATATATTGACAAGGCTGTACCATTATAACCACCCATTCTAGAATATTTTCATCATTCCAAAAAGAAACCCCTTTAGTAGAAACTCCCCATTCTCCCTCTCCTCAACCCCTGGAAACCACTAATCTATTTTCTGTCTCTCTGGATTTGCCTTTTCCAGGCTTTTCAAATAAATGAAAACATACTAGATGACTTTCTAAATATAAACTTATATATAAATGTGTGTCCAGATAAGTCTAGTAATTATAGTTTTCACACTCTTTAATTCTGCCACTAATTGATCAACTAGGAATAAATTCCCTTTTGACAACAGCAAAACAAACTGCAAAATTGAAATTAATGAAGTGTCTGTTCCTTTGAGTCCTAAAAAAAAGCAAAAACACCTCCAGAGATTATTCTTTCTTTTTGTACTTAAATGATTTATCATAACTGATCTTTAGTAAAAGGTTAAACAATTCAAGATGAAGGCCCTTACAATTTCTAAGCAGCTTTATCAGGCCATCTTCAAAAGTCCAAAGGCTTGAATTTCTCAGAATTCTTTTCAGGATACAAAAGACCTTTATTAAATTAAACATAAAGCCCTTGGTATCTGAAGATTTTAAAAGATAGAGACTTTTAATTTTTTTAAAAGGTGGGTTGAGAATGCTCAGTAAAAGGCCAACAAGGCCAACATACATACTGACTCTGAGAAATGCCTTAAAACTTTACGTTCTTTTCCATTTAAATGTAAATTGTCAACTAGATTCCACTAACTAAAATTCTTAGTATGGAAAATATACTGATGTTAAAGTAACAAAACCAGAAATCTTGAGCACTACTTATATTTATCCCAGTAGCGAACCTACAAAATGACTAAATTTTATAGACAAATTATCAATGCCAAATTGCACCTAGTAATCCTGTGAAGAATTTAAAAGTTTTTCTATGTCCACACTATTACATGGAAAGCACTATAACTTGTTAGAAAATGTGCTCCTTGTAGATAGCCATCCTTTGGTATGGCCTCCAGTTTGATTCCTATCATTCTCTCAGTAAACCAGAGAGGCAGCATTCAGAAGAAATGAAGGATTAGTTCATCGGGGAGGAAGAAAGGCAAGACCTATAACTTGGCAAAAATGAAAAAAGAGAGAAAAATGTGGGGAAGAGGATTAACATCTGAAGCTAACAAAGCTGTGGTCCAACATCACACTTTATATTGATCTACATCAATATGTTTATATGCCCCCTCCATAGAACTTATTCTAAAGAAATAAAATGAACAGGGGGGGAAAATCAGTATGGCCACTATTGTTTATTACAACATTGTTTTAAATAGTGAATATAGGAAACAACCTAGCTGTACAAGAGTCTATAGTATATACACTTAACAGAATACTATGTAGCCATGCTTTATTACAAAGGATAAATTACTTTTATATGTAGATATATACAGGTATGCACACACATATATAAAATGTACAGTTTTATCGCACTTTGCTTTATTGTGCTTTACAGATATTACGTTTTTTACAACTTGAAGGCAAAATCCGCCACCAGCAAAAAGATTATGACTCAGTTTACTGCAATACCCACTTTACTGAAGTGGTCTGGAAACAAACCTGCAATATCTCCGAGGTATGCTTGTACATATATACATGTATATATGTACATACACACGTGCACACGCATGTGTGTATATGGGTGTGTATATGGGTAGAAGGGTAGCTGGTATCTCTACAATCAACCTTTTCCACTCTCCCAACATCACCGAGATCAGGTTCTTTTCCCTACTTCCCTAGACAGCAAATGTTACTCTAATGTGATTTCTTTTCCTCTTCCAAGCTGCCCTTCATGTTCACTTTTAAGTAGATCTCACTTATATAAAACATTTTCTTTCTTATAAAAACACAATTGTGTGAACAAGTATGGAATGTCATCTCCTCTAGTCCAGAGCTGCTTGGGGATGGTTGGGGTCCCTGAGACATCTCCTTTTCCTTATGTTGATGGACCCAGCAACTGAGCTCTGCAGGACTGTATTTAGCAAAGACGTTAGCAACAAACCACTACTCCTTGAATCTGACTTCATCGTGTCTTGAATTACAACAGTTGGATTACTGTGTTATATAAACCATGCAACTACTACCAGTTGTATGACTATACCAGTATGGTAAGTGAGAATAAATTAATTTTGCATTGGTAATAAGTGCCAGCACTGTATTGGGCCACTAACCAAATGAGTATTTCTTTAATAGCCATGACTTGAATGACGCAAGGTAAAAGCCACTAGGAGAAGAGAGCAAACTGTACTATTGGCACCCTGGGCCTGCTCAGGGCTCTGAGCAATCTAAGTGTGAGCGAGAGTCCATTTACTTACTGCAAATGTCAAGAGGAGAAACTTGTTGAGGAGGACAGGGTTTTCAAGAGCAGCACCAGATTTTATGGATTCCCATATCTGCCAAAAGAAAGAAAAACATCAGGCATCTCTGAGCTTCTCATTCTCAGACGAAGCGCAAAGATTTAAAGCACTTAACTCTTTCCTACAGGCCCAGCACCACTTACCACAGGCAATGAAGTCGGTTGTTACTTCACACTCCTCTCCACCAGCTGCACTACTGTAACAGGCTGAGGAAAGTGAGAGAACCCAGAAGCCGCCTTCTCTCTATGCGAGTCTTAGAATCAGAGGAGGCAACCAGCTCATTTCCATGCCTTTGATATTTCCTTCAACAAATATTTGTTTCCTATTATATATCAGGCACATCGAGGTTACCGAAATAAAAGACACAGTCCCTACCCTCAAGAAGTTTATAATCTAATGAGAGAGCCAGGCATACATGTCCAAGTATACCACCAGGTAGGGCAGGCTATCACAGAAGAATGCAGCATTTCTGGGAGGAACACTGAACTCAGCTAGGAGGTGGGAGCGAAAAGAGTCAGGGGAGTCTTTTGGGAGGCAGCGATTTGAGCTATGTATAAGGGATTTCTTCAAGTCTTATTTGGGATTATCTCATCCTGAGATATGAAGGAAAGAGAATGAACTTCGGGTTTATGAATACTCAGCAAGTACTGTGACTAGAAGCAGAAGCTGGTACTGGTTAGCAGCTGCTGATCACGGGATGTCTTAATAGCTAAGATTAGTTGCTAAACTTGTGTCACAAGCAAGACAAAGAGCTGTACCAATAAGAACCATTCTCCACATTTGGGTGGAAGGGGGAAATAAGCAAAGAAAAGTTCCTACTATTGAAATAATAACTGTGGAGGAGCTGGTCCACTAAGAGTCTCCCCACTTCTGATAAGCTGAGGTGGAGAGATTTTGAGGAAAGGCTGAACCCTGGGCAAGAGGTGGCAATTCCTGTGGGGAGCAACCCACTATTTTCCATGATGGATTAAGACCTGGCATGACTCTTCGGAGACAGCCTTTTAAATATGTAGCCAAAGCAGGAGCCCAGGAGCGGTCAAGTGTAGGCCAAGGAGAACAGCCATCATCGCCTGAGTCATGAGCTACATCCACCCTGAGGGACATAAGGGACACCCTCCTTAGGACCAAAGGCAAGAGACTTCCTTTTCTGACCATGGCACCACATAAATAAGACTCTTGTTTTTTAAGACTAGTGTAAAGATCACTTGATAAAGTGGGTTAGAGGGAATTGGGATAAATTGTCCCCCCATTCCAATTCCTCATACAAACTCAGATGTGAAGTAAAGACATTCCAGGCAGAGAGAATACTGTGTCCTGAGGATAAAGGAGAGAACAAAAAGTAGGTGAAGGAAAGACTCAGAAGTGATTTTCTATGACTGGGTCCAAGAAGGGGAGGGCAAGAGTGACAGGACAGAAAGGCCACAGAAGGCCACAGAGGCCAGGCCATGAAGGGCCTGGTAAGTCAGATGGAGTAGTTTAGATTTAGCCCTGAGGATACGAAGAGACTTTATGATTATCTCTGATGGCATGATGTGCTTAGGACTGGACAGTCTCTTCCAGGGCCACAGAGAATTCAAATGCATTTAGACACAGGAAAAGAACTCTTCAGAGGTCAAGCTGCTTCAAAATGCTAATTGGGGATCAGCAGTAAAGCTTTTCTCACACTGCCCGTCATGAATTCTGGCCCAAACCCAAGTGGAAGCCTCAATGTCTTTTCCTTGACCTTCCCACCAACACAGAAGCCCACAACTATCTTGGAGTAGCAACTATATACTAGTTTCTATGAGAGAATTGTGCACCTGACTAGAAACACCACGCCTGTGGAACCATGGAAAATATGATGGGTATATCATGTTTCCCCAGCTAACCTCATTTGCTGCTTGTTCCAATAGTAGCTTCTTATCTGCAGCCTTGAAAGCCTCGAGTGTGTTGGTGTTATATAGTGTTCCAACAGCTGGGCAGCAATGGGCTGGGGTGGGAGCACTCCTGGATACAAGAAAAACATGGTTAAGCAAGCATAGCTGGGACTCAGAGATCCAGGAAGTAACAAATAAACCAGCACAACAGCAGGAAACAGAGAACAGTGCTCTGTAGGGGCAAACAGAAGACTGATTGTACATTTCTTTGGAAAAAGATGAATATCATTGCTTAAGAAATAAAAACAGGCACTGTATCCCCCCAAAGCCTCTATATTCCCCTTACCCGAATCTCTCAGCATACTTTTCCTTTCACTAGCCCCCAAATATAAGTTCTTTTTCTATTTTTTATTCTTTCCCATCTTTAACCTGAAAGGGAAACATTGTTTATTGAGCTTCTACTGTGCCAAGAACTGTACAAGGCTTGAATTCTCATAACAGCTCGTCCCACTATTTATAAGTTTAAAGAAACTTGCCTATGGTCACATAAGAATAGGCAGAACTAGAACCTAAAGTCAGAACTAGTTGGCTCCAAGATGTTGTGCTGCCTACTCTGCACTCAAGCCCTCCCAGGCTTCAGGGCCCTGTTCCAAAACCTCCTCCTCCAGGAAGCCATCTCCCATTATCTCCAGTAATGGTTTATACATAAAACTGAGCATAATATTTTAGAATGTTTTCAAGACCAACAGTTATATACACCAAACAGGAGGACAGTAAGCTCCCTGAGGACAGAGAATATGCCTTCCTCTTCTAACTGTCCTACAACTGAGCACAGCCCAAACAGGCTCTGCACAGATCTGCTGCTGAGCAAATCCCTGGTCGTTGTCTAAGTCACCTAGACAAAATGTATTACACCTGGGCTACGTGCCAATCCTTCACGCCACATGTGTACTGTACACTGCCCCCAAAGGCTTCACGGTCTTCAGAGTAATCAGTCAGGAGAGGAAGATGAGTTGATGCTGAACATAAACTCAGATGTGGAGAAATCTGGTCTCTTCCCTGAAATGACTGACTTGTTTCAGAGGTTACAGATGCTAAATGTAAATACCGTTGTCATTTAAGAACCTACTGCAGAAAGAATGCATTTTTATTGATTGCACTGATGGTAGTTGTATGGTTTAAAAGACCAGTGTCTCTTCATTCGAAGTCTGTATAAAATTGAGTTCGGGAGGCTGTAAGAAGAGATCTAAGCCTAGAACAGGCATGGAGAAGTGCAATGAGTGACAAAGATTCTGCCAAATGCTATCTGTAAGGCTCAAATGCCAAGTCTTGAGGGAGAAGTAACTTCCAATGGCCAGAGCCTTCCTCTGGGAGCTGATGAGTCAGCAATCATAAGTTGTTTGTCACTACTCTACTCCAATAAAAGAATATTTTTCATCCAGGTGAGATGAGGCTATCAAAGATAGTCTTTATAAGAAAAAGAAATCACAAAGAGGTGAGATTATTCTACAGGGAAGAAGAAAGCAGAGTAGTTAGTAAACTAGGTTCTCTACATTCAGACCTGGCTTTATGAAACTACCAGTGAAACAGGATGCTGAAACAGCAGGAAGGAGGCTGTGAACTAATACAGATACAAGCACAAGAAAGGAAGGTACCCTCCTTCCTAAATGTCCAAAAGTCCTAGGTTTGTGAAAGCCATGCCAAAGCCTTGCTCTGAGAGTGGAGGAAACTATATCATGAGAATTCAAGCCAGGACAGCTACTCTCCTAGAACATCAGTGCTCATGCTAGTTGGTGAGGACAAGATGAAGTTTCAAAGGAGCATTTTTCATGACTAAAGTTCCACCAGGGGAGGGAAACAAATTTAAAAAGTGAAAATGGGAGGGAAAGCCATTCTACCAGTTTCTCAAGGTTCAAGTTCCACTTGTTTCACAAAGGGGTGGCTCAGATGAGGACTGGAAAGAGCCCTAGACTTTGAAACAAGAGAATTTAGTCCAAATTCTGGTCTTGGACATTTATTAGTTTAGTTTCCTTTCCCATGGCTCCATTTACCTAAAATGTCTAGAATAGGTAAATCCACAGAGACAGAAAGTGGATTCCTGGTCGCGTGAAGTAGAGAGGGGGATGGACAGAATAAATTAAGTGACTGTACCTTTTTGAAAGGTAAATTTTATTATATCTCAATATAATTCTGTTTTAAAAATCAAAATTAGAAATCTTCCCCATATACTAAAACCAACAGTGAACTCGCAATGATGTGTACACTCACCTGGGAAAGAATGGATGTTGCAAAGATCTGCAGCCTAGACCTGCTTGGGGGTGTTACTTCAGGAAACTCGGCCTTCATTTCACTCGGTCTCTTGGTTATTACTCAGGAAAGTACTGAGACTATTTTGCACCTGTTATTCATACTTGACCAAGGGTAGCCATGTGGCCAGAGCCTCCGGAACAGACAGGCAGTGAAGGTGGCCAGGATGGAATAAATCCCCCAGAAGGGCAGAGGTCACTTTTCACACTTGCAGAAATCTTACTCTATGAGCACAGCTTTGCATGGGCACAGGGAACTTTGTAAACCTGGGAAGTCATACTCAGTCTGGGAGCAAGCTGCATTATCTCCTGTTTTCCACAATAATCTGAGTTCCCGTTTATAACATCTTCTTACAGAGTCCATTGGTGTCTTTCTGTCAACCACGCCCTATCCCATTTTGACAGCTACATACTTAGACTGCTTGTAACTGAATCCAACAATTATTTTAGCCACTAGTACCTGTCAGATCTGTTTTAAGTGCTAGTGAGATAGCGGAGAATAAGACATAGCTTGCACCCTGCAGAAACGATTTTGTATATCAGCCTTATTTCCCTAGCTACTTTTTAAGTTCTTTGAGGGCAAGGATTATGCCTCCTATTTCTCTAAGTCCAACTCAAGGCTTAGAAAATAAAAATATTTCTATGACTAAAAATATAAGTTTTCCTCAAGGGAAAGAGGGCCAGGGAAAGAAAAAAAAATTTTTTTAAACCAGTTTCACTTTTATTTTATTTTATTTATTTATTTATTTATTTATTTATTTATTTATTTATTTATTTAATTTTATTTTATTTTATTTTATTTTATTTTATTTTATTTTAATGTATGTATGTATGTATGCATGCATGCGAGGCAACCCTTGGTTGACCTCACAGATTGCAAGGACCTTGTCAGCTTACAATTTTTTATTTTTAATTTTTTAATTTTTTATTTTTTTATTTTTTTACACCTACAGCACCTGGTTTTCCTAGGTGGTCTCCCATCCAAGTACTAACCGGCCCAACCCTGCTTAGCTTCCGAGATCAGATGGGATCAGGCTTGTTCAAGGTGGCATGGCCGTAGACCAGTTTCACATTTATACAGAGACTGTACATCAAAATCAATTCTCTTCTTAAACAGAAACAGAATACATACAAGATGCTTGTATCTGGGCACCACATTTCCCAGTCTTCTTTGTAAGACAGCTGAGGCCTTTTACTCTCCCCTAGCAGAATTTGAGTGTAGGGAAGCATCTAGGACCTTTAAGAGACTGTGTGTGTTTCCTCCACCCGTTTTCACCCTAGCTCTCATCTCCTTTCTATCTATTGTTACCTGAAGGTGACAATTCAGTCTTAAGCATCCAAAGGCATGCCCCCCAGGATGATGGAGCAATGAGAGGGAAGAAGACTGGACCACCACACTGAACTATGAAGTGGGCAAGAAACGAACTTCCTTTGTGTTTGTGCCATTACACTTTGGAGTCTGTTTCAGCAGTACACTCTATCCACAGCACCCTCTGATACAAGACAGTTGGTGCCTGATAAACTACTACTTGACTGATAATTCACCTAATACAGTGTAAAGAACAGGATCCTGTGTTGCTACCTTCTGGCAGAGATTCATGAGGCTTCCAGAGACTTAGAGAAAAAGAGATTTACCTGGTGCTATGCAAAGCTGAGATACTCTTGGCATCTATAAGTGCGAACTAGGACTATTAGCTCTTCAACTGTATCTTATTCCTCTCTGTATGCTCAGTGCCTAGAACATTCTATTATCAAGACACAGAGGAAACAACAGTACTTTTGAAGTAACTATTACTTCTCCACATTTATTACAGCATGGAGCACACTGTAATGCAAATATTTGTTTTCTATCTCTATCCAGGGCTCTTCCAGAGCTCTGTGTTTCATAAGTCTTTGTATTCCTAACGCCTACATATCCTGCACATAAGAAGCATTCAGTGTTTGATGAATAAATTCATAAAGATTTCTCTAAAAACCCATGTAGGTATACAGCAATAAAAACAAAGAAAAAACAATAACAATGAAAATAATTTGGATATAAATAACTCATTTCTTCTGAGGAGCTCTAAGTGCTTTCATTAAACTTCCTAACTGTCTTGCAAATATTTGTCTGTTCTGGCTGCTATAACAAAATACCATAGAACAATGGCTTATAAACAACAGAAATATATTTATCATAGTTCTGGAGGGCAGAAGTCCAAGATCACGGGACCAGCATGATCAGGTTCTGGTGAAGGCCCTCTTCTGGTTGCAGACTGCTTACTTTCTACTGTGCCCTCACATGGCAGAAGGAGCGAGGTAGCTCTCTGGGTCCTCTTTTATAAAGGCACTAACCTCATCCATGAGATCTCTGCCCTCATAATTTAATCACCTCCCAAAGTCCCCACCACCTAAGACTATAACCTTGGGCATTGGGTTTTCAATGTATTAATTTGGAGGGAAACAAAAATTCAGCACCAACCATCCTAAGAAAGAGGGACTTAGAAAATCACAGACTTTTAAAACTAGAAGGAACATTAGAAACTGACTGAGAAAGCTATAAGGACTTATTCTAGTAATTTGGTTGATCGGCTATAGAGAACAGGTCTTCAAACTTCAAATCTAGGGTTATTCTCACAACACTAGGGACTACGTTTTATTCTTGCTCATCTCTCCCAGTGCGTACGATGGAGCCTCAAACATTGTGAGTATTCAGTAGCTAAATTAAAAAAACATGACCAAAAAAATCGAGTAATTTCTATGAACGTCATAGATGCAGGATAACAAATTTTCTTGTCTTCTTGAACCAAAATTTCTGGATCACTGAAGTCTAAGATGTTTTGATTTTGTAATAAGATCAAGCCTACTTTCTGTGAACTGCTTTTTTTTCTATGATTGTTCCAAAGAACAAAAGTATTAATATCTTTTAAAAAACAATCTTCAGTCTAGTATCAGAATAAAGAAAGGAGCGAGGGTAGCTTAAGATGAACACTAGACTCTCCAGATTACACCACTGCTACTCCCCACTTTACCATCTTCAGATAATTCATTGCTTGTACACTGTCTGTATTTTCCTCATTATCTCACAATTGTTCCAAAAGTAACTTAGTCTTTGCCAAAACAGGACAGAGATTACTAGGATGTAATTTGTTTTGACAAGTAATCACAGGAATTTATTATGGAGCAAGAAAGTTCTGAAGAGAACAAGAAACACCAACACACACCTTTTAAAGATATAAAGACTAACACCATTGTTTGCATCTGTGTTATGGAATTTAATTTTGTAATTTGATTGAGATAAAGGAATAAAATGTGTTGACTTTCAAAGAGATTCAAAAAAAAATTCTAGGGACACTTTATTTGAAATACCCTAACTTTTGACTACTGCCACTTTCAAAAATGAAGCAGTCCTTACAAAGATCTCTTTGCTTTCCCCAAATCCCTAATCTTGACACTGCTAAGGTATAAGAAAGCAGAAAAATTTGATTTCACTTGAGCCTTTAATTCTTCAACCCTCAGTTGTCTTAGAGCCCTTCAACATGATTCCTGCTAAATTCTTTTCTGTAGAATTCAGTTTGACAGGATCACAAAAGACCTAATCAACAAATCCAATGGCCTGCACACTGAACTATGATCTTTCTGCTTCTGATGTTGCTGACTGTCTCTTTCCTTCCTGAAAGCAGTTCCTTCTTTGGTTTCCGTAACACTCTTCTGGTTCTTCCTCCTCTCGGACAACTCCTGTCTCCTTTGCTAGTTCTGTATCTTCTTGACCTCCTAATAAGTACATCCACTGTTCTGGCCCTTTCTTCTTCTTACCCTAGAGTCTCTTCCTCTCTTACAGCTTCATGATCTTTTCTACATGGAAGACTCCCAAATCTAGTCCGACCCTCCCTCTTTGACTCTAGTGCCTCCTGGACATTTCTACTGGACGCAGTCATCTCAAATGTTGACATGTTCTAAAACAAATTTATCTCCTCCTAAAATTATAGACCCGTCCTTGTTTCTCTAGTTCTGCAGAAGTTAATAAAATGCCCCCAGCTTCAAACTATAACCTCAGAAATACATTTTACCTTTTTCTCATCCTTGTTTCCTAAATTTGGCCACATGTGACCTAGGGCAAGCCATTTTACTTTTTGACCCATGGTTTCCTCATCTGAAAGAGAAAAATCACACCTGGCAGGTCTGAAAGAATTATGTATGGGAAAATGCCTAGCTAATTAAGTCAATAGATGCCCTTCTTCTCTTCAGCAACTCCCCACGGCCTCCAACCAGATAAAAATTTCTTTGAGGGCATAAGTCTTATTTCTTTGTATATCCCTATAATGCCTTTCATAGTGGCTTATATACAGAAGTAGCCTAAGAAACATTCACTGATGCCCATGAATAAGCAACTAAAGGAATAAGTCAAGAGGTTCCAATAAAGGATCAGGAAATATTAACTACAATCAAAATCAGAAGGGATGTTTTCTAATCTCAATCAATCTAAATGGTATTTGGAATCAAATGTAGTTGATGAAAAAAATAAATCAGATAGTCCTAAGCATCTAATACCTGTCTCTGTGTTATGAGAGGTAAAGAGAATCATGAGGAGCTGGGCCTGCTCACCAAGAGCTCTCCTAGTTTCCTTGTGGTCCACCTAAGAGGGAGTTTAAGAATGCTCATTCCTTGCAAAAAACAATGTTCCTTACTATAGATTTGGAGCAAAAAATACTCACATGTCAAAAGCACTGAACTCCAGTGTTAAGCGAGTTGGCAGCCCAGCAGAATCACCTGCACAGAAGCATTATGACATTTTCAATCATAAGTCAGTAATGGCAGCATTTAAAAAGAAAACATTTGTAAATAATTTTGTTCTCTTTGTTGAGGCAAAAGTGCCCTATCCAATTCCTGGTTAGTCAAACTAAGCAGGAACTTAGCAGAAAATGATAGAGCTTTTGTGAATTTGAGAAATTTGCCAAGAATATTTTAAAAATTCATTGGAAAAAAAATATTTGCAATCTCCTGCCCCAGCAAGATTAAGTAATCAGTATTATGTCTTTGAATTAATAACTCGGGTTTTACTTCTCCCTTTCTTACTCCCAAATAGGGAAGAAGAAGTGAAAAAACATGGGGAAAAAGTTAGAAAGTAAAATAGAAACTGGTGAAGATTGTAAAAGACAAGGGTGTTCCTTGTTAAAGGAAAGTAATCCTATACTAGAGGTCAGAGAAGATAACAGAAGATGATGGAGTTTAATATTGCCTACCATTGTAGTAATAACCCTTAATGTCCTTAGGAGCTTCATCCAGCCGATACTCATTCAGCTTCTTCTGGGTCAACTCATGCCAGAATCCAACATCCAAGGCACTGCTAAAGGGGGCAAACTGTAATTTGGAGAGTCCAGGATCCCCTGTAGCTGCTGCCATTATTTGTTGCTTGCTAAAAAACAAACAGAACACAATAAAATGGCACAAAACATGGTGAAAAAGATTTGTAATAATGTTTAATTAAAACATCAAACAGAAAGAAGTAAAATTATCTCTATCTGCAGAAAAAGTGATTTTTTTTCCTTAGGTGAGGCAACCCTTGGTTGACCTCACAGGTTGCAAGGACCCTGTCAGCTTACAATCCCTTATTTTTTTTTATTTTTTATGCCTACAGCATCTGGTCTTCCTAGGTGGTCTCCCAACCAAGTACTAACCAGGCCCGACCCTGCTTAGCTTCCGAGATCAGACAGATCAAGCTTGTTCAGGGTAGCATGGCTGTAGACAGAAAAAATGATTTTATATATAGAAAATCCTGAAGACTCAACCAAAACACTGTTAGAACTAATCAATGAATTCAGCAAATACAAAATTAATATGCAAAAATCAGTGGTGCTTCCATATACTAACAATGAATTTTCTGAAAATAAAGAAATCAATTCCATTTTCATTAGCATCAAAGACAATAAAATACTTAGGATGAATTTAACTAAGGAGGTGAAAGATCTCTACTCTGATAACTATAAGACATTGATGAAAGAAATTGAAGATGACACAAATAAGTGGAAAGGTAGCCTGTGTTCACGGCCTGGAAGAATATTGTTAAAAGATCAATACTATCACAAGCTATCTATAAATTCAATGTAATCCCTATCAAGATTCCAATGTTTTGTTGTTGTTGTTGTCGTTTTGTTTTTTTACAGAGGTAGAAAAAATACTCCTAAAATTTATATGGAACCACAAAAGACCCCAAATAGCCAAAGAAATCCTAAGAAAGAACAAAGCAGAAGGCATCACCGATCCTGATTTCAAGCCATACTATAAAGTCATCAAAACAGTATGGTACTGGCATAAAAACAGACAAAAAGATCAATGGAACAGAATCAAGAGCCCAGAAATAAACCCCAGCATATACAGTCATTTATATTTGACAAGAGAGCCAAGAATACTAAATGGAGAAAAGGCAGTCTTTCCAATAAAAGGTGCTGGGTTAATTGGATATTCACATTTAAAAGAAAGCAACTAGACCCATATCTTATATCACTCACAAAAATTAACTCAAAATTGATTTAAAGACTTAAATGTAAGACCTGAAACCATGAAACACATAGAAGAAAACCTAAGAATAAAGCTCCTTGACATGGGTTTTGGTAATGATATTTTGAATATGACCTAAAGCATGAGCAACAAAATAAAAAATAAACGAGGTAGACTACATCGAACTTCTGCACGGCAAAAGAAACCATCAACAAAGTGAAAAGACAACCTACAGAATGTGAAAGAATATTTGCAAACCATATATCTGATAATATGTATAAAGAACTCATACAACTCAACAGCAAAAAAAAACAAAACAAAAAACAAATGAGCAAAGGTCATTTCTCCGAAGAAGATATATGAAAAGCTAACAGGTACATGAAAAGATGTTTGACATCACTAGTCATTAGAGAAATGCACCACAGTGAGACATCACCTCATGCTTGTTAGAATGGCCATCATTAAATGGACAAGAGATAATAAATGTTGGTGTAGCTTTGGAGAGAAAGAAACACTTGTGCATTGTTGGTGGGATTGTAAATTGGCATAGCCACTATGGAAAACAGGATAGAGGATCCTCAAAAAATTAAAAATAGAACTACCATATGATCCAGCAATTCTACTTCTGGGAATATATCCAAAGGAAACAAAAACACTAACTCGAAAAGAGAGCTACATGTCCACATTCATAGTAACAATAATGAAGACATGGAAACAACCTAAGTGTCCATTAATGGATGAGTAGATAAAGAATCTGCGGTATATACAATGGAACATTATTCAGCCATCAAAAAATGAGGAAAACCTACCATTTGCAACAACATGGATGGACTGAGAAAGCATTATGCTAAGTGAAATAGGTCAGACAGAGAAAGACAAATACCATATAATCTCACTTACATATGGAATCTAAAGAAAAAAGAAATAAAAACCAAACTCACAGAATAAGAGGTGGAACTTGTTACCAGAGGTAAAGGGTGAAGGGAGGGGGAATTGGAGGAAGGTGGTCAAAAGGTACAAAGCACAGTTATAAGTACTAGGTATGTAATGTACAGCATGATGACTATAAAACTGCTGCTGTATGACATAGTTTTTAGGAGAGCTAGATACTAAGAGTTTGCATCACAAGGAAAATATTTTTCCTTTCTTACTTTTCTATTTAGTGTATGTATATGTGAAGATGGAAGTTAGCAGAACCCATTATGCAATCACTGCACCATGCTGTATGCCCTAAATTTATACAGTAATGTATGACAATTTTTTCTCAATACTGGAAGAAAAACAACCAACCAATCAAACAAAAAGTATGAGAGGTATTTGGGCTACCTGAAAACACAACTTTGGTTATCAACCTGAGTAATTTCCCTGTGTTATCGAGTTTAGACTCCTTACAACACAACTGCGTTTTCTTTTTTGCTTTTATTAATCCACTTTCATCTGAAACTACTGATGGCTGAATCAACTGAGATCTTATATGCAACTCTGATGAATTCTATCATTACTGTCTGCATCACTTCATCCTTCCCCTCCACAAATCAATACTATGAATAATTTATTATTGACATTATACACTATGAAAATGCTAGAAATAAATGTTAACAAATAAATATTGAATCGTTAATATAAAAACCATTACAATTTTTTTTTGGTCAGGAATCTGAAATATTTGATGGGGCTAGAAAGTATCATTGTTTATAAAAAAGACTATTAAACTCACACTTTTTTTTCTTAAAGATAGAAACTGTGGTGCTTCATCTTATAAAAAGAATTTATTATTTACAGAAAAGAACACTGTAATAAAGATACTTCTTTTTTTCTGGTGGAATCATAAAACTAATGAAAGTTACGGAAATTTTCAACTTTACTCTATTTTACATTTCATTTTCTCCCTCAAATCATCAAACAAATTTGACCCTCCAGGCGATCAAGCAGGTGTACACCATAACTCCTTACATTCCCTGCATACACTCTCAGGGTACACCATAACTCCTTACATTCCCTGCATACACTCACATACCCCAATCTGAGAAGGGCAATTCTAGAGAAACTTGGCAGTTCCAAAAAGCACAAGGTGATGAGGCCCCATCACTTACCATCCATCCAATTACCTCATGACCAGACAGATTAATATTTCTGCAGCAGAACGTATGAATAGTTACCCCAGATGGGATAATTTTTTTAAAAAAAGTCAATTCACATCCACTCAGAGAGGTTTTGTCCAAGTTTTGTACCGAGGTTATTAAATAGCTTTCACTTTTCCTAACTTGTTGTATTTTAGAATTAGAGATATGGAGCTTTGGACTGATAGTAACTATATGGAAAAATGTAAAGTTAGTATTACATAAAAGGGCTAAAAATCAAAAAGGAGGAGAGGAATGTGGGGCAGGGCAGGGAGGACGCTTCTGTGAAGGAGCTGGGCGCTGAGTTATGTCGAAAAGGATGAGCATGAAGGGGGAAGATGGGCAAAGAGTGGAAGGAACAAGAAGAGTTGGGGAACCGATATGGTAGAAACGAAGAAGCATGAGCCTAGCTGTCCTTAGTGGAGGGTTGGTACTGTGCAAGAGCAACATACACAAAGCTGAGCAGGTTGCACTATGAACACAGATGGAGAAGGCTTCAAGTGAGGCTGAAGAATTCCGGAGTGGAAAGCCAGTGGCAGTTTGGAATGGGGAATGTGACAGAATTCTGCAGTGGCAAAATTGCTTTGAAAGAGGCAGATAGGAAAAAGCATTTAACAGCCTAAAAATGTATGAAGACCTGGATTAGAGCAAAAGAAGTCAGGCTGAAAACAGAGACCCTCATCAGGGATGTTTTAAGAGAAAAGGTGACCCCAGTTGGTATCTTGGTGGATTCCAGGAATGAATGAGAGGAAAAAGCCCCTGGGGTGTCCAGCCCTGACTGGCTAGGAAAATGGCAGCTCCACTGAAAGAAAAGATCTGAAAGGCCGAGCCAGAGGCAGAAGAGTAATGATAAAGACATTTTCAGCCAAGATAATGGCAGAGGGAAGTGAAACAGGTCCAAGAAAATGGGCTGGCCCGAGAAGACAGACTCAGATTTCAGAGGCATTTACACTGAGATGACAGCTAAAGCAGGTGAGAATGCTCAGTTCATAAAATTACTCTGAGAAAGAAAAGCCACAGCCCAACAGGGTCCTATAGAATGCCCAGTTAGCGGGTAAGAAGAAATAGAACCAGCAGCATAAACAGAGGACACACAAAGGACAGTACAAAGCACTAGCTGGTACACCAGAATGGTATGTCTATCCACCAACCCAAAGGAATAAAAAAGTTGGAAGAGGGTAATGACGAATGGCAGAAAAGAACACTAAAAGTTAAAAGAAAAAAAAAAAGAGTCTTGGTCAATGCAATTGGATTTTAATTTTTAAAAAGAGTTCAGTGGTAGCTTTCTAAAGAACAATTTGAGGGTAGATTGTTAAAAACAGAACAAGCTTTAAGGGTCGGATCAGCATGGAGAAGTAACCAATTGTGTCCTCGGCAAGTTCCAGGGGGCTGGTTAAGTTTGCTACTGGATTCCTAATGGACAGGCTTAATATGTTTGCCACATTTAAAAATTGCTTTGGCAAAAGAAATCCAAATAAGAATTAATGAAAATTTCACAATAGGGACTTAACAAACTCAGAAAAACAAACAAAACAAAAAGTAGGAACTATAATAATTAAATATTTTTCTATATAATCAATAAGCTTGGTTGATCACAAAAGAAAGTGTGTCACTGTCCTTAAAACTCTGCAATGCCTTAGTATGTATTTGAAGCTTCAGGCACCAGACAACATCTGACCAAGGGTTTTCAAGCATTTACCGCTTTGAAGGCTTATTTAAAAATGAAGATACCTGGGCTCCATCTGCTAGAGGGAAGAAAGGTGGGTGACTGTGGCCAGGAGTCTGAGAATTTGACTAGTACCCCAGGTGATTCTGATTCAAGTGTGATGCTATCTTGATGCCTTTAGGCCAAGGGTCCCCAATCTCTGGGCCACAGACCGGTACCAGTATGTGGCCTGTTAGGAACCAGGCCACACATCAGATGGTGAGCAGAAGGTGAGGGAGTGAAGCTTCATCTGTATTTGCAGCCACTCCCCAGTGCTAGCATCACTGCCTCAGCTCAGATCATCAGGCATTAGATTCTCATAGGAGCACCAGTCTCTGGTGCCGAAAAGGTTGGGAACTGCTGCTTTAGGCCATTGACATTCTTACTTTTGGAGACCCCACCTCTAAATAATATCAAACATACTTAAATGCACTCTCATCCTACATGAAATATTTTTGGCTTTTAACTATTTGAAGTAATTTTTTATAATTTTTCACTCTCAGAATGTTCATCTTTTTATAGGTCATGCCTATTTTCACAGGCCTCTGAAAAAGTCATAGATCCTATGCACTGTGGTTTCAGTGACCAATGGAGAAATAGACCCTTATGCAGATGACCTGGGGCCCACACTTCGAGAAATGCCTCCAGTTGCTCCCTTCTCCTTTCTCCTCCACAATGCAGCTAACATTTCTTTCTACTGTTGGGTTTTTGCAAATTTTCATGCTCAGCCCTCTCCTTAGTCTACAAGCTTTCTCAAAAGCAAAATTATTCATTTTCTACACCAATTTCCATCTACATGCCAATGAATCTCAGGACTATATTTCTAATGCTAACTTCCAGACATATATTTAAGTCTTTGAAAACCAGGACTTGGATTTCTCATAGACATCTTAAATTCAACAAATCTGAAATTGAACATACCTATTCCCAAAGTTCTGCCCCTTTTCCTATATATATCCTAGTTTACTTAGTACTTTCATATATTCAAGGTAGAAACCTCAAAATCATCTACAATTTTTCTCTTTCTCCCATCCACTAAACCACTAATTGCTAAAGGCTCAACCTTAAACAGTTCTCTGGAATGAGATGAAGGTAACAGTTACTGATTATTGAGTAGGACCCCCACTGCAGCGGGGGTGTGCACTTATGCCAGCCGCCCTAAGAAGTGACATTTCCAGTTTTACGGATGAAGAAACTGAAGTTCAGAGACATCAAAAAATTACAGAAAGATGTATTGTTAGTTAAGCGGAGGAACCAGGATTCACATTCTAGTTGTTACTCCAATGCCAACAACTCTTCATGCAACTTCATGCCTCCTGTCCAGGTCAGCTTTCCTTCTCTCCATTCCCACTGCTACACGTCAAGCCCCATCATCTCACACCTCTGCTCCTGCAGTAATATGTTCACAGGTCACTGACAGCAGTCTCTAACTTCTTCAAACAAGATGTCACATTACCACCAGAACTGAACTGCACATAGGTAGCTCCATTATTTAAATAAACAGACATACAAACCCTCATTGACCTTAAGACTCAGACAGTTTCATAAGGCTAGTTTCCTGGCCTTATGCCTTTGCTGATGCTCCTAGGAAATCTCTCCCAGGAAAATTCCTTTTCATCTATTAGAATCCTTTATGGAGCTCTCCTTAACATCCATAGTCAATGGGTATCAAAGATTCCCTTCTCCATGATGATGAAGGAAAACTTCCCGTAGAGCATTTACCATCATGAATCATACCTCCTTTTTAATCGTACTCTTTTAAAAACGTTTAAAATACAGTCATCCCCCCTTATTTGTAGGGGCTATGTTCCAAGACCTCCAGTGAATGCCTGAAACTGAGTCTAGTATCAAGCCCTATATACACTGTGATTTTTCCTATTCATACGTATCTTTTCACTTAAAGGAAGTCCTTTATAGCTTCTCTTTGGTATATCTGATTTGCTAGCAACACTACTCTTGCGCTTTGGGGATGTTGTTAAATATGATAAGGATTACTTGAACACAAGTACTGTGATATCACGACAGTAGATCTGATAGTCGAGATGGCTACTAAGTGATTGCTGGGCAAGAAGCATATATAGCATACATATACTAGACAAAATGATGATTCACATCCTGGGCAGAGCAGGATGGCACAAGATTTCATCATGCTACTCAGAATAGCGTGCAATTTAAAACCTATGAATTGCTTATATCTGGAATTTTCCATTTAATATTTTCGGATCAAGGTTGGCCGGGGTAACCAAAAACTGGAAAGGGAAACTGCAGATACAGAAGGGCCACTGTAACGGCAGTACTAGTAAATGTTCTAACTGAATGCTTATTCTGTGCCAAGCACTGCAGTAAACGTTTTACATATTATCTGTGACAATCCCAAAGTTATTGTATTATGCCTATTTTACAGAAAAGAAAACGGAGGCACTAAGAGCGTAAGTAATTTGCCCAAAGACACACAGTTAGGAAGTGGAAGAGCTGAGCTTATAACCCAGGTCTTCTGGCTTCGAAGTCCTGATTTTCAACATACTATAATACCTTGAAGGAAGAAGCACCCTTCCCCTCTTTGGAATGTTTATATTGCATATCAGCTCCACATATGCTAAAAAAATAACTAATTGTTTTGAAAAATATTTACATACTAACCTCCTCTACAACCAAGTCAAAAGAAAAAGACCGTGGCCAGAGCAATCATTTGATATGGAAGGAAATCAACACAGTAGCAGGCAGTGGTTCAAATTAATTTCATCTGAAATCCTCTGTCTGATAGATCATCAAGTCCCTATACACTTGAGTCATCCATGACTTACTCTTATAGTTCAACGGCAACTTGTTTTCATCATCATTTTGATGACCTGCAGAAGTCATCAGGATGGAATTTTATTAGTGCCAGAGACAAAAGAGAAAACTGTATTCTACACAGCACTTCAGCAGCTGGAAAAAGTGACTCAGGATGACCACTCAAAAGATAAAGGACAAACATACTAAGACAGTAATTTGCATAAGAGGCACAACCTTCAACCACTTTTTGACTTATCTGGTCTTTGAGAAATTACAACAGAACCACAGAGCCTATTCCACAAGAGGATATGGTTTGGTATTCAGCTGCTGAACTCTTGCTTGACCGGCTAAGAAAATGCGAAGGTCTCAAGCAACAGCAGCAACATGTGATTAGGAATCTTCTGGAAACATCTATATAGGACACTCAAATATGAATGTATCACTTAGGAACCTACACATTGCCATCTTTCCTAAGTTGGAAGAGAAGGCTTAAATGGTAATGATCAGAAGGGAATTCTAGAGGGAGTGAGAAGTGAGTCCTTGGTGCAAAGTCATTTATGTGTAACTAACCTAGATCCAAATATTACCTGCTTCCTGAAAATTAAGGCTTGCCTATATACCCCTAGACAACGCAGGTAAGACTTTTGGCCTCTGCTTAGCTTAGAAAGCTAAAAGATTATTTCTATCAACCTTCAGCATTACTTACAGACATATTCAAAGAAAGAAACTGACAGAGGCATCATTATAAGTGTGGCTCAATATTATTTCAAACTATTTCTATCATATTCAGGAACTGAAACCCACGAGTTACATAAGATGGGGTTTCCAATGAAAGAGGAAAGGCTTTGATGAAGATTCAACACTGCAATAAACAGGAATCCCAGCAGTATAAAAATGCTAGCAGTAACCAAAACATCCAGTCAAGAATAAACTGAAAAAGCAGGTGGGTGGTTAAGCAATATGAACCCTCTGGTGCTGTGTCTACCACACAAATGTGGTGAAAATTTCAAGCTTTTATGAAAATAAAATTGAGTTATGCTCAACAACTTACACAAGTAAAAGATCAACAACAACAAAAACAAAAAAACACCATGCCATTGTATGAGTACTTATCAAAGTTTCTGTCCAAATGGACCTAAACCTTGTGTTCATGCTGTTCTTTAAACTCAAATCCCCACAGGAAATGAATACTAGTGGTTGCTTCCCAAGAAAGAAGCTTGGGAAAGAAGCTTGGGGTCAGGAGACAGGTGCGGAGAGACTTAGTTTCACTGTATGACTCTTTTGCCCTTTGAATTTTGTATTCGAAATATGATGAATTTTGTGCATGTGGGATAACAATGCAGAAATAAGTAAAATAAAGAAAAACGTCCTAACCCAATGACACAAATACAGGGAATGAGAGAGAGACTGCCAGCTCAACTGCTTTAGTGCCAAGAAATAACACTTGGCAGATCCTTGATGAAAGAACCATGTCTTATTAATCTTTTTTCAGCACTTAACATAGTGCCTAGAATATATTAGGAGCTCAATAAATGTTGACATGAAATAATAGCTCTCTTCCCCCCAAAAAAGCCAGTAAGTGGATGTCATAGTGAGACAAATTTCAGCAGAGTTTAAAAATTACTACTAGCCTGAATTGTACAAAAAAGAAATAGATTACCAGAGAGATAATGAATTTTCTATTAGTTGAAGTGTTCAAGCATATATTAGATGATTATGTGCCAAGTAACACTGCACAAAGGATTATTGTATCAGGTAGTCAGGTGAGACCAGGGGTTGGCAGGCTTTTCTTGAAAAGGGCCAGATAGTAAATATTTTAAGCATTGCAAGCCAAAAACAGTTTCTGCCATATTTTCTTCTTTTTTACAACTCTTGAACAATGTGAAAAACATTCATAGCTCATGGACTGTACATTATAAGGCCCCAGGCAGGATCTGACCTGTAGGTTGTCGTTTGCTGATCCCTGGATTAGATGACCTTCCAAACCTGTTATTTTTTGATTCTTTGAAGGTGCCAATTATGTATTTTGTTTTTAGGGAGACTGACATTTTGAGTAAAATCTTTTTTAGGAGGTAGTAGAGATGTGCAAGAATTGCAGAGGGTGAAGCAGATTGCAAGACCAGATTCCAAGGCCACATCTGCTGATCTATGATATACACCTTGTAAAGCTGCAAATACATCCTTATGAACTGGTAAATGCAGTCTACACAGAACACTCATACATGTGTCAGCATCATTAAGCCAAGATGAAGCTCATTTGATATTTACTGAGGCTCATAACATGCGGGAAAGTCTGTATCAGCAGCATTCTACATCCTAAAGAGGCATGTTAACACACTTCTGATGGTTTTCTTCATGGACCACTGTGACTGTTCTCTAGTGCCACCCTGGTGGCTCTGCCACTCGCCACCTCTGACTTGATGCTAAAGAAACATCGGGCTGCTTCGTGTTCCTCTAACACACTTGCTGTCTTGCTTCCACATCCCTGAAGGAACAGCTCTATCTAAAAGGTACCCCAGCCCCGTGACTGCCTGGCACTTTTTAAAATCCAGCTCCGAGGTTATCTTCTCTAGAAAGCCTTCCCAGAGCTGCCTCTCACTGTCTTTATTCCTCTCATGCTCCTCCCATCAGCTACAGTTAATCATTTCCGTCTCTAAGCCACCTCTACATTTAGTATTCTTGTTCAACACTTTCCTTATCTGTCTGCCTCCATTCCATCTATCTGATTGTAAATTATACAAATACAGATCCTGGCTCATATTCCTGTCAATCCTTGCAGAGTGGCTCAAATGTTACTAAGATGAATTCTAGAAACCCAAGAGAAGCAAGAAAAAGAAATAACCCAGGCTTCTGTGATTGGGAGGACAAACTCCAGGCTTGTTACCATGGAGATCGGAGTAAGAAGTCATGAAGAACATATGGAGATATGCCATATGACTTAGTCTCCAAATCTATTGTTTTTTAAAGACTAAGATCATAGAGGACAGGAGGTATGCATGTACAGATCAATTTAAATCAAACCTTACTCAACCAAATACAAAAGTAGTAAAGAATAAATCTTTCTTCCTCAAAGTGTTTTCATGGTTATATAAGTTAAAAGCCTACATTCACAATCTCAAAGTATCTCTCCATGAAAAATTTATTTATTCCAAAGGGTAGAAAAAGTGATTCTACAGTTACAAAATCTGGCAGATACCATGTTAATGAAGAGATTGAAGTTAACACCAGCAGTAATGGGACAAATAGATATTGTATGCTATCCAACCGATTGCACTTAATAGAACATATCTATCTATGCTGTTCAGCTGAAAATACATGACCTGGGTTTAATCAGGAGGAAATATCAGATAAACCCAAACTGAAAAACATTGTACGAATGACTGGGACTGGCTTACTTACAATCTTTAAAGGTGTCAAGGTCTTAAAAGTCAAGAGAAGACCAAGGAACTGTTCCAGAGTAAAAAAGATTAACAAGACATGACGACTGGGGGCAGCACTTGATCCTGTGTTGCCACTCTGCTCTAAAGGATGCTATTGGGACAAATCTGAATGGAGTCTCTGGGAGAAGGGTATATAGCAGATCTTTGTCTTATTCTTGTAAGATTTCTGTAAGTTTGAAACTGTTCCAAAGTAAAATATTAATACAATTTTAACGCCTACACACACCCAGCCTACGCTATGTTGAATGAGCGGAACCAATCGCCATGATAGAAGAGTAACTGCAGGGCGGGGTGGGGCTATTAACTGGGAAGAGGCATGAAGAAGTCCCCTGGGGAGCTGGAAATATTCTATATACCCTGAGCTGGGTGGTGGTTACAAGGCACGTACATATGTAAAAAGCCATGAGCTATGTATTTATGATGAGCACACTTTACCATATGTATGTTATACCTGAATAAAAAAGTAGAGCAGAAAATCCTATATTCGAGCTATATCAATCCTACACAGAACCTTCTTGTATTCATCCAAGTTAAGAGACGATCTATTTAAACCTAGCTTTGGTGAAAAGAAATCCATTACTCTAAATAAGGAGTTTAAATGAAATGTCATTTCCATAGATTTTTCTAGCATTTTATTAGATGGTGAAAATGGAAGAATTTTGGCTTTGCTACTTATAAAATTTAATTGGAGCATAAGTGCTTCCTGGAGTGAGTCTGCCCAACCATTCTCCCTCCACGGGGGACCAATACAATTGGATACAGCAAATATTAAACCAGTGTAGAGTTTTTAGAAATGAAAAAGTAAAACTGGTAGAAAATAAACAACTACCACAGAGATAAAACAAAGAAACAAACCTGTCTTTAGAGAAACTAGACCCTTGGAGGAGGACAGAAAAACAGACCAGCCTGACTATACTAAAAAATCTATGACTATGATGTTTTTCATGTATGTTGTTGAGGTTTTGTTTGCTTAGGGAGACAGGAATGATTTAATAGTTCAGACGAAGGATGCTAAAAGCTAAGGCTGTTGAAAGCTCAGTCTTCAGTCAGATATACCCGAGTTTGAGTCTGGCTCCACCTCTCATTAGCTAAGTAGCCTTAGGCAGGTAACTTCATCTCCTGTGCCCCAATTTCCTTGTCTGTAAAATAAGGATAATTACACCCAACCCAGGAGGATGTTGGGAGGGCTAACTGTGAAAGTGTGTGATGCGCCTGTTACAGTGCCTGGCATTCAGTCAGCTGTTAGTAAATGGCAGCTGCTATTAGTTTTTCTTGTCACCTCCCACCCCCACACACACAACAGTGCCTGACTAATGTGGTTGTCCTTTCCTTTGCTCATTATGAAAACTTTCTCTGCCTCAAACACATCTCATTTAAGTTTCCGTTTCCTTCATTGTAGTTGCAGCAGAGGTTTAATTAAAATAAAATGGATGGTCTCTTGCTACTGGTCATCAAGGGAAGTCCAGAGGAACAAGTTCTGAAGGGTTAGGAGCACTTTGTGTTCAATTTCTCTGAGGCCATGTGGGGCCATTCACTTAACAGAAGTGCCAGAATAACTGCAATTTGGCCCTGAAGTACCTTCTCTGAGCCAAAATGGAGCACATAGAATGAATAGGCTTCTGTTCTTATTTTCCCAGCTGTGGGGCTGCAAGCTCTGGCAGTCGTTAAAATAAGCACTAAACCACATGACCAAGTCCCACTGATGAACAGAATATGTTCTTAGCTGCTGATGGGTAAAAAGGAGGTAGAGATGGCCAGGAGAGAGGAGAGGGCTCCTTTGGCATATGAAACCAATGCACTTTCTATCAGCTAATGATGCTTCTGCAATTTCATGAGTTTTTGAAATAATCTGCAAGGCTGCTAAAGAGGGAGATTTAAAAATCCTTCCCTTCCAAAAGGAGGTGGAGGGTTGGAGGGAATTCCAAGCTTAGAAGAAAGATTAGGCTTTACTGGAAGATGAAAACTCAGGACCCCTACAGGGAAAACAGCTGGATACAGAAACCTCAATTTCTTTTAAAAATTGCATTAGAGTCAAGATGCCCCTGAGCCAAACTGATGTCTCCACAAGACACCGAGTCACCCAAAATGGCTTTTTTGTAACTGTGCTATTAGGTGGTAACAGCTGCTCACATAAGCAGGCAGGATAATCGCTATTATGGACAAGTGGTCGCACCACCTCCATGTGAGCCACCTCTACCCCTACAGAATTGACATTATTTGCTTAGAGGTCAATCAAAAAACCAGCAGTCACATAGTCTTCAAACTGCAACCTGCATTTTCACGGAAGTTGTTTTTCTTTCGTTTTATTTTTCCTTCTGCTAAATAATCTTAACCTTCACATACAATCTGCTCTCATCCAGCCTGTTTTTGAGAATGGATGCACTGGATACTTGCACTGTGGGGTGCAACAAGCCTACGAGGAAATGAGAGTGAAAGCTGAGAAAATCTGGAAAAGAGCATAGAGAAAGAGAACACAAGGATGATGGAGAATAGCATGCCTACTTTTGAGTTTTTGTTACCTCCACAAATCAAGTGTCACATTTTGTACATGAGGGGCAGCCACCTGTCTTCACCTGAATTACTGGGAAGCACTTATGTCAACCAACAACTAAAATCTGTGACAGTTTCCTAAAAACTAGTTGAATTATGAAGGCTTGCTTCTGAATAACGGAGTCTCTCTCATTTTCATTTCTGCTGACCTTTAAGGAATTCTGGAAAATGGGAGAGGTGATGAAAAATTGGTACAAGCCAACACTTGATTTCGATTTTCAAAATATGTGATTTCCAAAGATGAGAACAGAATGGATTCTGTAGACCACTGAACAGCGATTTTGTACCCAGGAAAGGTGTCATGGGGGCCATTCTAGCCTACATGGTACAATTAGAAAATTGTACTCCTTCAAAACATTTTACTTCCTTTGCTTAGAAAATTGTTGTAATATATTGATTAGGTTAGCTCAAGACATTTTACCCTTATCTGCCAAAAAAATTATCATTACAAAAATATGCCCATGATGCCTGTGAGCTAAACAGAACCCCCTCTGATGTGACATCTTGTGCAGTGTACAACCTGCATAACCGTAGGCAGCAGTTCTAAATAATCATAAGAAGCCATTATGGTTTCTTTAAAAACAAATCAAGACAGAGTAACTGCATTTTTTTCCATGAAGAACCACAGACAAAGGACATGGGATATCTGGACCGCCGCAAGGTGTCTGATGAGACTGCTCCAGATACCCTAGTAGACAAGACAAAGATGAAGAAATTAAATGGTAACATAATTACAGGGATTAAGACCTGGTAAAATTATCTTATTCAAAGAATGTTGGTTAAGGAATGAACTAATGTCAATAAGAAAGGAGCTAACTGTGATAAGTCTTTGGCTCAGTCTTTAGTCCAATTTTTTTACAGTAGTCCCTCCTGATCAGCAGTTTCTCTTTCCACAGTTTCTGCCATGTCAGTCGCAATTTCCCCTTTCATCCCTGATTTTGTTTGTGTCCTTTCTCTTTTTTCTTTAGTGAGACTAGCCAGGGGGTTGTCAATTTTATTAATCTTCTCAAAGAACCAGCTCCTTGTTGTATTCTTTCCACAGTTTCAATTACCTGTGGATCACAGTCCAAAAATACTAACTGAAAAATTCCAGGATAATTCATAAGGTTTCAATTGTTCTGAGTAGTGTACTAAAATCTTGCACTGTCTAGCTCCATCCTGCTCTGGTCGTGAATCAACCTTTTGTCCAGTGTATCCACACTGTATACACTACCTAGCTGTTATTCAAAAAAATCCTTTCAATTATCAAGGATTGTCAACTACTGACATCATCTGCTCTTGACATGTGACCATCAACATCGGCATTGCTCAATGATCCAAGATTACCTGAAGCAGATGATCTTCCTTCTAGTGTATAGTCAGAGGGTCAACGGCAGCCTTACAGTAGCCTACATCCCAATCTCTGCCATCATTCACCTCACCAGGTAGGCATCAAGTGTTGGCTTGTACCAATTTATCATCTCACATCATCACAAGAAGGGTGAGTATAGTACATATAACGAAATAGTTTGACAGAGAGACCACATTCACGTAACTTACAGTATATTGTTATAATTATTCCATTGTATTATTAGTTCTCGTTGTTAATCTCTTACTGTGCCTCACTTATAAATTAACTTTATCGCAAGTATGTATGTATAAGAAATAACATCACATATATAGGGTTTGGTACTATCCAGTTTCAGGCATCCACTGGGGGTCTAGGAACATATTCCCCATGGATAAGGGGGGACTACTGTATTTTATTTATTTATATTAATGAATATTCATTAATATTTACTAAGTATTTCATGGGCACTGAACCTTGTGTCAGGAGTTGACAGCAGGAAAACAGACAAACAAATTTATTCAATAAAGTATTCTTATTACATTTTATCAGTGACTTGCACAACAATATGTTTGCTTATCAACTCTACACATGACAGGAAGCAGGAAGGAATAGACAATACGACGGATAACAAAAATTCAAAATAAAAAAGATTCTGACCACCTCGAATGACAGGCCTATTTTAACAACATTAAAAATTTCAGATAAATATAGTCATAAATCTTAGTCAAAAAAACAAAACAAAACCCACAATTGGACAATAATGCAGTCTGATACACTGGACGTAGTATAAAAGACGGAGGGGCACAGCTCCATAAGCTAGAGAGACTCAAGTTCAAACCCAACCTATGCTACTTCTAGCTACACAACCTTGGGCAAGACGTTAACTTCTCTGATCCCCTGTAAGATAGGCCACCATGTACTGTACAGAATTATTGTGAGGATTCAATTAGAAAATGAATGCATCTGACATAGGAAGTACTCAAAAGTAGACTACTGTCAACAAAACATGTGCCAAAGGCACTGGAGTTTCCATCTAGTTATTCCTAGTACCAGTCCCCATGCTATATTTCAGGATTCAAAGGTAAAAAAGCTATGGTCCTTACCTTTAAGGATCTAACAATTTTGAGGGTTAGACAAACTTGGAGTGACAGTACAATTTGTGGGTAAATCCAATACAGTACAGTGGGGTAAGTGTTTGTACCGGGTGTTATGTGAGGAGGAAGGAGAGATATTTAAAATAGACTGAAGAAGCAGGAATTTGTATTTTAATGGTCTATATTTTTAAATAAGGCACCCCAGCACCAGTGAGGGCTAGACTGCTGAGGCTGGGCAACCGGTTCAAAGGCTGTGCAGGAATATAGAGAGGAAGTGAGAAGAGCCTGAATTAAGGCAGTGGGAGAGGAAATGGAGGGAGAAGACATGTCAGGAGACATCAAGGAATTAGAATCTGTAGAAGCTGAAAACTGCCTGGGCTGGGAGGAAGAGAGGGAGGGATGGTATGAGAGGGAAAAGTCCACAAGGACTTCCAGGGTTCTGTTTGGAATGATTAAATGGAAGAAGGGGAAAGAGTGTGACTAAAGAATGAAGAAAGAATCAAAGGTTTGGAGGGGAGATGCTGAGCTTAGTTTTGAACTTGTTGCGTTTGAGGGCTGCCATTCAAGAGAAATCCAGGCTCAAGATACAAAACAGTGGTCATTGGGACACAAATGTGAGTTGAAACTGTGGACAAGAAGAGCAGAGTAGAAGGCAGAACCTTGGAGAAAACAAGCACTTAAGGGACAAAAGGAGCAAGAGTCCACAATGGAAACTGAAGGGGAAATGGCTAGACAGTGCATAGCAGAAGTGGTTTTCATATATGAAGGTATATCAGCAATATCAGATGTGCTGAGAATGCACAAAGATAAGGAAAAGTGTTCAGGAGTTCTGGCAACATCGAGGTCTGATGACTTGGGAGACTCAAAGGCATTGTTGGGAAGTGGGAGAAGGATGAAAATATGAAAGACAAGGAGGAGATGGCCAAGAAAGCTGCTGATGCACACATGGAAAGCACTGAGCAACGCTGAGAGCCAATAGCACAACAGTGTCAAGAGCATGTGTTTGTAATGAAGCAGGAAGGGGCTTTAGGTTTCCACAAGAAAAGAATCTGCTCTGTATGGTCAGACTCCTAGAGGAAGGAGGACTTCTTTTCTACACTGCACATTTAGAGAGACTTTCAAACAGGAACAAGGTCAGAGGGTAAATCACCCAAAGGTGATTACCCTGGGCTGGACTGAGACTGAGTGAACAGGCTGGTACCCACTCTGCCAAGACCATGAAGATGCATACTGTCTACCTTCTAACAAAGGAGCACCTATTTATTTTCCCTTGCATACACAATCTGGCCTCATTTACCCTGGAGAAAGGTGGGAGGATTGGGAGACAAGAGGAGAGGAGGAAGGCATTCATGAACTTCACTTCCACGTGTAAAATTAGAAGACCGACACCATTTTGACTTCCAAATAAAATCTTAGAGGTCAGGGATAATTAATCAGAAACCACTTTTCAAAGAACATTATTATTATTTACCTCCACACAGAGGATTCATTCCCCCACAAGAGCCCCCAGTATCCTGATTCCTGTCTCCCTCCTCTCCTGTGTAAGGTCATCCAATCAGTTACCAGTCCAGCAAATCCTACTTCTCTTATTTCTCAAATCCGGCCACCCTATTCCCTCCCATAGCCACTGCCTTGGTCTAGGCCTCCCTCCTCTGTCACCTAGACCATGGTAACAGTGCCCTGACTGGTCTCTTGCTGGTCCTGCCCTTTCCGGTATATAACTACCACAATGCCACCTGAGTAATTTAAAATAGGTGAGACCATGTCACACCCTGTTTAAAATTCTTCAGTGCCCCATTTTCCACCACCACACTTTCAAAATAAAGTCGGAACTTAGCATGGCAATATTAACTGCTCTAGTTTATTGTTTACCATCTACTAGTGCCAAGTGGGTAACATATAGCAATCTCATTCAATTCTCACAGCAACCCTGAGAAGTAGGCATATATTTTCTCCTTTTATAGATGAGGAAACTGAAGCTTAGAAAGAGAGTGACTCGCCCAAGTTTACAAAATAAGTTCAAGTGGCAAAGCTACTGTCGGCACAAGTATCTTAAATTCCAAAGTCTGTGTTCTTAAGATGCTGTTGTCCACCAGAGCCTTCATGATCTGCCTCCTGCTTACCTTTCCACAGTTACTTCTTACCCTACAACTCTAAACTCCAACTGGTAGGCAATCCATTGTTGTCCACAGCCCTTTGCTCACGCCACTCTCAATATCTGCAAAATTATCATATGTCCCCCTCCTCTTCCCGACTAATCTTGCTCATCCTTTAGGACTTAGATAAAGCAACACCTCCTTACAGAAGCCTTCTCTATGCCTAGCTTGACTTATGAGCACCCTAAGTCCTTTTCTAGCAAACTTCTACAATAACTTCATACCAGTGTTGTTGTCTAGCTCCCTGGCTTAAAAAAAAATAAAAACTAGTTCCTTGAGCACAGGATGTGTATCTTTCTCATTTTGGTATTTCCAGCTTGCAGAGCAGTGCCAAGCACACAGCAAAAGCTCAATAAATATTTATGCTTATTCTCTATTATAAGAGGCTGGCTTGCAACAGAAAAAATGACCTGTGGTTGAATGAGAGCCCTGCACTCAACTTCTTAAAGGATTTCAAAATCATGTCACATGAGTGGCAGGGAGGAATTGGTCAAAAAAAAAAATGGAGAAGGAAGGAGAAATGTTCAAGGCAGCAAAAGTACCAGGAGACAAGGGCTATAGGTGAAACACAACCTGTAAGCAGTTTAACAAGAGTTGAGTCAGAGTTGGAGGATGTAGAAATAATTAGGCAAGATGTGCCTTCACAAATATGGCATTTTCTTCAATCAGGTGTCAGCTATTAGCTAAAATGTCACCTCCACAGAGAAGTCATCCACCTTGAGCAGCAAACTCTGAAAATGGCTTCCTCTGTTCCCCACCCTAGACACACATGCACACCCACCCCCTTACTCTCCATCCTACTACTGTTCTTTTTTTTTTTGTAACATCTATTGAGATCTGAAATACCTACCACCCATTAAAACTATTGTATTATTGACAATCACAACTGCTGCCACCATGATCAAAAAGTGGGCTCCATGAAACAGGGTTCTTTTTTGCCTTATTTTACTGCTACATCATCAGTGTTTACAATAACTACCGGCACATAACAAAATTCTCTATTGTTGTTTACTATGGTTAAATGTATTAAATGTGTTTAGCTTGGAGAAGAAAAAGTGGAAAGAGGAAGACAAACTATCAGATCTCAAGGTTGTGCGGGCAATAAACTGAAGTGAGATCCTTAAAAGCCTGAAGGAGGGACAATAAGCTGAAATTACTGGGACCGCTTTCAGCTCAACATATGACTTTTTAAGAGTGAGAGATAGGGGAAGACCGAACAGGAGTAATCAGAAGTAGCAAGCTTTCTGTCACTTAAGAAATCTAACCAGCGGGCAGGGGTGTCATAGAAGAAATTAGAGTATTCAATGGGAAAGGGAGCCTATGACCCAGGGATCCCAAACTGGCAACCACAGATATGCCTGATTTCAGTTGCACCGAGTTAAAAAAAAAAAACTTAAATTAGTTGCTAGTTTAAAAATCTATGTTAGTCGCCGGGGTTTAAAAATTAAGAGACTGCGCGCGCACACACACGCTCTGGAGTTTTGGTTTCATTTCTCGGATATCACAAATGTTAGTATTGTGCTCATAAAACTCAATTCAGTAAAAATAAAAGTTTGACTATTTCTGACAGCAATTTTCTTACACCGACTTTTACCTTACCTAACTGATTAAACATAAACATTTGCAACCCTAGGACCAAACCGAGGAATCAAGAACCTTAGCTCAGAAGAGCCCTTAAAATTGACTTAACATCCTCGCTTCACGAATGCGTTATTATCATCCCCATTTTACAGATGAAGAGTCTCAAAAAGGGGAGTGACGTGCCAGAGTCACACGGCAAATCCTGGCAAAGCCAGGATGAGTATCTCCCTGGCATCCTATCTCCCGTGTTCCAACACCAGAGATTCTAAGTGCTCCCTGCCAGAGGACAGGAAACACTGAGAAAATTAGAACAAGCTTCTTAGCCTGAAGACCCCGGGCTGAAGCAGTCCGAGGCGAAGTGGCTGGAGTGACTCCCTGAGGAATGAATCCTGAGACCCTCTGTGACCCTTGCCCTCATCGCCGAGCTCGCCACTTCCCTCCAGGCCTCCAAAACCAAACCCGTAGGACCCCAGTACTCCCTCACCAGCGCGGCTGACTTACCGCAGCTCAACTTCCGGCAACCACAACGTCGTCCGCTGAGCGCGCCCCGATGACGCAACGTGTACCCGCCCCAGTCTGGAGGAGTTAGTTGAGCGCATGCGCATACGGAACTGCGGGCCCAGCCTTGTAAATGAGCCCCTAGCACCCGACTGAGTGGGAGGAACTTAAGTCGTGGGGAAGGCGGGGCATCGGGAGTTGGGCAAGGCCCCCTGTTGAGAGCTGTTCTAGAGAGACTTTCTCTTATCAAGTGCGGGAATGTGCACATGCCTTTCAGGCTTTTAAAAAAGTCCTCCACATTCTCTTGATTTCAGAGGATGACAGGAATGATCATCATTTCCATTTTCCAGGAGAGACAGCATCAAACTTATCTGAGGGGCTATTAGGTAAGTGTGGAGAGACAGAAGATGAAAAGTTTAATAGGTAAAGGTTGATGAAAGTCGACAGCCTAAACCAAGCATTATTCTCATAGCTCCCCCCTACTAATGGGATAAAATTATTCAGCTAAATTATTTATTGAGCATATACTATATATGTGCCAGCATTGGACAGGTGTTGAATACAATAATCTTAACCTAATATATATAGCCATTCACAAAGTACTCTGATGTAACTCTATAGACTCATAATAACAAGAGTGATGAATATAATCTACCGTGTTTTCAGAGTTTCACATCTTTAATTGTCACAAAAATTCTACAAAGTAGGTGTTATATTATCTCTATTTTACATATGACAGAATGAAGACTAGGAAAAATCAAGGGGCTTGCTGAAGGATAAAGAACTTTTGGGCCAGGATTCTATCGAAACCTGTCTGACTTAGTAAGGAGATACTTATTTGAAAAGATTCTTATATAGTGTAGGGTAGAGAGGAGAGACTATTGCAGTAGGGGGGGAGAATATTGCAACAGGGAGACCATTCTGACCAAAAGATCTGCAAATGTCTCAAGGGTTACACAAAAAGAGTTTCTTCTGAAGAGAAGAGTGAGGAAGGCTAGAAGGAACTGAGTGTGGGAAAGTAGGAGAAAAAGGTGTCTTAATTGGGTAGTAGTAAATTAAAGAATATTTTATCTTGAGGCCAGCCTGTTCTCAGGAAGGGTTGTATTCTGGCTCAGCACGTGTGAGCATCAAAATTAAAGAGCCTGGGGAATGAGAGAAACTTAACTAAAGTTGATTAATAGGCGTTTTGTTTGATAGTGGAGACAAGAACTTCAGCTAATAATTTACAAGGCAAAGAACAGACTTCAGGACTGTCTGGCCTTACCACATAAACAGGTAAATCCATGAGTCTTATAAAGTCATATGAGAATTGATATTTCTTTGCAGTAAACCATTTCTGAAGCACAAAAGTGTGTGTTGGGGGCAGGGAATTTAATCATTGCTGTTTTTCAAGAGCACAGGGCTCAAGTAAAATTCAACATTGTCAACTCTTTCCACTATCAGGCTCTTCCCCTGCCACAGCCTCCTCAAACTGATACCAAATTAATTCTGGCATTTTAAGCACGCTCTGCTCATTTATCTTTCCATCTGCAATATCTTTTCTTCCTTTGCTTGGCTAACCCTTTCTCCATCTTCAAAATCCAGTTGAAATGTTGATGAATCTTTGACAAACTGTTGATAGAAAGAGTACATATTATATGATTCCACTTATGTAAGGTTCTAGAATCAGCAAAACTAATGTAGAAGTCAGATTGGTGGTTGCTTGGGGCATAAAGGTAGGCATTGTCTGCAAAGGGGCATAAAGAACTTTCTGGGGTGATAGAAATGTTCTATCTTGATTGAGATGGGGATGACATTTGTCAAAACTCATTGAATTCTATATTTTAAATGGGTGCATTTTACTGTATAAATTAAATGTAATAAATTTGATTTTTAAAAAACCAGTAGAGATGTCACCTATGTGAAAGCATGCCTGACACCCACCACCTCTAGGCTTCACTCTATTTAGCGTATATGAGGCTAACATATATGAAGTTAGTTCTTTATAAGCTTGTTACCCCTGCTGGACTTCGAGATCCTTGTAATTAACACCTTTTGGAGTTTCTGCCTAGCTCAAAATGTTTCCTACTTCTCTGGGAACTGCTTGCCCTCCAGCCATATTTGTACTACATGTGCCACCTTGCCTTCCCCCGCTCCCCTCCCCCGCCGGGCCACTTCCCTTCAGAGTTGAAAGAAGATGAGGTGGACACAGGACAATTCTTTACCGTGAGCTTTGGATATTTTAACTGATGCTCATAGAGTATAGAAATAGGAATAAGTCACAAAGGTCAATGGCAGTTTTCTAGAGGGACCTTCCTAGAATCGTGACTGCTGAGGTTCCTGTGGCTGACTTGGCTCAAGTCCTTCCCAAGGCAAGGTCATCCAAAATGTTACTGGATTCCACAAAACACCCCAGTAGCCGTTCATAAAACTGGCTTCATTCACTTGTAGCCTTGAAGTAGCTCCATAGGATTGAAACCATGTCTGCCTTGTTTTCCATTGTCTCCTAATGCCTGGCCCAAGGACTGGCCCAAGATATAAAGAGCATTCAAAAAGTTTTTGTTAAAATAACAGATAAGGTCTGGGCATCCAAAATAGATTGTCACTCAGATCACAAATTGCGGCCTCGTTGTTAGCAGGAGTTAGGGTGAGGCTCAGATCTGCCCTGCTGTCCAGGATGGGGAGACAGACCTTTCGGGCACCAAGATGGTGGAGCGTCAAGAACATAGCATGACCAGGAGCCATAAAAAGTCAGAAAATATTCTCAGACACAAAAGAGCAATAAGACCATTCGAGATACAGTGATTCAGGTCAATCTACCTTCATCACTTGTCTTGCAGCTCAGTTGAGGAGAGCACACACTCCCAATAATGGATATCATATGCCACACAACCTAGGCTTCGAAAGTCCAAGAAATTGTAGAGTGACATATTAGCAAGTTAGATCTTAACAGCATTGTCTCTTCACAGCACTCAGAGTGTGTTGCAGCCAGGAGAGCCCCAGAATCTTTTTGCCCTGTGTTAAGACTATTAAACCTGCCTCCTGGAAGGCCCATCTTCAAAAGAGTGACTGGCGATATTCTGCAAGCCAAGTAGCCGAATGACCAATTCATCAAATAGTCAATCTGCAGACTTGTGGATTTTCTGAATGAACTTTGCTAACATTAACAACTTCAAAGGTTTATAGCAATTTCTATTGGATAGAGTGGCTTCACAAGCTTTTAAAAATTTATGTGATGTGGTCGTTGACTGGTTTTCATGTTGTCTTCTGAGAAGCATTTGAAGGAATTTTCTATTTATCGAAAGCTAAGGATGGTTTATTTTTTTCCTTTGAATAAATTTAACATGAATAAGTTAATGAAGAATGTTACCGAATATAGATTTTTCTTGAGTGTATTATTATTGCCACTCTACTTTTCCTTTTCTATCTCTCTTCTCATTCCACATTTTCTCCCTTTGTCTTGCCCTAAACATCTCCAACTCTCTGCCTCTTAATCTCCTCCACTGCTCCTTAATCTCTCCCTGTCTCTGTCCCTCTGAACATCCATCTACCCCTCTCTCCCTCTTCTGTCTCTTGGGGTCCCCCGGCTCTTCCCCTTAGGTCTGTTCTCTCTGACCCTCTGTCTCCTTGGCCTCCCCTATATCCCTTATTTTTCTACCCCTTATTTTTCCCTTCTCTCACTCTCAGTCTCCTCACGTCTATTTCTTCTCTCTTTGCAACTCGGTCTCTCCCTGAAGTAGTAGCAAGCTGGGGACAAAGCATACTGAACCTTCCCCAATATG
The DNA here is from genome assembly GCF_902729225.1 of Pteropus medius. NCBI lineage: Eukaryota > Metazoa > Chordata > Mammalia > Chiroptera > Pteropodidae > Pteropus > Pteropus medius. Next base: position 3,813,738 of record NW_024349800.1, on the reverse strand, counting down.
TGGCTATGAAGAAAAATGAGAATTGGTTACTATAACTTCACAACAATTGTAGTAAACTGTTTGTAAAAGCCTCATCCAATATGCATTGTTGTAAATCTTGTAAATAATTAAAAGAAGCTGTTTGGTAAATGTGGCAGATTGGTCATTTGAAGAACTGGCTTTAAGATGATGAGCTTTAAGCCCATAAAAAGAAACCCAAAGGAGCTTCTGAGACTGTAAGTTCTTATCTACAATCAACATCTCTATGATGACCTTCTCCTAGAAGGTATTTATTTTAATATTTAGGGAAGAAAACCTGGTTTCAACTGGATTTTGTGCAAGCCATCAGCCAGCCACTGATTCTTTGCTGAATGGGCTGGGCTGAGTTATCTCTGCATCATAGTCCATCGCCTTTCATAAATTAAACAATTTATTCAATCATTCAGGCAGGAGTAGGAAGAGAAGATTGATACTGTAGAAAAGAAGCACATTCCATAATCGGATCTTAGATCTGGTCCTTAATCTCTCTGTGCTTCGGTTTGCTTATATCTCCCTCATGAGAATACTGTAAAGGTTAAATTAGATAACGGTGGTAAAGATGAAGCATGGCACATGGTATATGCTAAGTATGTTTGAAAACTACATATGAGTCCCATTGTGTACCAGACATGCTGTAAGTACCATAAACACTATATACAATAATGCCTGGGCCTTTTTCGTTATGCTTTGACAATTTATATCGATCATTTCTTGTTCTTGTCAGATTCAAATCCAGGTCTTTTTGACCCAGAGTCAGAGTACATAACCACTTCTTTTCACTAGTTGCCTCAAATGTTCATCACCATAAATAATGGGCACTTAGCCATTTGTCTTTGTAGAGTGGTCTTTTTAGGTGTTCCTTGGTCCTGAGGGATCCCAGGGAGCAAAGCTTTCACAAGCCTTCAGAGAAATGGTTTCTGACCTGGAAACAGATGAACTGCACCTTCTAAAACCAGGACAAAAGTCCCCTTAACTCCCATAGTTTTGAGCAAGAAGAGTTTTGGGGGGATGCAAAGCAGAGTGAGAGTGAAGCTAGTTATAAAAAGTCCTTTTCTAAAGATATTTACAAATGTGACCAGAAACCAAACAAACCCTATATCAAATCTTATAACATTTGACAATACGTTTCAATACATCTTCTCAGTCCAAGAGACGCAGAATCTTAGAATTCAATAATCAAACTTGTAACAGCATAGTTTCAAATATCATATTTTAGGTAGGTAAAAAATCTCTCATTTTAACAGATCATGCAAACAGCAACACACGACACAAAATACCAGTTTATACATGTAATCCATTTGCTACATATATTAGTTTATCATCAAGTTTTAAAATACAAATCACAACCAGTTTGCAGTAAACACCAAGTAAAACTGTATGTTCCTATGCCTTTGCTAGTTTTTACTTAAGAGATGTAATTATAAAAAAAGACCATTTTTGGACAAACAGAGGAACTGACAGATAAATAGCACACTGTCCCTTCAAAGTATCACCTTCCGTGGCTGCAGACATGTTCTGTGTCAGCTGTTGCTGCTCTCAACATATGCTTTTGAGAATTGCTACCACTCTCAGGAATTGTATGTCTGTGTGTTTATGTGTGTATGTGTGTGTACTTAACAGGACAAGTTTTTGCCTTTTGGAGAAAATGTGTTACAATGAGCTGGAATGCTACAGGATTTTCATTTTAGCTCTTTGACATAACTAGCTATGTGATCTTGGGCACCTTATTTCACCTTGCTACACCTCAATTTCCTTCTCTAGTAATATTACCCTCCTGTTGTGGGGTGTCATGAGACTTAAATGAGATAATCTTGGCATAGCACTCGAGAAATATGGCTTTCTTCTCCTCATTCTTTATTTTTGTTTTTAATGTAAAACCATTAAAAAATTCCCGTTCTCTTTCTTTTGAGGTCAGCTTTTATCGGCATTTTTTAATAGCTAAAAGGAATTTGGGGTTGAAAATGATGGGTATGCAAGTTGCATAATTTCCTATCAACTCTGAGACATGCATGAGTAAGAAATAATAAGGCAGAATTTCCAAGGTGGTTCAGACATTGGTTCTGGAGAAAGCTGTAAAAGAGGCTCAGAAGAGAGGTGTTCTGAGAAGTGGCAGTCACAGTGGAATAGCTGTTATGTCTCTCAAGATGACCCTTGGAAAGGGACAGCATCTATCTGCATGTGTAAGGTCTCTGCACAGTCATATAGCTCCATTCCACTAAGGCTCAAGAGTTCTAATTCTCCAGTAGAATCCTACCCCTGTGTCCCTTTAATTGCCAATTAATTCATTCTGGAAGTTCAAATTACAATGACAGTCTGAGGCTCCTACATTTCCTGAGGGGCAGGAGCGCTCATCCAGATTTGATTCTCTTGGAAATAGTCTGCTTTCTACTCAGAGTACAATCTCTGCTGACCACCACCATCTGCTTTTCTTTCAACAATGCCTACGAACTTTCCAAATGACCCTGCCCCTAAGACTCTTCTTTTGACTCCGGAAAGTCCAGGTACCTGGCAACTCACAGGCCTTCACCTTCCATTACCTTCAGCGACATCCTAAGCATCACTTTGTTGTACCTCCCTGTAGCCTCCCTTAGGAGCGAATGTGCAGAATTTTCTTGAATGTCTTCTTGAAGTTCTCATTGCACAAAGGGTAGATGAGGGGGTTCAGCGTGGAGTTGATGTAGCCCAGCCAGATGGTGAACATGTGCACACGTTCATTGCAACAGCTCTTGCAGAAGGCAATGACCATGAAGAAGATGAAGTAAGGAATCCAGCAAAGGATGAAGGCTGCCATGATAAAACCCAATTGTTTGGCAGCCTTCCGTTCTCGGTTCATATGTAACCCAGACACATACTGTCTCGAATGTGAGCGGAGCCTCTTCCAAGTGAACTTGATGTAATCCAGGCCTATGCTAGACCCACTTCTTGGTTTGCCTTTCCCTGATGCCAGCTCTGTGGGGGTATCTGAGTCTGTCGGGGAGGACTGGCTATCACCTAGGATCTGATCCTCTAACAACTCGCTAGCTCCATGCACGTTCAGGCCCTGCTCATCTGTCTCAAGCTGACTCTGGCTCTGGTTGCTGGCTATGTAGCCGCTACCACTCCCCTCTGCCTCAGTCTGTGTCTGTATAATGTTAAGTGGGAAGCAGTGGAGTTTGTACACTTCTTTGTCCTCTTCTTGGCTGCGGACATCTGGGGAGTTCATCTCCTTGGAGTCTTGGGATGGTGGCTTCAAGACATGTCCACCACCAGCATCTTTCGGTTTCCTTTTCAGAACCTCCAAGGGAGACTCCTTCCCTGGTTTCTTGGCCCCTGCCTTGAGGTTCTCTGGCTTCAGCTTAATTTCAGAGAAGGATGGGAGGGATCCATTGATGAATTCCCGGTGCTGACAGTGCTGCTGTACAGCCTTGTAGATCTTGGCATAGAACCAGAGCATGAGCAAGGTGGGCAGGTAGAAGTTGATGATGGCGGTCATGATCTTGAACCAGGTGACATCGTAGAAGTCTGTCTCACACTTGTCCTCTCGGTGCCCTGCGGTCTGCGGCATGAAGCGATGCCAGCCCAGAATGGGAATAACCCATAGGAAGGAGAGAAACCAGGCCCCCAAGATAGTGGCCGATGCTCGGGTCTTGGTGCGATACTTCAGGTATCTGAGGGGCTGCTGGACAGAGCGATAGCGATCAATGCACAAGATGAAGACACTGAAAATAGATGCTGTGCTGGCCACGTAGTCCATGGAAAGCCAAAAGAGGCAGAGAGGCCAGCCCAGGGACCACTTGGACATGAGGAGGTAGAGGATGTTCATGGGCATGACGACAGCTCCCACGATCAGGTCTGCCACCGAGAGGCTGATGATGTACAGGTTCCCCACAGTATGTAGCTTCCGCTCTTTCTGCACAGCACATAGGACCAGCAGGTTGAGCCCTACTGTGACCAAGGAGATGGTGCTCAGGACCACCACCAGAGGCATCAGTTGAGGGCTGGCCATGGTGGTCTTATTCTCTTCACACATATTGTCTTTTAAGACACTGGAGGAATTGGGATGGGTCATTGGCACAAGAGCAGCCTCCAGTTATGGCTCACTCCCTGGGAGGAAAGACATAGGATTAAGGTTAGAGTCTTGGTGATCAATAGTCAGTACCATCACGTCGATCAAACGGGGGTTGTATGCTGTTGGGGATAGTAGACAATGCTGGTTACCTATAACCTATATCCCCTTCTTCCATAGTCATTCATTCCTTCCTTCACTTAATGACTATTTATTGAATTCCTGGCATTGTTCTGGGTGTTGGAAATATAGTGAACAAAACAAAAATCTCTGCCCTCAAGGAACTTGCATTGTAGTAAGGGAGTTGGGCAAAAACAAGGTGAAGTTTGTATAAGTCCGATGTTGTATGTGTTTTGGGAAGGTGGGCTGCATCACGATTGGTCTAAGTGGAATATGGCACTCTAGTTGTTTTTTGCCAATGGCTGGTCTAGGAGTGGGCATGAGACACAACTGTGGCCAAGGAAGTAGATGAGAAAGTCTCATGGCAGAGGTGGGGTTCTAGAAAGTGCTTCCTCTCTGCCAAATGAGCAAAACAAGGATAAGCATTGTACCTACTTGCCACTTTCTCCCTGACAGGAAGTGGTGCTTGGAGCTATGGATGTCATTGCCCAGAAAACCACTGAGATGCCAACCCAGAGTCCTGTTATCACTGAGTTGCTAAACAGAACCTAGAATCTTCTTCCTCCAGACTAGTTATTATGGGAAATAATTAAATATTTTATTTGCTTACATCACCATTGTAGAAGTTTTGACTTGCAGCTAAAAGCACCCCTAACTGAGATGGGGGAATTTACAAGGGTATATAAAGCATAAAATAAATCAAGGTCATCTCCTTAGATGAATGGTTCTCAAATGAAAAAGTAGGTTATGTTATTTGAGAAAGCATGTTTGTTATTTCTTATTTTACTCTTATATTCGAAAAAGAATTTTTTTCATCACATAAACTATGCAGTCTTCTTTGCTAGTGAGGCTATACTGAAAACAGATTGTATCTTGTTATCTGTGATTCTCAGTTGGGGTGGGCAGTAGAAGTAGGCATTAAAACTTCCAGAAGTTGTTAGATTTTAATATTCATTAAAAACTGGTATGGGTTTAAAGAAAACTGAGAAACACTAACAGAGAGTATAAATCTCTCTCAATAATTTAGCAGAAACAAACTAGTTTTACATTAAGGCAAAGCCAGATACATTCCTGAGTAAAATGCCAAATTCATGTTTGTTTGTTTGTTTGTTTGTTTGTTTAAGATAAAAATCAAGACCCCAGTGCATTTGGCCTTGTGGAGAGAACCAGTTGAGTTACTTTGTTGGAAAGTCACCACTTGGGTGGCACTGGTTTTGCCCCAGCTCTGCCACTAATTTTATGAGTGATCTGTCAGCCTGCGTTTTCTCATGGGCCAAATGTGAAGGGTGGAGTAGGTGATCTCTAAAGGCATTTCCAGGTCTCCTTTTAGGAGTTTTGCTTTAGGTATTTTTCCATGTTCTCCTTCAACTCTGAATGGCCAGTAGTCATAGTAACCCTCTGACTTTTCTGAGTGTGCCTCCTCTGACTTCTTCAACAGCATCACCTTCTCCTCCTGTGACCCAGTCTTGCCCTCTGCTCCTGTCACTCTATGCTGTTACCCTCAGAGACCTTATCCACTCACCCTTGTCCACCCCAGCCATCACCACTGTGAGGACAACCCCCAAATTTACAGCTTCAGCTGTATCTTTCTCTACTCTTACATCTGATACCCAGTCAATACCCGGCAGTTTCACCTTCAGCTCTGACTAAGCCGATGCCCCTTGGAATTGTCTACAGCCATCTCAGGAAGGAGAAAAGACGCTAAGGCAAATCATCTCAGGGATTTTATTTTTTACTGTTTTAATAGGAAGGAAGCAGGAAGCAGTTGCCTAAAACACTGACATAGCTTGGCATTCTCAAGGCAGCTCTAACCTCCCCCTTCTACAGAAGTGACTCATTTCTCTCTTTTCCTCGTTGCCTTGAGAAAATTTCTCTCTCGTGTCTTTCTTTTCTTATTTCTCTCTTTGGCTCATTGCACAAAGAGGGGAACTCCATAATTTTTTTTTTCCACTGTGCATATACTATTTACAATTCCATGATTACATATGACAGTAAGGGATTTATTTTTATATAAAAATCTATATATTTTCCTTTTTGATTAAAAAAGAAAAGATGTTATGATTGAGTTGAGATCATTAAACTAAAAATTAGTGTCACATATTGTGTTTGGTTTGGAATGAAATCTACTGATGTCTGCAACTTATTTTAAAATGAATCAGAAAATAAGTTGGATGGATGACTGGTTAGAAGAATAGATAAATGAACAGGTACATGTTAAGCAAAAAGAGCAAAATGTTAATTTATAACCTGGGGAGTGGGTATCTGGGTGTTCACTGTATAATGCTTCCAACTTTTCTATTTCATTGATAATTTTCATAATAAAATGTAGAAAATTAAAACAGCATAAGTTTATCTTCTTCACCTATCACCGTAAGCTTGACTCTTTATCGCATTTTTTCCTTCATAGTTTGGACATGTTATTTTGTAAAAACATAAAAGCAAAAGATCAATAAATGTTTGTTAAGTGAATGGATAAGTGAGTGAGGGGCAGGATGGTCTGAAATATCTCAGCTCAGAACTTATTTATTCAGCAGATATTTACTGGCGAAGTGTTCCTTTCAGCTCAGTGATCTGTTTCGGGAGCAAGAAAGTCCACATTTGTCCTCTTAAACCATAGAATTCAAAAGGAGGATTCCTGGAAAGGCAACTGTAGCATCCACACTGCATACAAATGGCATTTGGAGGATGCCTCGCCAGAGGAAGGCTGAGGCAGGTACTGGGAGGAGGAAGAAGCCTGAGGGAACCCTGGCACCGAGCTGGGCGGCTGGGAGGACAGCAGGAGTGACCACATCAGCGTCGTCTTCATGTCCCACTCTGGACTGGCTGAATCATTTGCAGGGCCCAGTGCAAAATGGAAAGTTAAAGTATTATTAAGAATTTCAAGACAGTGATAGGAGAACATTAAACCACGCTGGGGGATCCTGAGCTCAGGGCCTGTGTGCTGTCCAGGTTACAGGCCCATTATGCTGTTCCTAGTACCTCATCCTCTCACCCAATCTCTAAACAGGCATTACTCAGTGAGATAACTCATACAAGGCACTTCTCTCTCCTCCAGGGAACTGCATTTTGAAAAACAGATCCCTGAATGGTTTTCTCTCTATAAATGCCAAAGAGACGTCTGGCACTCTGGCAGAGTATGGGAGTTATGCAGGGACACAGATCCTCATTTTACCTCATGCCACACAGGAGGCCACGCTCCCCTCAGGCTGTCCAGACCCTGTCAGGTTCTGAAGTACCCTCTCTGGAGTCAAGAATGAGCCTATAGAGATGGTGCTGTGAGAGGTTGGGGGAGAGAGAACCAAAACTAGACGAGACCCTTCAGACAGGGCATTTTGAGAGGAAAGGTGGAAGGAAACCTGTAGGTTCTTTATAGCACTGTGTCCCTAGAGAAGCGGGTGATGGTAGGAGAGAGCTCTCACCATCTCACCTGGGCTCTGCCATTTGACAGGCTGTGTGGAGCATGAGTAAACAGGTCTCCAATCTCCCAATTTCCTCATCAGTAAAGTAGGGCTAACATTGACCCCTCCCCTCCCCCACCCCCACCTCCCACTCCTCTGGACTGTTGGGAGGGTCAGTTGAGACGGTGGGGAAAGCTTTGCCAACCCCCGGGTGACCTTGACTTGGTGACAAGCAGAAATGGACACTTTCTTCTCTCAGAGGCTCCTGTGTACAGGCAAGCCAATGGCTCCATTCCAAAACCACAGGCTGCAGTGGGCCTATTACTAAAGTGATGACAAACAGCCTAATCCAATCAGGTTTAACCAGCGGGTAAACAAAGACAGTCAGTGTTCCCTCCAATTCCTGGGAACGCTGACTGGGGCGGCTTCGACAATAAGGAGCCAAGCCCTGGGCTTTTTACATATTAGTTATTAAATGCCCACCACAAGCCCATTAGGAGGTCTTCTGATGAGCCCTAGAGAACAGAGGAGGAAATGGTCAACTCAAGCTCAGAATGGGGAAGCAACTTACTCAAGGTCACACAGCTAGGAATCAGTTGGTGGAGCGAAGATTTGAACCTAGGTCTATCTAACTCAGTTTCTCAGCCTTCATTCTATGGACATTTTGAGCTGAATAATTCTTTGTTGTGAAGGGCTGTCATGTGCCCTGGTCGGATGTTTAGCAGCATCCCTGACTTTTACTCACCAGAAGTCAGTAGCATCTCTCCCCAACTTTCAGTCATGACAACCAAAAATATCTCTAGATATTGCCAGACATCCACTGGAAGAGCAAAATGATCCTTAGTTGAGAGCCACTGATCCAACTGTGGAATATGCACCCTGAATTGCCAAAGAATATAGCTTTCGACTCAAGGCAAGGGAGGGCTTTCTAGAAATAGATGTTTTCTAACAATGCAATGAATTGCCTTGAGAGAGAATAAGCTCCCCATCCAGGGAGGTATACGAAGAGGTGGCCTGGATCTGATTACAAATTAGAAATATTCCTGCTTTCTCAATGATAATTTATTTACCTAAGTAAAACTTTGCAGGTGTTGGTTTTAGGTAAAAGAGACCGAAGGGCATGGATCACTGCTGATAGGCAGGAAGGGGAGGCAGAGGGTTTGGAGAGATGCTTCCAGTGGCCTCACTCCCTCCACTTTGCCTCCCGTTTCAGCAGTGCTGGTCCACAGAAGGCTTGGAGCTCATTAGAGTGGTGGAATAGGGCCGTGCTTTGTAAATCAGTAAACCTTTGTTCTAATCCTCTTTCTGCTGGGCAAGATATTTCACTCTACCAAAACTCAGTTTTCCTCCCCTCTAAAATGGGGATAAAGTACCTGGTACCATGCCTGACATACAGGAAGTGCTCAATTAATAGTGGCTATTGTATTTTCTTCCATTTCTTGGTGAGTGACACAGGCTCTCACAGCCAGCCCAGTTGGCTCAGCAGAATCATCCTTGACCTCTCTCTGTTTTTCACTGTGGCAGAAACTGCTAAGTCTTTCAATATCAACTCTCCTTTATTTAGGAATAGACTTCTGCTTTTAGCTGAGTACATGGCTGCCTGGAATAGAGACTATATTTCTCAGGCTCATTTGTAGCTGAGTATGACCATGTGACTAAGTTCCAAAGAAATGGAAATGAAAATGTAGTTTGCAACTTTCTGAAAGAAGCCCGAAAGGGAGGATGTGCTCTTTTCCTTGGCCCTTCATTCTTTCATCTGGCTGGAATGCTGACAGGGTGAATAGAGCTTAAGCAGCCATATTGGGACCATGAGGAAGAACCACAAAATGAGGAAGGTAAAGTAGAAATTTGGAAAAAGTTGAGGTTTCTGATGATCATGGAACTGCCCTATCAGCCAGGACTCTCCACTTCTGGATTAGCTTTGATTTTCTATCACATACAGCCAAAGGGAATCCTAACTGCTACGCTGCCCCTGATGAGAGGAAAGACAAAGGATAAACAGCATCAAAAAATTAAATTCAAAATTCTAGAATTCAACTGGGAGAAGTATGATGACTGAGATAAGATCAAAGCAGGTGGCAGGTCAGAGAAGGAAGGAACTGCCTCTCCCGAGATTGAGTGTGGATGTCAAATCAAGAATATCAGAGAAGAGGGGATGTATGAGCTGGGCTTTGAAGGATGAGTAGAAATTCACCAGGAGGAAAGAAGAGGAATTTAAAGATGAGTAAAAGAAAGAATGAAAGTACAGAGCTAAGTTTGAGGAATTGGGAGTGAATCATAAGTGACTGGAGTGCAGAAGGATGAATCTAGAAAGACATGTTGGGGCCAAGGTATAAGGAAGCTCTTTTACACCTCTGTGCATTTGCCTGTGCTGTTTCTCCTGCCTGGAGCACTCTTTTGCCTTGAAGCTCTTAGTTGCTCCTCTTCTCGTGCACTTCTAACACTCCCTTTTATATCACCTATCTTACCATTCTTTCTTTAGCTGAATCTCCTCTGCTATATAGGAGCAACCTTAGAGCACAGAGTGTGTCTGCTATTTCTGTTTCTGAAGTGCGACACTCATGACCATTAAGGGGACGCCCCCTTCGTGATAGCAGGGACCACACCTTTTTACTCACTGCCATTCTTCTTTGCTGGTACCAGTTTGGCACATGATAGATACTCAAGAGAGGTTTCCTAGATGAGTTCCGAAGAAATGAGATTCGAATAAAGAGTAGCAGAAGACACAGGAGAAAGACCTAAGTGCAGAATGTGTGGGCATATATTTCACAAAGATGTTTAAATCAATATTTGAGGTAAGATTCATCTTATTGATAAATATTGATATCTTTCAGCTAACTTTCCCACTTTTTGCTGGAAATTTTATTGTTTGAAATTCCTTCATGGTAATCCAAAACATGAATAAGGATTTACACACAAAGATGTTCACTGTAACATTATATATGTTAGCAAATAAAAGGAAATAATCTGAAATTTGGGAACCAAATGTATTATGGGATAGCTACAGAATAGTATATCATGCAGTCTTTGATAACCACATTTATGGAGCACCAGTAATGATACAGAAAATGCTCATAATGAAATTAAATTGACAACAGACATTGTTTGTACGGGATGATGTCAATTCTATTAACTAACAGGCTTAGAGCCAGGGTGAATCCTTGTTAGGTTATGTTAACACTGTTTTCCTCTGAGGAGTGAACAATGTTTATTAGTTTTAGTATTTCCCAAGATTTCAACAATGACATCTTAGTTGTATAATAGGGAAAATAAGAACGAATTGCACTCATTTTTTAAAATAAAATACATTTCACTGGAAAAAAAAATCTTAAAAAAAAGAAATGCCTTTCACATTCTTAGAGCATCTTTTATTTTCTTTAGTAAAAAGTGAGTTTGGGATTCCTTTCTTGAGACATTCTAAACTGACTCCTCACCCACCACTCCCCATTCCAAACTGCTCGGCCCTCTGCCACATTTGCATTAGTTGGTTATTCTGCTCAAGTAAGTCAGAACACTCTTTTTTTGCTCTAATTCCAAGAAAAAGGCATCATGCAGGAGGGTACCTCAAATACTGCATATTCTTATTGAGTCTGGTCAGAGCATAATTTCCATAAAACACCCAGGCTTATTAATGCCACTGGCTGTGGTGCAGAGAGCAGATTACAAAAAGCAAAATCCCATTATGAGCCCAGTGCTACAGGAACTGGACTTAGAATCTAGGGCAATGCTGGGTTAAGAGTTAGCCTCTGGGTAAGACACAAGTGGTATATGACTTTGTGGTCAGGCGGTGGACTCACTGGGTAAAAATAACCCAAATGTCCATCAGTTGGTGAGTAGATAACCCAATGTCCATCAGTTGGTGGTATAGCCATGCAATAAAAGATTATTTGTCAATAAAAAGTATGGAAATAGCCTAGCTACAGCAACCCTTTTCTTCTGTACCTCCATGACTATCTCTCATTTTATAATTTGGCTTAAGCGTTTGGGAGGTTGGTCCTGTTTGATTGTTTGTTTGCTCTTCCTATTCCCACCCCTGGTGTGACAGGCTGAGATTTTTTAAATTAGGCACAGGAAAAGGAAGCTGAAGGATAATTATCATCAAATGGCAAACAAAACAAGTATAAAAAGCCCAGCTCTGTTACTCCTTAACTTTTGTCCTTAAAAAGCAATGCAGGAAAAGAAAAGTAATATTTCAAACACTTTCTACATACCAGCATTGGACTGGCAGGTTTTTTGTGTTGACTCATTTACTCCTCACAGTGCCAGTCACGTCACAATAAAGGAATCATTTTTGCTCCCTATTATAGATGTGAAAACAGGGGCTTCTGGAGTTTATAGGCCTTGATGCCCTGCACTAAGATCCAAGAGTGACTGAAGAGCAAGTTTCATTTAAAGGCCCAAGTGATACTCACCTGCTAAGTAAGACATTTGACTGGGCTTCAGACCCCATCCTTTGCCCTCACTTACACTCCTTTTCACTATGGTAAGAAAGAGAGGGAAATCAAAGAATGCTTTAAATAAAGATTTCATGGAATTGGAAATATGAATATCTGTGCTAACATTAGATGAGGACACAGTGAACACAAACACCACCAGGCTCAGCACACACACTTATTATTTCAGGGCCCAATGAATAATGTTTTCTTTTCATGTCAAATCCCTGAAGATTAAGCCTTGAGGAAAGCACTTTCAAAGACCAAAGTTATCCAGGCTGTTCTCTTTTTGAGAAAAAAAATCACTTATGATATTGAAGTAAATAAAAGATCTGGCAGAAGAGAAAGGAGAGGTAAATGTGATGTTTAGAAGTGAGAGCTCCTAGAGAATTAGGAGTTTCTTTAATGTCTGTCTCCTTCATTCAAGTGACCCAGTGCCTGACTATGCCCCAAGCGCACACCTGGGGCTCCTCAGCGCCACCTGCTGGTCAAGCCCTCTTGCTGGTTCTGGGGCCAGATTTGTCTCTAGATAGGGGTATTTATGCGCAGGGGTATAGATAGTTAGAATAAGTCTGGCTGCTGGTTCTGATATTCCTTCATCCATCCATCCTTCCAACCATCCATCCATCCACCCAACCATCCATCTATCCAAAAGATCTTTATTAAGAGATCAGGTACAGATGTTATGACAGGTAAAGGGTAGATATAACCACTGCCCTCATGGAGCTTACAGTCTATACTGGTGATTATCAACCTTGGCTGCCTGGAGAGCTTTTAAAACATACTGAGATGTTTGCTTCAGAGAAGATGTTGTAAAAGTGCTTTACCCTATCCTTCTGCTAAATCCAAATAAAAACCCTAACCATTATATTAAAACAAACATATGATGACTCTGAAAGGTGGAGAGCAAAGGCAGCCCAGCTAGAAACTCTGGGATGCTGATGTATAGGCCTGGCATGCTGAAAACTACAAAATGCTGATGAAAGAAATAAAAGGTCTAAATAAATAGGATACACAGTGCTCATGGATTGGGCGACTCAGCATAGAAAATACATCCATTCTCCCCAAATCAATGTACAAATTTAATGCAATTCCTATCCAAATCTCAGCAAGATGTCTTATAGATATGGACAAGGTTATTCTAAACTTTATGTGAAAAGGCAAAGGAACTATAATAGCCAAATCATTTTAGAAAATAAGAAGAAATGAGAGAAATAAGTCTACCTGATTTCAAGACTTATATAATTACAGAAATCAAGACTGTGGTATTGGTGGAGGGGTAGACACAGTGGAACAGAATAGAGAACCAAGAAATAGACCAACACCAATATGGCCAAGAGATTTTTTTACAAAGATGAAAAATAAATTTAATTGAGGAAAGGGCCTTTTCAACTAATGGTACTGGATCACTTGGATGTTCATAGGCAAAAACCTGAATCTCAACTGAGACCTCATATCTCTTAAAAATAATAATAATAATAATAATAATAATAATAATAATAACAACAACAACAACACAAAATGGCTCATAGATTTAAATGAAACTTTTAGAAAAATACATTTGAGACAATCTTCAGGATCCAGGGCTAGCCAAAGAGTTCTTAGACTTGACACCAAAGCATGACCCATAAAAAGAAATATTGATGAACTGGATCTCTCCTTCAGTTATTTACCTATCCTCATTATATCTACTTTATGTATTTTTAATGGACCCACTTTTTTTAGCTTCAGTTTATTTTACTATGACATATAAAAAATCAGTCATCTTTTTTTTGTTATCCATAGAAGCTTTCCATGAAAATAAATAGGATGACAACAAAGCAATGCGATTAAGTACTAGCCAGACATTTTGAGGAAGGCTCTGCTTTGTTAAAAAGAAAGATAAGCAAGTGCAAGATAGGTGTTAAAGGCCTATGAGCACCAAACCGAGACTCTCCTGGAGGGAATCAGGACTGAAAACCAGTGTGAGTCAATATTAATTAATGCCACGCCTATGTACCATTTAGAGCCACTTCAGGTACCACCTAAAATGTGGTAAACACTGTTTTAAATCTCGTCATACAATTATTTTGCTCCTAAAAGCCTTTAAGGAAAATTTCACACTCTTTAGGCTGCTGGCATGACATTTCTGTCATGTTGGACTTCCTGACTCTAGTAAAAGTTAAGTTACTATCCCCCAAACACCCTAGGTTCTTTTAGCCTTTGTAGCTCTGCACATGTTATTCTTTCCTCCTGGAAGAAAATGTGCCTTGAGGGTTGGGACCTCATTTTTGTTTACGAATATCTCTATCTGGGCCTACTTCAGAGCCTGCCTGGAACAAAGTAGGTGAGAAGGATGAAAAGAGAAAAGGGGTATGGAAATGTTGATAAAGAAGATGTGAAGGAAAGAGGGAGAAGGGGAAGAAGACAGGAGGAAGGGAGGGATGGAGAAAGGAAAGAAAGAAGAAAAAAAAAGAAAGACGATATTGATAAACTTCTATTCACCCTACAAAACCTATCTTAAAAATTCCTTCCTCTTTTAAGCTTTCCTGTATTCTTTAGACACATTTAAACATTCTTTCCTCTGGGTTCCCACAGTATTATTTCCATATCTCTATTAAGGCATTGAATACTCTGCATTCTACTGAATGAATGAATGAATGAATGAATGAATTCAGGTATCCCCCACTTAGATTTTGATCCTTACAAGGGCAGGGGTGATATGATATTCACCTCTAATTCTAACAGATAGCCCACTGGGACTCAACCTTGGCTGCCCATTTCAATCACATTTTAAAAACATACTAATTCCTGGATCCTACCCTTGGACATGATTCTGATTTAATTGATCAGGGTTTCAAAATTTTTCAAAACTCTCCAGATGCAGCCAGGACTGTGCGCCACTGTCCTCACCCAAAGCCGAGGGTAGGAGGAGCTCAATAAATGATGAATGAGTGAATAGATGAATCTGCCCTTAACACATCACGGTCCTGAACTAACAAGACTACCTTCATGGTTTCATGTTATGCTAATTCATTAATATATTCAGGAACTATTAATTAAGCAATAATGTGGTACTAGGTGTTATGTTAGGCCAAGCTGCTGGAGATGGAAACATGAGTAAGACTCTCATACTTCTCCTTGTTCTGTGTGTGTTAGAGAGAACTAGGGCTGTGTCCTAGTTCAACCAAGAACTTTCTGTCCTGCTGGTTAATTAGCCAGTCTCAACAGCAATCATCTCCCTAGTGACTGACAGCAAAGCTGACTTTGGGCTGCTGCTTCCTTTGGCAAATGGACAGACTTAATTCACCTCCAGATAAAGAATGTTCCTGAAGGGTATGTGTGAGTGTAAGAGACCAAAAAGAAGATGGTCCTGTCTCCATCTCTTCAAGCACTGCAGAAGTGAAAAGTGAGTCTCCCAGGTGGCACACCAAAGTTCTGGGCTGCTCAAATGAGCTCCCTTCTGGATGCGACTTACGCAAAGGAAACCGAAGGCCTTTGGATCTGATTATGATCTTACTCATCCCACAGGTAAAGAGAGTTAGTTTCCTTCCCTGTGGCTGCCACCTCATACTTAGGCCTTTAAAATTTTGCACTACAGATTATGAAGAGCAGAGATAGTGATCATTTGTGCTACGGCTGCTCTGTTTCCGACTTTGATAACATCTCCTCTCAACTGTTCTAACAGCTTCCTAATTGATCATCTTAATCCTGATCTTGGTCCCTTCAACACGCCCTACACACAGAAGCCGGACAATCCATCTAAAACCACAAATCCAATCTCCTCTTTCCCCTATTCAGAACCCTTTAATGTCTTGCCACTATAGTCAGGATAATAGGATACATAGCATAAGCCCCCAAAGTGTAACTCAAATAAAGCTGGGCTGTCTTATGTCCGGTCTACCAATGGAATTAAATTTAAAAAAATTCAAGTCCGACACTCAGGAAGAAACAATATGGAAAATAAACATTCCTGAAGACTCTTAAAGAGGCCAAAAAAAAAAAAAAAAAATCCTAAAGAACTTCTCTCCCATCTATCACCACATAGTGCCACTTCCTATGTCAGTTGCCCTCCTCAAATCTCTCTCCTTCTCTAACAAACTTAAGATTGCATTAGCTCCTGCTTTATTCTCTCTTTCTCTTGCCCACTTTCCAATCTTCCTGATTCATTGGTGGGCCATGACTTTCTAATATAAATCCACTTAGCTTTCCCAGTGTCTTCTCCATATTCATTACTCCAATCAGCACAACAAAAGTCCAAGAGACAGCATTCAAAAACAGATTCTGCTATGGAAACTGAGGGGGAGGGCCAAGCAGCGACTAATTATACGTTAATACCTTTGACCCTATCACACAAGAGCCTTTTCCATCTCATCCCAACTTATCCTGTAACCCCATCTTCGGGGAAACCACTTTCCCTAAATAGACCTGTTCTTTCACACCCTATACCTTTGCAAATGCTCTTCTTTCTGCCAGGATGCCTGTTCCCTTCCTCCCGGCCTGACATGCAATCAATCCTTTACAACTTAGCTCTAATATCACTTCCTTTAAGGCTTTTCTCAATTCCTCCAGACAGAGTCAATTCGCTTCCTTCTCCAGGATTTTCCTGAACTTTGTACAGACCTCTGTTATAACCCTTATCAAACTGGGTTATATAATTCCTTAATTACTGGTCAGACTATTTCATTAGACTGTGGGTACCAGATTTAAGTCTGAGTCATCTCTGTGTCCTCGGCACCAAGAATCAAGATGAACAGATCAAACATCCTGTTCAACGCTTCCTGCTCTTCCCTTTCTGCACTGTGCTGGGCAGTGCTTTGGTCTGCAACACATCTTTCCCACTAGCACCTTATCTCTAAAGTCTAGAAATAAGAGTTACACTTATTGAGACTAAGAGTCAGACAGGTGTCATCTCATTTAATCCTCACAGCAAACCCCCTGAGGTAGAAACTATTATTGCCCCTGTTTTCCAGATGAGACTGTCCCTATCCCTTGCCCAAGCTCACACAGTTACATGGCCCAGTTGGGCTTTGAAACAAGGACTGACTGACTCCAACATCAAAATTCCTAACCTAAAAGTTGGGAAGATAAGAAAGGATCAGTTCCAATGCCACAGCTCCTAGCTAGATGCATCTCTTCTCTCCCCAGCCCCAACTCCAAGGTTGGTAAAGTTATCAGTTTCTCCTTATGGCATTTAGGGCTGACTCTGTATTTTGATTATTTGTGTAGAGCTTTCCTGTCTCCTGTTAGGCTGGAAGTTCCTTGGGCACAGAAGCTATGTCTTAATCAGCTTCATAGTCTCTTATACTAGCATTGCTTGGCACACAGTAGGCACTGACCAAGATTCTTTGCTTGACCACACTTTAGTTAGGCTCCCGAAACTTCTCCCAGGCCCATCTGTGTGCTTCTTTGTAAGATCTGGTTTTAGCAAAGATCTTGCTAAGTCCATCTAACTGGAACTCTCCACCCTTAGTATCTGATCACACTTGATATCTGATCAGGTTCCTCATCCCCCATCAGCCCTCAGGTGATATCTGATCACTCTAGCCTGTCTTTAGCATGAATCCTGTCAGGTCCATTTAGCCAGAATCCCCCTTACCAGTGATGTTTCCTCCCATTACTTTTTCATCCATTGACCCACACTCTGCTCCTTGGTTATAAATTCCCATTGGCCCATGCCGTATTCCAAATTGAGCCCCATCTCTCTCCCTCACTGTACACTCCCATTACAGTGGTCCTAATCCCTATCGTGATGGTCCTGAATAAAGTCTGCCTGACCATCTTTAACAAGTGTCACTTAATATTTTTTTTCTTTAACAGTGCACACATCACAGGACTTCAGCAAGGATGGAAATGAGATGGTGGGGGACAATACACTAAAGAGAAGACATGTCCGTTCCCCTCTGCATGCACAGGAGAGATGGTATCACTCACGGTTGTGGTGTGAGCATCATCTGGCTGGAACATATTGTGGGGCGGGGGAGAGCTGTCTCCTTCCTCACTGACAGCTCCCCATGTGTCCCCCGTGGCTGCAGAGGAGCCATCCTAGAGAGAAGAGCTCCACTCTTCATGGCAGGGCATTACAGCACTCATCTTTGTTTACTGTGCATCTGGCCCATAGTAGGTGCTCAGTAAATATCTGTTGAATTAATTTGCTGTGTGACTTTGAACCTTTCTCTCAACTTCTCTGAGCCTGCTCTGTCAAACAAGGGGGCTGCACTAGATCAGAGGCTTTCAACCCCCCATCCCAACCACCACCACCCATGTTTTTTAGTAGCGCAACTACTGGTTCATGTACAAATGTTATCAAACATATAAAAGTAGATTGGAATGGGAGAGCAGAGGACTCAGAGCCCCACTGCTTGGCTCTCTTCCCCTCCCTCTTTGCCCCAGACTTCACCAAAGCCCCTTAATTGTTTGATAACAATTAAGTTAATGAACCCTAAAAGTCCTCATAGCTCAAAAATTCAGTTTGCTCTTTAGGGAATATTTGCATTTTAAGAGAGTGGCTCACAAAAGGGAACATCCTTTCCGTCAAACGACTGTTACTGTGTGTCTAATGGCTTGAATGGTGGAATGTGAGACGTCTTAATTGGAAGGGGGAAGTAGGGTTGTCTCAGGATGGAGGGTGGATGCTTCCCAGTGCCTTGAAACCACACTGGATATAGGGTACGGCTTACTCTGCTGTGACGCATATGTAAGTCAGCCTTGGACACGTAGCATGTCAGCAGTTAGCAACATGGACCACTGTCTCTCCCTGTCAGCCTGCCATCTTTTTCCTAAATGCTTTAATCTTACTTTTCTCCATCAATTTTTCTCTCTTCCTGTTTTCTAGAATACACTAAAACCTATACTTATTATAAACAATTTAAATAGTGCAGTGCACTTGGGGGAAGTTGAACAAACGGATGAGTGATACAGGCAAATAGTGTTAGAGTTCTATATTTTAGTTAAAGTGCTACATAACACCTGGGATTTATAATCACATGGGAACCACTTAGCTTCTTATAAAAAAAAAAAAAGCACGGAAAGTAGGAAATGGAAAATAATCACGGTTTTCACAAATTGTTGCCAAGAAAACCTTCCCAGTCTGGGAAAATTACAGCTGCGAATATACAGCATTTTGTGGTTCCTTGTCCTGGCCTAGCCCTGGCTGCCCCTCACCCCCAATCTGTCATCTGTTTCCTGCTACTTTGCTATTTCCCCAGTTCTTGAGTCCAGGGTATAGGTGTTAGAGAAAGGTGTCAGCTGACTATTAGTACCCATTAGGACCCTGTATAATCAGAACAACTTCACAATTTATGGAATAAAAGATTACTGAATAATTCTAAAGAGAAACTAATGTTCCTATGTTCATTGCAGAATTATTCACAATAGCCAAAAGGTAGAAACAACCCAAGTATACATCAGTGGATGAACGGATAAACAAAATGGGGTATTCATACAATGGAATATTATTCAGTAATAAAAAGGAAGAAAATCCTGTCACATGCTTCAACACCGATGAACCTTGAGGACATTATACTAAGTAAGCCAGTTACAAAAGGACAAATACTGTATGATTCCACTTATATGAAGTTCCTAGAGCAGCCAGATTCATAGAGACAGAAAGCAGGATGGTGGTTGCCATCCACTGATAAGAAGGAGGTAAAGAGTGTTTAATAGGAACAGAGTTTCAGTTTGGGAAGATAAAAAGAGTTCTAAAGGTGGATGGTGGTGATGGTTGTACAACAGCATGAATGTACTTAATGACACTGAACTTAAAAATGGTGGAAACAATAAATTTTTATGTTATGCATATTCTACCACAATTATAAATAACTAAGAACTGAGCAGCTCCTCACAGCATTCTGAAGGGGTCTAACATGAAAGGATTTATCAATTGAAAGGGATCTTTAGCGGAAATCTTCCTGGGAATTCAGGGTAGACTGAATGGGATTATCTTCTAGTAGGTGCCAGTGCATCGACTGATTGTTATACATTAAGTGAAATTTTCTTACGAACTCATACTCCCACATTCAGACAGTTCAAGGAACAGGGACTCCAGGCGCTCTGTCTGATTTGATTTCTCCCTGTTGGCTCCCTTAAGGAATCAGGGATTGGCCAGCTGTCCCTTCCACACTCCTGGGGAAGTCTTCTGAATGAAACCCCGCTAGGAAAAGTGAATCTTTGGTAGGCAGGTAACCCTTCCCTCCCTGCAGTTGCTGCAATTCCCCTCCACTTGTCTGCTCTTTAAGTTCACACAGCCTGCTAAAGGTCGTAGAGGGCAAACAAGGCTTATGGGAGACAGCCCAAGTAGAAGGTGAAAAACAGCGTTATTTCTCCTGCACAGGAGGACATGAAGCAATTACGGTCTCCATCGTGTGCTGGGGCACATTTTCACCTGCCAGTGTGCATGGGAAGCTGGGCAATCCCATACCTCTCCTCATCTGCTACTTCCTGGGGTGAGTGGATGCTCTGCACGTTGTTGGAGGAAACATAGCACGGGGAGTCTCAGCCCTGAGCGCCACAGGTCCCACCAAGTACCCTACTGACCTCAGTTATCATTCTTACAAAGCATAGGAATTATCAGGAAAATTAGGAGGCATCTGACTGCAGAGAAGTGACTTTACCAAGATCACATGGCAAGTCAGGGTTACATGTGAAAATGGCACTCAGGGCTTCTTCTACCCAGGTCCACTTCTTTCCAGGGTCAGTAACAACTATCAGTTATAGCATTTATTTGAGACCAGGTGTGGTGTTAGAGGAGTATATACATTATCTTATTAAATTGCCACCACAATGCTATGAACTATGTACTATTAGAATTTCTTTGCTGGATGAGAAACCAGGCTTAGAGAGGTTAAGTAACTTGCCAAAGGTCACAGAGCTAACAGAAGGAAGAACGTGGATTTTTATCTAGGTCTTTCTGACTCCTCTCTCTGTACTCAACACCTCTCTACTTCCTTTTTAAAAGTGGGTCTTTTCTTTTTCTTTTTTTTTGTAAAAGAAAGTATAAACACAGAAAACCATGCAAATGCAGTTTTGAATTAATGGATTATTATAAGGCAAATACCCAGGTCAAGAAAGAGAACTTTGCCCCCAACCCAAAAGCCCCATGTGGGTGTCCCATCCCACTCATGCCCCGACAAGCAATTACTATCTTGACTTTTAAGGAATCACTTCCTATGTCTTTTATGATCGTTTTATTACCCAGATGTGCATCCCTAGACACTATATTCTGGCCCATTTGAAAAATTTGATATGTCTTTTAAATCTCTTTTAATTGACGAGTTTCTTACCCAACCCTTTTATTTCCTTACACTTGTTCTGGCAGAACCTGAGAATCTGACTGTAGCATCTCCCACAGTCTGACATGGCCGACTGCACACGCAGAGTTCAGTTTAATATGCTCCTCTGTCCTCTGTCTGTCTTGTGAACTGCAGCCGGTTCCAGAGACTGGTTCAGCCTCAGGTTCCATCCATTTGGAAAGACCACAGGTGGGGTTTGGCTTCTTCAGGAGGTACATAATGTCTGGCTGTCATTTTTTCATCATCTTAGCAGCTGTTGATACTTAACGCCTGTATCTACTCCTATGTTTCCTTTTTTAAAAAAATTAAAAATTGTGGTAAAATACACAAAACAGAATTTACCACCTTAACCATTTTTAAGTGTACAGTTCGGTAGTGTTAAGTATGTTCATATTGTTGCACAATCAATCTCCAGAACTTTTTTCATTCTGCAAAACTGAAACTCTATATCCATTAAACAACTCCTTATTTCCCCTCCCCTCCCTGCCCCTGACAACTCCCATTCTATTTTCTGTTTCTCTGAACTTGACTACTGTAGGCCCCTCGTATAAGTGGAATCATATAATATTTGTCCCTTTTGTGACTGGCTTATTTCACTTCAAACAATCAAGAGTCATTCACGTTGAAGTATGTGACTGGATTTCCTTCCTTTTTAAGGTGGAATAATATTCCATTGTATTTATAAACCACTTTTTAAATTTTTTAAATTTTTCAATCATAGTTGGCATTCAATATTATTTTATATTAGTTTCAGGTATAAAGCACAGTGGTTAGAAATTGATATAATTTACAAAGTGATCCCCCTGATAAGTCTAGTACCTACCTGACACCATACATAGTTACTACAATACTACTGACTATATTCCCTATGCTGTACTTTACATCCCAATGACTATTTCGTAACTACCAATTTGTACTTCTGAATCTCTTCTCCTTTTCTACTCAGTCCTTCAACCCCCCTGCCATCTGGCAACCATCAGTTTGTCTTCTATGTCTATGAGTCTGTTTCTGTTTTGTTTGTTCATTTGTTTTGTTCTTTATATGCTACATATAAGGGAAATCCTATAGTATTGCCTTTCTCTAACATTTCTTTTTTATGGCTGAGTAATATTCCATCATACATATGTACCACATCTTCTTTTAACTAATCGTCTATTGATGGGCACTTAGGTTGCTTCCATATCTTGGCTGTTGTAAATAATGTTGCAGTGAACATAGGGATGCATATATCTTTTTGAAATATGTGGTTGGGACTTTGGCTTTGACTTTGAGCTAAATGGAGAGCCACTGGAGGATGGTTTCCAGAACCCATGCTCTTAATTACTATGCTTTACTACTGATTGATACATGAGTAAATGTCAAAAGGTACTTGGGGACATTTTCCCATTAAAATCAGCAGGATAGCAGCAAGGCAGTCTGAAAACAACCAAAGAGAGGGCAAGATCTGAGCTAACAAGAATGGCTAATTATTAAGAGGGGGAGGCATGACCATCCCTTTGGTTGTCAGTAGTTTCTGTGGCCCCCACAGCATAAGACTGTGTGGGTTCTGTGACAGCCTCGGTGGATCCCCTAATTGAACTTGGCAAAGAGCAAATTTCCCAGTCCTACCCAGGGAGGTCTCAGCCTCTCCATGAAATGTGTGCTTTTCTCACAAGAGACAGCAAGCAAAAGGTAACTTCTGCAATGACTCATCAAAGAGAAATGAAAATTATGTCTAGGCTGGAAAAGAATCTGTTCGAAAGTGACACATTTGCCTCTAGAAAATATATAAAGCTTTTTCATTTTCTTTTCCTTCTCATTTGAAGTATGACAGAGCCTTCTAACATGCACTGCCTCACAGAATAACAACAGACACCAACTTCTAAAATTCCTGCCTTTATGCCTGTAACAGTTCTCTCAGAGGCAAAAATACAAACCTGGGGATGTGGCTGGTCTCTGCCAACCTGACTTGGAAGTGCCACCTGACAGCAGCACAGTGAGCATGTGTCCTGATGGTCTCAGGATAATCATGATTGCAAATATTCTTCCAATCAGTGCCCCACCAACTAGCCGTCCCCCAACTTTGGATGCCTAAGAACCACTGAGGAGCTTGTTATAATGCAGATACCAGGGGACTGGACTCAGGAGGTCTGAACTGAAGCCTGGAAACTGATTTTCAATAGATTACCAGATGATTCTGCTGTTGGTGGTCCGAGAACACTGCCCCAAACCACAGGGACAGCCTGAAGAGTCCAATCTTTCTGCAGCTAGGCTTATAAGACAAAGTGACCTCAAACCCTCTCTCAGATCATAAGAAGCATGTTTTGGCTCCTGGGCAAATCAGAGCAGAGGAGAATCTTGAGATCCCAGTCCTTGCTGCTGTTCATCTGAATCCTCTGCATTTATCATTCTGATTTGAGCTACTGGCACTGCCTAGGGTTTGCTCTCTGGGTCATACCCAGGAAGGCCCACACCCTGGGGTTTGCAGCTGTCCTGGGTGCAGCCATAACCTGAGAGGGTACCAGATCCCTACTCATTGGATCTACTGGTTTTTAGGGGAGTAAACGAGCATAACAAAAATAACAACAACTGCTTTTATTTAGTGCTAACTAGATACCGTGTATATACACTATCTTATTTTATCCTCAAGGCAGTTTTGCAAGGTAGGTATTATTAACCCATTTAAGAGACAGGAAAACCAAACCAAAGCCACACAGCCAGTAAAGGGCAGAGATGGGATTCACACCCAAGTCATCTAATGCTAAGGTCTTCACTCTATCCCTTAGCAGAAGGACTTAATGCTATCTGCATTGTGTTGACACTGGAATAGGATCTAGAGATGAGCAAGACCAAGCCCTATCCTCCAGAAGTTCGTGGTCTCCCTGGGCGTGTAGCAGAGTGACGGTGAGCAGGAAGTTGGTGTATGCCTCCAAACCTGAGCTCCATTCTATATTAGCTGAACCTCAGGTTCCTCCTCTGTAAAATCAAGTTAATAATTTTTACCTCACAGGGATGTAGTAATGATTCAACATAGTAAGGAGTACAGTACATAAGAAGGGCTTACCTAACACAGAACCTGGCATAGAGTAAACATTCAATTAACAGTTGGGTGTAATGGCTATCACTGGAGAGACAAGACCTATATCCAAAGTAATGATCCAGCCCACTGGCTCTCAGACTTATCCTCATGGTAGATATTATTGACTAAATGTGTGTCCCCCTCAATTCATTTGTTGAAGTCCTAACCTGCAATGTGATGGTATTTAGAGATGAAGCTTTTGGGAGGTAATTAGGTTTAGATGAGGTCAGGAGGGTGGAGTCCCTGTGATGGGACTGGTGCTCTTGTAAGAAGATGAGACACCAGAGCTTCCTCTCTTCACCATGAGAAGATAGACTAGGTGGCTGTCTGCAAGTCAAGAAGAGAGCCCTCACCTAGAACCTGACCATACTAACACCCGGATCTCAGACTTCTCAGCCTTCAGAATGGCGAGAGGTAAATGTTGTTTAAGCCACTCAGTCTGTGGTGTTTTATTGTAGCAGCCCGAGCTAACTAAGACAGTAAAGATTCTGTAAGTCACAGGGCTATATGCTAAACACTGTGAACTGCTGATATATTTAATGACATCATATGAACCAGAAGCAATTTTATTATCAGACTAGATGTGCCAAGGAAAGAATTAAGAATCTCTGGGCAATTAAAACTACAATCACAAAACAATTATTTCCAAATCTCTCTTTTAATAAGCATTTTCTACTTGGGTCTTTTTGTTTTAGCATTTACAAGAGCAATACAAGACAGATGAGGCTGAGAGAAACTGGCATCTCACAGTTGGGCGATGTAAATTGGGGCTCTCTTCCAGGAGGTCGCTTTAGCGATTTTTATTCGAAGTCTTTAATAAGACTTTGGCTCAGCAATTTTACTTCTGAGAATGCTCCATCCCACAGAGTATAAAAAGATGTTCACTGCAGTGTTGTTTATATTACTTGGAAAACTGGGAACAATATAAATACCAGTCATTATGGAATCAGTTAAATATTAGCATATAAGGACACTGAAATAACATGCAGCTATTAATATGGTGTGAGTTTCTCTACTGGTGTGGGAAGAAGTACATGATGTTAAACTAAGAGGATTATGGAAACAGTGTGTAATCAGATTGTGTGAAATTGTATGGATGTCTATGCTTGGAGAAAAGTTCCCTGAAATGTTCAAAATTCTTAGTAGAAGGATTTCAGTGTTTTTTGTTTTTTTTTTTTAACTTTTGATTTAATAGGTAGTATTGTGTTAAGATAAAGCTAAACAACAATAACAAAAATTTAGTCAATTCAAAACTGTTTTAAAAGAAAAGTGCTAAAGAAATAATGGAACGGATACTAAAGACAAAATTGTGAAGGAGCGTGTGAAAGTCTGAGAAACAAAGTTTTACGTTCTTCCTCGTCCTGTTCTCTACAAAGTAGAAAGACTATCTGCTCTTACCTTTAAGTGATAAACTTCTGAATGAGAAAACCTCCCCCTTTTCTAAATCTATTGACCCAGTTTTGGTGGTCTGCAACACCTACCTCCCTGACTGCTGTCAGAGAACAGGCCAGATGGACCCACTAGGCAGGTAGGAATGGCCACTCACTCATCTTTCTTGGGTCTTGTGGTGGCTTCCTATGTGCCCTGAGTGAGAGGGACCTATTGATCCTGATTAAGGTCTCACTCTGTAGAGACTGTGCTGTTTCCGACACATCTTCTCATAACCACCCTAGGAGAGAGGCCTTTTGGTTATCCCTCCTCCATTTTACATAGGAAGAAACCAAGGCTCAGAGAGGTAAAGGGTCTTGTCCAAGGTAAGTAAGCAGAGTAGCTCAGACTCCGGTCCAGGCCTGTTTGATTTTTGAACTCACCACTCTAAACCTCTAGTAAATTCTGAATTAGCCTGGCCTTTAAGGCTCAGCATGATCTGGCCTCTGCCTACCTTTCCTGCCTCCCCTTCCCACTGCTATTCCCTACTCACCATCAACCCCGTCCCCTAAACTTCAATATACACGGGTATCTCACACCTCCATACCACTGTACCTGCTGTTCCCTCCTCCAGGAATGCCCTTTCAACAGCAAATGCCCAGAGACTTCCATCCCTACGTCAACTCTCAGGGCAACTGTTTTTGTTCTGTGATCCCTCTCTTTGTGACTCCTCCTTAGACAGACAAAGATCCTCCTCATGGCCCCGTATACCTCACTTTCGTGGGTTCCCTTCACTGTGGCACTTCACCCTGCTCTGTCATTGTCTGTCCCCCTGGATGTTTCTTCCTAAAAGTCTGTGTGCTTCTCAAGGGTACAAATAGTAGCCTCTCAGCCTCTCTGCCCCAGGAGCTGGGCCCAGGGCTTGGTCGCACAGCAGGCACTTGGGAATTGTAGAGCAGTTTGACTAGAAAGCTTACAAAAGAGGTTAGGAGTCACACAGACATGCTTCGAATTCCATTTCCATCCTATACCAGCTGTGTGACCCTGGGCAAGTCTTTCTACTTCTCTGAGTCTGTTTTTGCATCTTTGTAAATTGTGATGAAGGTGAAATAACATAATTATAGGTGAAGAGCTTGAAACAGTGAATATTCCACAAATATTAGCTATAATAATAATGATGTCAGTTGAGTAATTTATTTATCAATGAATCTGGCCACAGTGGAGGAGGAGTGAGAGGGTGAGAGGAAATGGGGCCAGATACCGGAAGGAAGTCCAGGCCAGCAGGCCAATTTTGGAATCCCTATTTGGGAAACCGACCAACCAGCAGGTGGCAATCCATGCAAAAGGTCAAATGTTAGGTGTACTCTAGCGTCACAGCCAGATCAATCAAGGGACAGGGCATCCTGGACCTGAAGAAAATCCAACACTAAGACAGTGGGCCTCCGATGGCAGCAAAATAAAACATGTGAGCCTAGGATTTAGGGAGCAGAACTCCTGCCCACGTGGCATGTGGGGGACTGGCAGAGCTAATGAAAATGTCGAACATTCATGTTCCAGGTGCCTTCCAAGTGCTATACCTAGATTATCTCATTTCATTCTCACGGCAACTTTATCAGGTGATGCTATTAGGATCCTGTTTTACAGAGGAGGAAACAGGCCCAGAGAGGTTAAGAAATTAGCCCAAAGATACACAGACGGTGAGTGGTGGGGTCAAGATTTGAACCCAGGCAATTTGGTTCCAGAGAATTGCTTCAGCCCTCCTCCCCTACACCAAAGGGCCAAGGCAATGCAGAGCCTGCAGGTGGAGGTCGAGGGGCCTGGAGGAGAGGAAGGTGGCAGGGGCCCAGGACTGGGTGATGCTCATATCAGGGATCATGTAATCTGAGCTGTTTCTCCCTGGGTGGGAAGAAGTGATCCATGGAGATGAACCAGATGCAGCCGGGTGGGTGGCATCTCATACATTTTCCTTATCTTCAGACCTACCTACCAAGAAGAGAGGTACTGATGAGAGTCCTGTGACACTGGGGAAACTGTCTCCAAATTGCCTTCTTCATTAGCTATACAAATTTGCATCTTAATTAGGCTTAATGGAATACAATTACCAGACACCAAGCTTCTCTCTCTTGGATTCCAAGCAAGAATGCCGCAGAAACAGGCTCAAAGCCAAAAACATGGGGCTGAAGAAAGCCTGGCAGGGCTTTCCCTGCAGGAAATCTTGCTCCTGGAAAAGGAGTGTCGAGGCACTGGGTGGCAGGATGGTGCTGGGGTGTCCAGGCCCAAGATGAGGAGATGAGGGGGGCCTGAGTGGTGAGCCTAGCTCTGCCTCTGACCAGTGGTGTGACCCGCAGTTACTGTCCTCTCTGAGCCTCAGTTTTCTCATGTGTAAAATGGGTTGGTGAAAACATTTACTGTTGGCTGGTTACAGAGATCAAGTGAGATCACAGGTATGACAGCACCTGGCACAGCGCCTGATAGTGGAGCTCATTCTCTTTCTCCATGCCCTCCCTTTATGAGCTCAAAGCCCAGGAGATGGTGCGAAGCTAATCCCATCTACCCCTTCAGTGATTCACTGAGTGTCATCTTATATCATCCCTCCATGCTCTAGTCACACATACCTCTGAGTCCTTGGGAAGTTCTAAGCTCCTTCCTGTCTCAAGGGTTTTTGCAAGGGCTATCTCCACTGGGAACACCTGGCCTCTGTCTCTGCTGGGTTAATACTCATGCTTTCAATCTCAGCTCAAATATTACTTCCTCCAGGAGGCCTTCTCTAGCTCAGAATAAACTCTTCTAACACCATTTATCTGTGGGATTCTTTGATTAATATCCCTGTCTCCCCTACAAGACAGTAAGCTCCATGAGTGTAGAGAACATTTCCGTTGTGTTTTCTGTTCTAGCTTCAGCTCCTGGCTCAGAGCTTATCACAAAGTAACTCTTTAATTCATGTTTGTTTAATAGATGGTTGCGCACATGTGGCTGAGCCTCAGTGAATTCATTCGTCAAATGGGAATCATAATCCACTCCATGGTGTTGTGAAATGATGAAACGATTTCTGGCACACAGCAGGTCCTCAATGGACCATCTCTTATTCCCCTACACCTTTTGATTAAGGAAGAGTCAGAAGCAGAAGTTGAGCTAGCTCAAAGAGTAGCTTAGCTGGAGCATAGAGGAGTGGAGAAAGGGGAACCTAGAGGCTGACACCCCAAAGGGCCAGGATGCTAAGAGCTGGAAGGAAGAAACCTTAGAAATTATCCGGTTCATTAGTTCCCAAACAAAGTCTCCTTTTAATCTTTCCTGCCATGAAATAACTTCGTTTACCACAAAACTACATGTATCAGGGAAGAATCCACTTTCCCAGCTTTAAATTACTCGAAGGCATCTGTTCCATCAGCTAATGCATGCTCAGTGTGATGGGAGCCTAGTGAAGACACCACGACGAGGCGATTCCAGCCAAAAGGGAGGCCCACTGAGGCCTGAGCAGCAGGTAAACAAATGATTTCCGTTAACTTCCTGAAATGTTAACAGTCTCTGAGGCCCGGGTACGAGGGCCTGAGTTCAGAGCCACTGTGGGACCACACAAAGGTAAAAGGTCTCTGTTTTCTCTTTCCAACTGGACATGCTGCTTCCTGTGGGCAGCTCAGAAGGTGCATGACAAGACCTGAATAGGGAAGTTTTCTTCCCAGGTGGTTCCTCCTCAGATAACAGTGACAGCCTTGGTGACATCTTGAATTTACAGACAGCCCTTTTCCATCAGCCTCAGAGGTCGTGTTGATTTTTTCAGCCTGTTTCTTCGAAGCCCATGTCTGACATTAGGTTCTTGTGAACCTCTGTGGCGATCTCCTGCCCTGATCCCCACTTTTATGACACACCCCAAGTATCATGTACTCCTCTTGGCTCTTCTCTGCCCCTCCTTCCACCCTTTACCACCTCCCTAGTTTCATCTCTCATTTTGTTCTAGCTGCATAATTACTCTGCATTCCATAATGCCTGGTGCCCTGTCACACCTTGGGGCATGTGCACAGGCTGTCCCTGTTGCCTACATGAGGCCTTCCTCCATCTGAGTCTCTGGCGAACTCCTACACTAGCAGCAGGGCCTTCTCCCATGTTCCCGGGCAACTCAAGTCCCTCTCTTGGTGTCACGATGGCTTGCCTCTGTTAGCGCCTCTCAAATTGGAGATGGTTGGTTTCTTTGTATATCTGCCTCCCCTTCTGCACTGAGAACTCCTCTGAGAAAGATAGTATCTTCTTCTATTTTCCTTAGCCAAAGCTCAGATAGGGTTGGAAGGCAGGAAGTGGGCCTCTGGATGTCTTTCTGCAGCTGAATCCACTGATGGACCCCCTAAAACTGTCCACAGAATTTGAGGGCAAGAGCATCTTTCTTGGAGAGGCCATCAAAGGGGTCTGTTTCCTCCTTAAAGGTAAAGAGCCTCCACTGTAGTCTCTGAGGGTCTCGATAGAAGGGAATGTGTCTAGTTCTTTCCTGTATTGCACAGCCCTGCATGTAGCAGGCCCTTAATATAAAATGCCATCAAGTCATAGAATTTTTCTGAGTTGGAGATCCAGTTCAATTTTCCCATTTTACAGATGAAGAAGTTGAAGAAGGGAAATGACTAACTCATCTGCTCGGCCAGGTGGAATGCTCTGAGTTAAAAAGTAGTAATATTAATACTAAATTATTCATCCTTCTACTTATTCCCTAATCATTTTCAAGCACCTACTATGTGCACCTATACCTACTGTGTGCAAGGTACAGCCATGAAGATACAGAATGATCAACACCAAGGCCCTGTTCTCGGAGAGCACAAAAACAGCAGGGAGAGAAGGTGCATGCACGGCCGTTGAGACACACACACAGCAGAATCCAGAAGAGGGAGAGATGACTTCCTGGTGGGGCCTCAAGGAAGGCTTTGTTGAGAAGTGGCATCCTAGCTGCGTACAAAGGATGTCCCAAGCCCATCAATGCCGGAGCTGGAGCCCACATCCCTGGCCTACTCTCTACCTGGCCTCTGACTGTACTTTTTCTCCAGTGTAATTGTTAGGATGATTATGCCAAAAGTTATAGAAAACTTAACTCACTTGTCTTAAGTAATAAGGAAATGTATTCTCCCTCTAAATAAATCCCGAGATTGGGCATCTAAAGGATGTCATCAAGGATTCCAGTCCTTTCCACCTTTTGGTTCTGCCATTCTCAGTGTATATCAGGAATGTCCTCAAACCAGATCACCTCCTGGTCAATGAGCCTAGAGGTCACACCAATCATGACAACATCCTTCTCTATGTGTTTCTTTCCTAAGATCAAGGAATACTTTTCTAGAAGCACCTGGACCCAAGCCTCACCGACCTCCCTCCTGTCTCATGCCCACTACTGAATGAATCACTAGCAGTGGGGTTAGATTTCCTTGGACTGGCTAAGCTAAGGTCAAGGTCACCTTCCCTGAGGGATAGTTGCCCAAACAAAATGAGGGTTCTGTTGGGTAGGAAACAGGGGGATGGCTGCCTATTGTGACTATTATACAGACCAACCAAAATGACTACTTCTCGGCTCCCTTAAATGGGGAGCATCTGAAATGGAACCAACAATGGCAGTCAACTGTGTACCTCTTTAGCAAAGTACTCTCTTAGATTCATAACAGCATGTGACAAATATGCCTGGGTCCCTATCATGTGCCAGGTTCCGTGCTAGGTGCTGGGAGGACTTCGATGGGTCAGACAGATATAGTCCTCTATTTAGGAGAGGAACAGAGAGGTAAACAGGCAATTACAACATAGTGTGATGAGTAAGGCAGCAGGGGAGCGGGGACACTGGGGACGCTTGGGGAGGCAGCTCACTAGGCTCACCCGGCCCAAGACAAAGAGAATATGTTCAGGAAGGCTCCCTGAAGGAGGCATAGTCCAAACCATGACATGAAGGAGGAGTGCGAGTTAGCAGGGAGATGGGGAGGCACTGCAGGCAGAGGGAACAGCATGTGCAAAGGCCCCGAGGTGAATGATAAAGCGAGTGTTTCCTGGGACTGGCAGTATGCTTTATGAATAAATGCAAGATCCCTGAGTCAAAGAGGTTTGCATTCGAATCCTAGAGTCACCATTAGTAGGAAATATGACTACAGGCAAGCTGCCTAACATTCCAGTGCCTGAACTGTTTCACCTATAAAATAGGGATAATAATATATACTTCACAG
Organism: Pteropus medius; assembly: GCF_902729225.1. Lineage (NCBI taxonomy): Eukaryota > Metazoa > Chordata > Mammalia > Chiroptera > Pteropodidae > Pteropus > Pteropus medius. The sequence continues at coordinate 3,781,853 of NW_024349800.1, read as the reverse complement.
GGCGGGTGTGAGGCTCAAATAAGATCATGTCAATACAATTCTCACCACAGTGTAAATGCTCAATTATTGCAATTATCTTGTTATGAACTTTGGATCCTACAATAAAGAGATGCACCAGGAGAAATGGGTGGGGGCCGAATTAGTTCCCCCCCATAGTTCTCTAAGGCACCAACCAATATGTGGTCATCCGCCACATGTGATAGTCAGCTCTTGCATGTGGTGGGTCTGAACCGAGATATACTGTAAGTGCAAAATACATCCTGGAATTTGAAGACTTAGCCCCTTCTTCCTAATGTAAAATAGCTCATTCATAATTTTTATGCTGACTACATGTTGAAAGAATATTTTGGATATATCAAGTTAGATAAAATATTTTATTGAAATTAATTTTATCTTTTTTTAAACTTTTATTAATGTGGCTACTAGGATATTTACAAGTACATTTGTGGCTCAAATGTATTTATATGGAAAGTGCTGGGCTAGGCATATTATCCCATTGTAAATGTAAAGAAATGGAAATGCAAACCTATTCAGTGCCTACAGTGAGGACAAAAGACACAGCACCAACTCCTTGCTCATTACTCATTCCACTCACGCTCCTCTCCGCACAAGCCTCTGACTACTGGGAACTTACTCAGCATCAGTAATATGATGAAGGTGGCATTTCCCACCCCAACCCGGCTCTCTTGTTTTTCAATGTGCGTTTGTCCTCGGATGGGCTTATTTTCTCCCAGGTTCCCAGCTTCCTCTTTGTTTAATGAGCCCCATTTCTTGGAACTGTTGACAAGTAGCACTGTTGATATATAGGGCAGAGGTGTAGAAACAGTGGCTAACTATCCTGTGGGAAGTGAAGTGAGCCCTAAAATATTGGCTTTGAAGCCAGCCCCAGGGGAGGAGATGAGTCCATCTCCAGGTTCAACCAGACCATGGAAACTTGAGGGCCCTAAACAAACATGAAGGCACCCACCCTTCCAGGGCACAGGATCCAGGACTCCTTGACAGCTACTTACAGTGTTACCACCATCTGTTTGGGGACATTTCCAGCTGAAAGTCTCAGATGCCTAGGACTCAGCCCATCCCAGTTGTCTCATTACCTGTGGCACACACCTTTGGTGTCTGGCTCATACCTCCTTGGTCTATTCTGAGATAGTTGTATACTCCGGTGGGATCTCTCCACCTGAGGACGTTCTCTCTCCACCCACCATGCAAGGGAGGCTGGAAGTGCTGGAAAGTTAATGCCCTAGAAGTGATGCTCAATCAGCTTCATGAGCTCATTCTCAGGCATGGCCCACAGTGCCTCAGTGGGTCCTCAGGAGGGCTGAGGCAAGGAAGAAGGGTGTGCAAGAACAAGTGTGAGTACGCAGAGGACCAACTGCAGCTCTTAGGACCTCAAAGTTTTGTAGAAGGCTGGGTCCAGGGTTTCCACCTTGCTACAGATAGCAGAGGCTACAGGTAGTGAACAGGGGGAGGTGACTGAGTACACTGGGAGGTAAGGGAGGGCCCAGCAGACAGATGGATAACCAAGGCTTCAACTAGACAGTGGAACAAATGATGCTGAGAGACCAGCAGAGTCAAAGCAGCATCCCCACTTTCCAGGGAGGAAATACGATGAGTAGAAAGACTTGCCTACAATCACCATCTAGTAAAAATGGCAGAGCAGGGACCTTCCAGTCACAACCTGCAAATGTGGTTTTCTCTCCTCAGTTCCTAAGAGCTAATGCAGTAGTGTTAGAAACAATGAGCAGAAAGGAGAGAAACCTTCAATAAGCTGTTTTGTTTTTCGAAATTAATTCTGTGGATGTATGTTGTGACCCCACAACATAACCACATACCGTAATACTTTTAAAAATTATTTTCAAAAAGCACGTGTACAGTGATATCCAATGATTATCATTGTGAAGTCGCACTTTCCAGAAATGATGACTAAATTGGGTTGCGTTTCTTGACCTATTTTTTATCGAATTCGTTGAGTGACCACTATAAACATCCAAACTATCATTGAGGTAATTTTTAAACTAATTGTGCCTTTCCCAGACAGTATTTTTTGTTCAAAACAAAGTAATTTATAGCTCTTCCTATAACATAAAAGATACTGTATGAACCCCTTTTAGGGAATGATTTTAGAGGAAAAACATCCTTGCCTGTCAAGGCACCGAGGTTAATGAGTTGGCAAAACAGCCAGGTTCCAGCCTTCAGGAAGCTCATGGTCTAGAAGAGAAATCCAACACGAACGAAGCAGTTATAAGTGGAAAGAAATCAAGAGAGGTTATAGGAACATCTAAAAGGGTATGCGAACCCAGTGCTTCCCAAACGTTAACATACACATGTATCACTTGTTAAAATACAAATTCTAAATGAGTAGGGCTGGGGTCCCAGAAGATGCTGATGCTGCAGGTTCATGGACCACACTCTGAGTAGCTGAATGGCTACTGACGATTTGAGATATAATTCTCTATTGACAGCAACATACGCAGTTTCCAAAAGGGTAGCATCTCAAATGTATTACCTGCGTTTGGAGTACAAGTGCTTTGAAAGGCTCTGAGATATGACTCAATTAAAGTCTCAAGTATTAATGTTGCTGTTATTGAAGAGTACCTATAATGTGCTAGGAGAATAAACAGACATTTCTTCAGTCTGATGGAGTGAGCAGTTGAATAGGGATAGACAATGTCAATAAATAAATAAATGGAGCCACTTTAAAATGGAGCCAATCTGCCATCCCAGAGGAACTGCCTTGCACGTGTTATGCCTGAAACCTTGGAATGTTAAAACAGGGCAAAAACACCTTTAGACTGGGCCAAAATGTGCCCCAAAGTCCTATTTGCAAAGATAACAAGAAAGCAGATATTAGTACTATCAGACTGATGACTACCAGACTGAAAATGAAAAACATCGTTTAGAATTAACATCACTATGTAATATTATCTGCACCAATAGAAATGCCTTCCTACTTTTGGTATAATTGTTCGCCTTCTCTTTCTTATTGTCTCCTAATTGAAACACTACTTGGGCCTTTGCTTGAATCAGTGCTTCCAGAATAGCTATTCTTATTGATCTCAAATAAATGCTTGTTTGCCTCTCACTTTGAAAGGCTTTTTTATTTTTAGGTTAGCAACAAGTGAAAATCAAAGAATCATAATACAGTCAAACATATATATATCTTTTAGGTGAGGCAACCCTTGGTTGACCTCACAGATTGCAAGAACCTTGTCAGCTTAAAATCCCTTATTTTTTTTATTTTTTTACACCTACAGCACCTGGTCTTCCTAGGTGGTCTCCCATCCAAGTACTAACCAGGCCCTGACCCTGCTTAGCTACTGAGATCTGACAGGATTAAGCTTGTTCAGGGTAGCAAGGCTGTAGACAATACAGACAAACATAAACTTGCATCTGTGATAAATGTTATGAGAGTCTATTAGGGAATCCATGACCTAATCAGGAGGTTTGGGGGTGGGGGTGGGGAGTGCTCCAGGAGGAGAGAATGGCAGGGCAAAGGCTTGGCTGAGGAGCCAGGGAACTTCGGCGAGGTTGGGCAGAGAGCGAAGGGTGAGGCTGGAGAGTGAGGCAGAGGCCGGACTACGCAGGACCTCCTGAAGAGTTCCGCCTTCATCCTGAGAGTGTGAAGGGCCGCTGAAGAGTCTTAAAGGGAAGGAAGAATATAATCAGATTTGCGTTTTGAAAAGATCACTCTGGCTTCAGGGAGGAGAATAGACTGAAGAGGACAGAGTGTATAGTCCCTTTCTTAGGAGTGTGGGATTGGGCCCGATAGAGACAGCATTTCAGTCTCTCTCTGGGTGACATAAAATTTGAAAGCTATAGATGGACACTTTCTGCCCCAAGGATGCTAAAAGCAAGGACAAATGGCCTGCTAAGAACAGAGCGTGAATCAGACATACAGGAAGTAACTTGTAGGAGAGAGAGAGCTTGTAGGAGAGAGGGCAGAGGGTGTTGGCACGCGGTGGTGAGGCTCTGCTGCGTTTTGGCCTTCGTTCCAGCCCATCTTGAGGCTTGTCTGCAGTCCTACCTTGATTTCCTTGAAATGTCTCTGTATCCTTATGAAGAGTTACTTGGTTGAGGTGGTTTCTGTCCCTTGCAACCCAGAGAGTCATAAGAGAATTCAGCAGCGTACCTGAACTGAGGCTTTCAAAAGTGCCAGAGCACTTTCAGTGTCCTGAGATTGGAGTCTCCAGATCTCCCATAATTTAAGTCAAAGCCATCATAAAGTTGCTTGGTTCTGACAAATACACATAGATTCTTGAGTTTTGGCAGGGCCACACTAGGTCACTCCCACTCACTATGCTTAGGTGGAGATTTCTGGCCAACCCAGGAGTGAGAGAGTTTCAGGGTGGGGGTGGTCTCAATGGACCACATGACAGAAACACCTAAATATGGCCCTAGCTGAAAACCCAAACTGGCTTTGAAGGCCAGCACTGTCCAGCTAGCCCCATTCGAAGTTGTTTATAGTTCCCCCTCACGCTGGAGGTTTGGGTTTGATTTACAAGGGACTGAGAAGAACATGAATCTTTTCAAAAGGGAAACCACCTTGCAGAAAGTTGCATGTTCTAAGGAAGCACTTGCTACAGTGTTTCGCTCTTTTTGGTTATAGGCAAGCCGGGGATTCAGGATCTGAAAGATTTCTCTTAAAAAGAAAATGTCTAGGAGAAATGTCCAACTGGCCTCTCAAAGGTCTGGCTGTGTGTGTATCGATTGGGAAATCCATTTCTTTGTTTCTAAAAGGCGGGCAGCTCTCCTCCTGGCAGGCTGTCTTGAGCATTAAGTATGGACATCTGGGGCATCCCAAAGTGTGGTATGCATATAAATGTTGGTAAATTCCATTTGTCTCAACAAAGAAAATTTGTTGTTTTAATGCATGTATTTTAAGATGTGTTAGGAACAAAAGCACGTCAAATCTATAATTTTATGGCTACTATTGCTCAGGATGTGGCTCAAATTAGAGTTTAATTGACTTACAAAGTTAAGTAAATAATGCAGTTGATATATAAGTAAGGCAAAAGTTGTGGGATTTCCAGAACACTAAGATGAAAGGTGAGTGAGCTTGTGGCACAGGGTCTGGCACAGAGTAGGAGCCCTGATGGGACAGCTATCATTCAGCAAGTGCCTATGTCATCTATAATCCTTACAAAAAGTAGAGTATAGGAAATATTGTTTTTGTCTAACAGTTGAAAAAAACCGAGGCTTGGAGAAATGAGAACACTTGTCCAAATGTGTACAACTAGAAAGTGCCAAAGTTGGGACTTGAACACGGGTCCGTTCGCCTTCGGTTCCCAGATTCCCTAACGGTACTGTACTGCCCTTAACAATAAATCTCTCACCACTAGAAAAAAAACAAGTGTCTTTCATATAAATGCCTCATAAAGACCCCAGATTGAGGTATGGCCCATTTTATCCTAACATACACATATACGTTGCACACTTATTTGCATCTAGGTTGCTAGGACAACCTAGAACCAAACCAACAAATTTCAAGACCAGCTCCTCTTTCCATGTCGTTGGCCCACTGCCCTGTTCTCAGGAGGCCTGAAATGAGCAGCCTGGGGGCGGCTTGACCTTGAGGCAGCATGTGATGGCCAGGTCTCTTCTCACAATGGGAATGGTAAAAGTTGAGGCCTGAGTGTGGACCAGGAAAGGGGACCTTCAGGTCTGGTCTGGCCATGCTCACCTGGGGTCCCCGTGGGTTTCTGGAACCACAGTTGCAGAGTGACAGTCTGCTCAGTATCCACCAGGCACTTGAATTTCCTCTTGGAACCTGCAGGGCAAGACTGGGTGTTCCTGAGCCTCTGGCTAAAAACCGTCTAATGACATCCTTCTACTAACATCCACACTGGTGTCCCAAAGGCTTCCTATACCCCACCAGAAAAACTCATGGCTTTTTCCCTATCACACAGTCATTCTGAGGCACATGTTTCCAGCCAACTCTCCTCCAATTACCTGGGTTTTCACTATTCTCACTTCCTTAGTGGCCATTTTTCACAAAGAAGTGTGCATGTGTTTGAAAATTATTATAATATCAGTCCATGTGAGTAATTAACTTCTGTCTCAGCAAAACAACAGAGTGTTACTGTCATGGACCGATGGGGTCCCTTGAGAATTGCCAAATGATGACTTCTCCTGATGCCAAGGGTCTCATTAGAGTACCGGCTGATATCAACTGAGCACTAACTATGTCCCAAGCACTATTCTAATTGAGCCAGGTCCTACTGTCCTCCCAATTTTGCAGATAAAGAAACTGAGTCACAGAAGGACTGAACAGCTTTATTATAAATGCAGATCCATGTCCTGAACCCTTGGGCTGAACTACAGTACAAGCTTGAGGGTGTATCCTGGATTCGGAAGGATGGCATGTGTGTCTGAGAGTAAGGACATATGAGTTGCAGCTATACATGAGCCATATGACTTTGGGCAAATGACTCTGCTTCACTGAGACTTTTTTGGCATCTTTACAATGGGGACAAGACCTGCCTTACTCATTCAGAAGGTTTCTGTGAAGGTCAGAAGAGATAGCTAGTGTGAAAATGCTTTTGGCAAATGTATGCATGAAGGGACAGGGATGAGTGAATAAATCTAATGCTACTTCTGCCTTCGGAAGCATTTAGGATCTACAGAAGAAAAGCAAACAGGTCACATATTTTCTCTGGAGACTTCTGTAAATACTTGGGCAAAGTATTTGCAGCACAGCTGAGAGGGCTGCCAGGAATGCACTGTGTGATCTGAAATAGGGGACTTTTTATCTCTGGGCTTCACCCCCCTCAATCCTAAAATGAGGGCATCTCCAAGGAGGTCACTTTCCATTCTAATGTTTCATGACTTTGACATCATTTCTGGGCTAAAATATTTGTGGACTGGGAAAGAGCTTACATTAGGCATTTTTCTTGCTGGTGGGAACAAATAGCAATGTCCATCCATGCAAGATTAAGGAGCTGTCATAACCAAAATAATGTTAAAGTGGCATTTTTGTCTGTACTACCAACATTCTAATTTGGGAATCTGAGTCCGGATATTGTCATTCTAAACCGAGGACTTCCCCTTCATCCTGCTTCCTTAGCCTCCAACATGCATGCACGTTGCAGAATACATTTTCATGTCTAAGCTCTCTTGAACTTGAAACTAGTTTAGAAGGAAAACATCAGCTTTGAAGTCAGACAGACCTGAGGATGAATCATGATTCTGCAACTTACTGTGTGATACTAGGCAAGACTCTCTGAACTCCTTCTTCTTATCTGGGAAACAATAACTCTCTTGTAGGGCTGTCTCATAGGATTAAATAGGATAAATCAAGTAAAGTGTGTGAGCATATAGGAGGCATTCAATAAATGGCAGCTGTTATTACCGAGGTTAGGGATTATATTGTTCAGCATAGGCTAGGTTATACTGCAGAAACAAACAAATAAATTTGCTTTGCAGATATAACAAAGTAAAGGCTAATTTCTCACTTGTGCTAAATGGCCAGTGCAGGTCAGCAGAAGATTCTGTTCCATAAAATCACTCAGGGAACCAAGAAGAAAAGGCTTTATCATCTAAAATATTGTTGATTAACACCACAGGGGACGAGAGTGCCAGAGGGTCTCAAATGGCCAAATAAGTGCTTTGGACTTGATTAGTATGAACTAGTTACTGGCCCGGACTACCTGCAAGGGGCTGGGAATTGTAGGGAAGCACATGGAATATTAGATGAGCATTACTCTATGTAATATGAAGCCAAATTTTGTTCACCTTTGATTCTCTCACAGTGCTTAGCAGTATGTCGGGCTTATTAGAGAAGTTGACACAATTTAAAAAGAAGCCTTCCCTGACAATATAATATTTTCTAGCCAAAATGGTTCTCTCTCTCTCTCTCTTTTTGCACTTTAATCAGATGTTTATTTTTCTCATTCTGTAGTTTATCATCAAAACAAGTACTTCAGAAGTTTTGTGGACAACATTTGTTTTGAGTAAGTTTGTAAATGCCCTTTGACTTAAGGGAAAATCCCAAGTCATGTCTTGGAAGTAGAAGAAAGAGAAGAAACTAGACTGTCAAAGACAAGACAATAAGATGTTTGAGTCTCTTAAAATACTTCCAGCTCCTCTTGAACTCTTCTTGCTGAACCCTTAAGTCACCTGGGTTAGGTGGGTGGTTCATGGCTATAAAATTGACACAGGGAGGCAGTATGGCTTATCCATAGACCCTAAACAAGTCAAGGGTAGACTAATGTTCCTTTTACCTTCTTTCCAAACCCTGGCATTCTGCAAAGTCCTCTTTCTTGCCCAACATTCATAGAAATGTTGTGGGTCATAATATGTCATATATATACATACACACATCCAAGAGAATTCCTAAGAGCTGCTGCTGATTCCTCCCTTCCCAGTGGAGAAAAGGAAGCTCAGGAAAAATCCTTTGCACAGGAAGGAATCACCTGTCACCATCCTCCCCATTAGGGTCACAGATGCATTCTGGTCCTGGCTCTGCCACCATGTCATTGGGCGACCTTGGGCAACACACCATTCTTCTCTGGACATCCCTTTATTCCTTGTGAAGTCATCCAACAAGCATGTGGTACAGCCTGAGAGAAGGGCTGGGAATGTGCAGATGACTAAGCTATGAACCTGATTTCCAAGCACAGGACTAAGTCAAGCAAGGGGGGACTGTGGAGACCTGGCACACGCATGCTGCAACCAAATAGGCCAGCTGCCTCTCAGCTCTGGTCAAGTTTGCCAAGTGAGAACATAGGCCCAGTACTGGCAAATCTGTTGATTTTTTTCAACAGAAGCAGAGAATACAAAATTTTCTGTGAAATTTGAGCAGGCCATCCAAACCAAATTCATCCACTTTCTGGCTAATGCTCATGGCCCACCCATCTGCAACTCCTAATGTAGTATGTTAATGATAAGACTTTATGAAACTCTAAGATTGTACAATCCTCTTTGACCTGAGAATCTGATTTTTTAAAATATATAATCAGGCTTTTTAAAAAATATGCACTGTTTTACTCTAATAAGAAAAGTATTGCTATGGAAAATAGAAAAAAATATTTAAAAAATTAAAATGTTCAATATTTCCTAATTCCATCTCCAAAGTTAACATTTTGATGCATATTTTGGCATATTTCCTTCCAGTCTTTTCTCTATGTATAAATTACATCAATAACATTATATATGTGTGTACATGTTCATGTATATTTATATACGTATATGTAACATTATATACATAATGTATTAAAATAAATCTCTTCTAAAATTAGGATGACACCATTTTCAGTTTGGTTTTGCATCCTCTACTTGTCACTTAACATGACATTGTAAGCTTTTTTTCATGTCATTATATATTCTTCAAAAACATAACTTTTAATAGCTACATAAAAATTCTATCATACAGATTTACCACCTATTACCAACCTTTAACTTATTGTTGTTTCCAAACCCTGGCACTCTGCAAAGTTGAGATTTCTGAAGATATTTTTTCCTTCTATTATTGTTGAATATTTGAGGGTGTTTCTAATTTTTTAATGTATAAATAGAATTGCAATGCTATGTAGATAACTGATTATTTCTTTAGGATAAATTTCTACAGGTAGAATTACAGAGTCAAAAGGCATAAATATCTTTAAGGCTGCCGAGATATATAACTACTTGTTCTTCATAAAAGCCATATCGTTTTATGCTTTCATTGCATTCTTAGCAACATTGAATAATGTCATTTTCAAAAACTGAATATTAATTTGATAAAGTTAAACAAATGATATATATGGTTCTCTTAATTTTAATTTATTTATTGATGAAGTTGAATATTTTCCCCTAGAATGTTTTCTGGCCATTAACATCTCTTTTTTGATTTGTCTTAAAAAATACTTCTCTAAAAAACCATTTTCTATATTACATGCAGTAAAGCATTACATTTTTTATAATAGAAAAAACAAGATGAAATCTAAATGTCCAACAATGGGGAAATATTAAGCAAATTAAGGCACAATCAATGGCTGGAATTGTCATTACAATTTGAGTTTACAGACAACATGGAAAACCACTTATAACATTTATAACATATGTTAAAAGAATAGATATAAAACTCAATGTATACTATGTTCACATTTCTACAACTATACAGAAATACCCCCGTGGTGGGAGTTACATTGGAGGGTTGAGAATTCTGAAGATATTTTTTCCTTCTATTTTTCGAATGTTTTGTAATTCTGCTACCATAACTTTTGTAGTAAAAAAAATATATACTTGATACATTTTTAGTTGACTTTCCAAATGGGCAATCCCAGTTTCTTAGGATCTCTCCATATTCTTTTAAAAACATCTGTGTTTTTGTCACAGGAGATTGAAAATTTTTAATTTATTGAAAACAATTCTGTTGGCACCTTAATCAGCAGAGCAAAGGATAACCTTTTTCATCAGTAGCAAGCAAGCCTCACAGCAATAGCCTTGAGGTCGGGTTATTCCAGGCCTTGAGATTCCCTCTAGCCCCACCCTATCCTGAGGTTTAGAAAGAAGGCAGATCTGTAATTGCATAACCCTGAGTAGTAATAGAAGGAACACTTCCATTCACAATTGCATAATCCTGAGGAGACTTCAGTCAGTTGGGGAGGGAGGAGATGGGGCAACTCCTGTGAGAATAAGCAGGAAGTCTTCCAAACCTGCAGGGTCAGGAATCACCCAACATTAGACCAGCATGGGCCCATTTTGCAGATGACAAAATCGAGGCCCAGAGACAGAATTTCAGTCACTTGGACAATTTCAGTCACTAGGCCTGAGGGGTGACCATAAAACCCTTAAAAAACAATGATATCAGTATTACTACTACTTCAGTAGAGCATCAGACACCTTTCAAAGCCTGTTCTCGTTTGACTATTGCACTTGATCCTCACAATGGCTCAGAGAGGATGGCAGTGCTAGAATTTAGCATTCTAGTTTAGCAGAAGGGGAAGCTGGTTCAGTAAGGGGGAAGGGAACAGATATATTAAGCACCTCCTATGCGCCTGAATTTTTTCATTGTTCTGGTTCTTTTATTTATTAATTTGAATATATGATACATATAATTATGCACAGCATTAGAAAAAAAATGATACTAAAGAAAGTAGAGTGAAAACCAAGTCCTGTCCCTCAGCTACTCAAATCTTATTCTTCAGAAGCATCTTTGTGTCCTGTGTATCCTTCCAGGGTCAGGATACGCACATGCAAGCATAGGTGTCCGTGTAAGAGCTTTGCTCCCCAATCCCTCCCTCCCTGTCTTCCTTCTTTCTTTCTTTGCTCCCTCCTTCATCTTTTTCTTTCTTTTTCCTTCCATTCCCCCTCCTTCCCTTCCTTCCTTTCTTTTAAACAGATGGTCCTTGAAAACCATTCTATATCATATGGGTTGGCTTCATTCTTTTTCACATTTGTATAATAACTTATGTAAGGATATATGATCATTTATTTAACCAATATCCTATAGATATTTTGGTGAATATTTATGGTTATTTCCAAGCTTTTGCTACTTCAGACTCTCCTCATATGATCATTGCTTCACATGTGTGCCACTTTGTCTGTAAGATAGACTTTTCGAAGTGGAATGGCTTGGTCAAAGGTTTATGCATTTAAAATTCTGTAAGATCCAAAGTACTCTCCATAGAGGCTGTGCTCTTTATGTGGCATTGGCAGCTTGTGAGAGTTTGGTTTCTGCACAACATTAATAACAGGATGTTTTGTCTAACTTTTAAATTGTATAAGCTGATAGGCTATAGGGAAACACAAATCAAAATCACAATGAGATACCACTTCACACCCATTAGATGGGCCGAAGTAAAAAAGGACAAATGATTATAAGTGTTGGTGAGGATGTGAAGAAATTGGGACTCTTACGAATGCTTGATGAGACAGTAAAATGGTGTAGTCTCTTTGGAAAAAGTTAAACGTAGTTATCATAAGACACAGAAATGCCACTCCTAAGTATATACATGCCCGAGAGAAATAAAAACATACATTCACACAAAAACTTGTTTATAGCAGCCTTATTCATAATAGTCAAAAAGTGAAAACAACCCAAAAGTCCATCCACTGATGAATGGATAAAGAAAATGTCGTCTACACATACAATGGAATATTATTCAACCATAAACAGTAGGAGAGTCACATGGAAACTGCAAGGAAGATCTGGGCAGAATACCCACACTGTCCGTTCCAGGCACCTAATTAAAAAATAAAGGAGCTGGGATTTGAAACCAGGTCTGTCCCCAAAGCCCATGGCTTCCTGCCCCTCTTCAAGAGCGATGCCCCCATATCCTGAACTGAGGAATATAGACCACAAGGGTGAGGATGAAAAGGTGGAACCAGAAGAAAAGGAGGATGGCACCCAGCAGCCAGAGGTGAGAAAGGGTCATGAAGCTGGACTCTAAGGGAGACAGAAGAGGAACAAAGTGCGCATAAGGTGAAGGGCTGGGTGCTGAAGGATGATGACAGGGTCAGGGGAGCAGCCCTTGCTCTCCCTCCACGGCCTGGATCTAAACACAACCCAACCACCTCTTCTCTGCTGCTGAAAGCTCCGGTTTGGGGGAGGACAAACCCAGATAACAGAATGCGGAGCACAGAGATGACTGCAGGATGCAGATTTGTTTGAAAGAAACCCCATGGAGGGAACTTTTTTGGATAAAACTCTTCAAAGGGAGGCTGGATTGTGGCAGGAACACGCTGACTCCTGTCTCTATTTGTGCCAACCGAGAAGCTGCTGTGCTTAAAGAGAAGCCACAAACAACCGGTAAATCCCAGGTGACTGACCTGCTCCACTTAGTCACACAGCAGGAAGGGTCTGTTCTGTGAGCAACTTATCAAGCAAAGCGCATTGATTCGATCAAACATTCATTCATTCTGCACTTACCGATGTCTGTGATGCACCTGGCTGACATTATGTTGGGCTTCTGGGGTGCGGGGAAGGTGTTGGGGGTTTGAAAATGAATCAGACAAGGTCTCTGCTCAAGAAGCTCACCATCAAATAGGGCGAACAGACACAGGAATCACAACACAGGGTGTGAAGTGTCATGGTGAGAGTTACAAATGGGAGCATAGAGCCCAGAGGAGGGTATGACTCCCTCGCCCTGGAGGAGTTGGGATAACTCATAAATGAGATGACGTTTGAGTTGGGTTTTGAGGGATGAGTAGGAGATCACCATAAAAAAAGAGTGCCATTTCAAAGTTAGTTAGCTGATGAGCCGTAGGACTGGGGTTGTACCTGAATCCAAGTTGTGGTCTGGACACTACATAATAACAGTGTCTATCTTGAGATTTTCAATCCATTAATCCCCTTAATTATAATTTTAATTTTTAAAAATAGCGTAGAAATCATTTTTGGAGTCAGTCCTGTTTGAATCATGCTTTCACCACTCATTACCAGTATGACCTTGGGCCCAGCTGAGAGTAAACACTCAATGTTCATTAATTTCTTTCCCACCTTTCCTCCTTGGCTACAGGCTTATTAGTCTGGCCAGTCCCTGAGCCAAGCGGAGAAATTGGGTACCTTCAGGCTTACCAGTAGGTGGCACCTGGAACTGTAGTCAGAGGCCGGGAATTCATTGTGTGTGTTGGAGGGGTGAGACTTGTGGGTGCTTGTGTGCCTCTAAACCTCAGACCCCACCTCACCCCACTATGCTAACCTAGAAGACTGGTTCTCAGTAGTGCTGTATATGTGGGGGTACCACCTTCTCTGGGGCATCTGGAAATGACTGGGGTGTTTTGAGTTATAATGATTTGGAGGACACTACTGGCATTTAGTGGGCAGTGGCTGGTGAAGTTCCTCATAATGGAGCATTGCCCTTTGTCTTGCCCACCTTTCAAATGTTCCCTGGACTATATATGTAGGTGGAAAAACCTGTTTGTAATGATCTAAATCCAGACCCCTAACACAAAACTCACTGCAGTTTTAATCTGCTCTGAACTGTCCAAGATTCCTCTGATCGTGTCAACTGAGGGAAGGTGATACAGGCATACCTTGGCGGTACTGCAGGTTCGGCTCCAGATCACAGCAATAAAGTGAGTTGTAATCTTTTTGCTGGTGGAGGGTCTTGCCTTCAGTTTTTAAAAAATGCAACATCCGTGGAGCGCAACAAAGCGCAGTGCAATAAAACAAGGTATGTCTGTACATTGTTTTCTTTGGAGCTTTACCAGCGTTGAATTACTTGCGAGGGTTTGAGTTGCCAATTCGACACATCTGCATCCAATTGCATTTGTAGCTCTATATTTATCTGATTCTATATGTGGCTGCAGGCATCTGTCTCCTTCAGAAAATCTTGGAGTGTGGGTATGCCGATGCATTTGTGTAGTGAAATATGAATTATTATTTTATTATAAGTGGTTTTCCTTTTATTTCTCCTTTACTATATAATGAATGCATTATTATGATTATTATTTTTAGTATTTGCAGGTAGATTAGATCTATGAATGAACTGCATTTCAGGATGGTAAAGAGGTGTCACCAATGCTTTGTTATAAAAGGAAGCATTGAGTCCGAAGAATTCAGACCCTCTGACCTGGTCAATCTAACTGAGAATCTATCCATTTCCTTTGGAATGACAGACAGGGTAGCCTAAAGATAGGAGCCAAGGTTTGGGAGCCAGAAAGACTTAAATTTGAACCCCAGCTCTGTTGCTTACTAGATATATGACCTGTGGAAATTTGTATTATCTTGCTCTTCCTTGACTTCCTCATCTGCGAAATGGGAGATAAAATATCTACCTCAAAGGGCTGTAGTGAGAGTTATATGAGATTGACTATAAAAGGTACAAATTAAGTACACAGTAATAATAGAAGCTCCCATTATCATTATTATTATTTCTCCAAGGAATCCTCCCCAGGTAGGACCCTGAGATGTGACCAGGCCTTAACATACCTATCCCAACTCCCACCTCCAGTCTGGCTCACCATTCTGAATCTCCAGATGCTGATGGGGCAAGGAGCCCTGATCCACATGAATTATGAAACTAAGGCTCCCCCATTGAGACCCTGTTGGACCGGCCTGAATTAGGCTTCATCCTCTACTGGATGTTGCTCTGGGTGGTGGGGGCAGTCTAGTGCATGACAGTACCCCCAGTCTCCATCTTGGCTTTGAGCTCACCTTACCTACTTTTCCCACCACTGCTGGAGTCCTGACATGCTTGGGCTGAGTCCCCAAGCTGTGGGGACCAGCCAGGAGCCACCTCCCAGGTTCCAGCTCCGGCCTCTGAGTCCTCCAGAATTAGCCAGGCCTCTTTGCACTAAGGGCCCACTTCTGGCCTTCAGAGCTGTCTTTTTCCAAGGTTAAGTATCCACAGAGTCCTCACCTAGCTCTCAATAATGTTACAGTTCATGGTATATGAACTCTGGAGCGGGCAGCAGGAGCTGGCTTTTCTTATCATCATTCCTCTGTGGTTCTCTCTGCTCTTTTGCAGCAGGATCCCGGTTTTCATTTCCTGCTTCCTGGGCCTCTTCCCTCAGGAACTCCAGAAAGGTCTCAAACCATGCATTTGGCAATCAGAGAGAACTGACTCTTTCCTCCAAGGTAATGGGAACTAGCAGAGATGCCAGAGCTGAGATGGCCACTTCCAGCCTATCTCTTCATTACTCCTCTCTTTGGCTCAGTCATTAGAAATCCCTAGAAGATGATGAATAAAATCTTGTCTTGATCAAGTGCTGTCTGAGAGTACTGAGATGACAAACAATGATGTTTGCCCTGAAGAAGTTCAGTCTAGCTAGGAGGAGATAGTCATGTAATAGATAACTATGGTTCGATGTGAGGTTCAATGTGGTATGTGCTGAGTGTCAGGTTTACACTAGGGAACATGGGACTTCTCATGTGGAAATGGCCAACTTATTCTGCCTTGGCAAGACAGGAAATCTTTGGAGAAAAGGGAAATTGGAATGAGGTATTGAAGAATAAGCAGAAGTGCCCCGAGGCCTGGGCTTAACTCTCCAAGGCCTGGGCTTAACTCTCTTAAGTCTCACCTCCTACTTCTAGCCCCACAATTCTGGCATGTGATGATCTTGGGGGAACAGGAGATAGAGGAGGAACTGCGGATGAAACACAACTCTTTATATCCAGAAGGATCAAAGTTTAGACTGGATTCTGGTTCAGAGACATTGGCTTCCCCATACTATTCCCAAAACACGAAAGTCAATATTTTCCCAGAGCTCCACAGACCATGATTCCTTAGAAAAGTCCTGTATGTTATATGAAAAAGGAGACTCCAAGGTCAAATAAATTTCAGAAACACTGGGTTAAGCAAAGTCAAGCAGATTTTACTGCAGGGCTTCACAGAACCTTAAAGGTAAAATAATAATAAATTAATTTATATATTTAAAATAAATTTTTATAACTAATAATTTAATACTAAAAATATAATAATAATTTAACAGGTACCCTTTACATTGTAATGTGGAAGACATGCGCTATCTCATGAATCCTCATAACTTTATGTCATCAGTACTGACATTATTCCCATTTTGTAGACAAGGAGACTGAATAAACCAAGGAAGTGAAGTTTATTGCCCAAGATCACACAGTAAACAACGGAAATGAGATTCAAAGCCAGGGTCTGCCCCGCCTAGTCTCTACACTTTACTGGGTATTGTAAATATGATATACAGCATTTCCAAACTTATTCAGCCAAGGAACTTCCTTCCATCTAGGATTCCAGAGAGTGACTTTGAATAGCACTCTAGTTCATTCCTCATAGATTCACCAAAAGCAACAAAAGACTTTTGGGCCTCTGCTTCTCTTTCTTCTTCCCCATTCTCAGTTGGTCCTGGAGGTCCTGAGTCCTGTGGAAGGTCCTCCCATGTTCATCCCAGGGACTGACGTGAGAATTAGGAGGGGTTCCCAAGAGAGGTCAAGATTCAAGCCAGCAGCTCCTAAACTGTCCAGATCTAAACAGATGATCTCATTGGCTGCATATGGCCCACAGAAGGTTCCAAATTTTATTCTCAGCCAGTTTTAAGTTGCTGCTTCAAATTTAACTGTGGCTTGAGTCTCCAGCAGGCTAGATAGATTACAAACTCAGAATCCTTAAGCCATTGCCTGCTTAGCAGAAGGAAGTATGGGCCATCTGAGGGCTGATATTGTGTGACCATCACTGACTGGACCGAGGGCTTGTCTTTCGCAATTGGGCCGTCTTTCTCACGCCAGACCCTCTTGCTACTTCTTCACTGCCAGCAAAGTGGTCTTTCAATAAGCAACATTCAACATTCAACTAGAACTCTTCAATGGCTCCTGAATACCTTTGACGGAAATCCAAACTGCTTGATTTGATTTTCATGGCCCTTGGAATTGGGGGATACTTTGTAGTCAGATCCCCTTTCTCAAGAGAACACTCAGAAAAGAAATGGGGTCTGTCAAGTAAGTAACACACACAAGGACTGGGTGCCCTGTCCTTGATGATAAACCATCTCACAGAGGGAGTCAGGTAGCATCTGCCAAATCTCTTGCCCAAATATCTTCTATTTGGAGACTATTATAACAAGAAACATATAAAAACTTTCCCCTTACCGAATAAGTAGGAGAGTTAGGTTTAGATGTCCCACTTTATCCTGCTTCAGATGAGGCAAGAGGCCCCAGGAAGGTAATAAAAAGGGTTCATACATCTCCCCTTCTAGAGCTATCCCAGAGTTGGGTCAACTCCCTTTCAGTCCTCCTCTAAGACCAATGCCACATGCCTATTCGGGGGCCCAAGACTACTCCAGGAGCAAGAACCCAGCTTTGCCAGGGGGCTAGAAGCAGAGTGGGCAGTCTGAATGCTTTTTAACACTATGGCTACCTTAATCGTTATTGTGCATACATGTCTCCTTGTTAAAATGCAGACTCTGATTCTGCAGGTCTGGGGTGAGGCCTAAAATTCTGTATGCTCAATAAGCTCCCAAGTGATGTCTGTGATGTCACACTCCATGAAGAGTGAAGTTCCAGACAATAAATGGGCAATCAAAACCCTTTCACACACCTTGGTCTTCTGGTGACCCTGAAACTTTCATTCAGTGCAATTAAAAGACTCCAGGTTAGACCAAGTCAGGGACCAAGACAGGGAGACTGTTTCTTAAGTGTTTCCAAATCCCGTCACCCCCTGCCCTTAAGCTTTATTTAATGCTTGGCAAAACCTAACTCCTTACAGTTTCCTGCACACACCATGCTATTTTGGATGTTATTTTGCTCTGCTCAGGTTGTACCTTCTGCCTGGAAAGACTGTCTCACATAATTTTGCTAAATTAAGTCCTACTCATCTTTTAAAACTCTGATGACACACCCTCAGACTGAGATAATTGCCCCTTCCTTCTGTCCCAGATGCTGCACACACATAATCCTGGTGAACATTAACACACACCTTAATGTATGGAGACTGCCTGCATCTAGGTTTACCTTCCCCATCAGGCTATAAGTTCAAAAGATCGTGTCTTGTCCCCCTCTTCTTCCCAGTGCCTAGTGCACAATCTGGCACATAGTAGGTACATGATAAATGTTTGACAAACTGATCCAAAGCTGGCATCCTCAGGACCCCTTTTCCTTTTTTTAAACAGCTTTATTGAGATACAATTTACAAACCATAGGATTCACTCATTTTCTTATGTATATTTTAACACACACACACACACACACACACACACCTCAGAATAAAACTCTTCTTGTTTTAAGTGTGTATTTCAATGGGAACTTAGGGTTTGAGAGGGCAGAGGAGCAGGAGGATACGTCGACAGCAAAGGTATGGTGACAGGGAAGCATGAGGCATGTCTGGGGAAGGGCAAGTTGTACAGAATGGGTGGGGCAAGTGGGGAGTCTGGGGTGAGTGAGGGGGACGTATGTGAAAGGCATTGAGGACCAGTGTGCGAAGAGCCTATGAACAAAACTCTGAATGAGTCTAGATTTGATGTGGTAAGCCTTGGAAAGAGAACAGTCTGCCTGAAGCCAGCAGGTTATCTGCAGAGGTTGGGAGCTTGGTTTCTAAAGCCAGTTCTGCCATCACGGTAGGTGTAATCCTGGCGAGTCACCTTCCCTCTGTCAGCCCCACATTCCTCCTCTGAAGGAGACACCTGCCCCCACAGTCTCTCAAAGTCTCTTGCAGCTCTGACTTCTCCTAAACAAATGCAGTAAAGAGCACCAGGCTGGGAGTCAGATCTGGTTTTGAAATCTGGTTCATCTACTCTTTAGTGTGTGTGGCCTCAGGCTCTTTGTCTTTAAGACAAGAAGATAATCCTGACCTCCCAAGACTCTTTAGAGGGTCAAGTGAGAAAACAGCTCAATGTCTGAACACAGCAGATGCTCAGTACATGCCCTTATTATATCGATAAGGTGTGTGAGGGCAACGTTGTAAACCAATAAGCAAGAAGATGAGATCTACTCCCAACTGCAGTGTTTTCAAAGTAAAATTTAGTGCATGGATAGACAAGCAGCTCTGTGTCTGGGATGAAAGGGAGTAAAATGCATTCATCGAAAAGTTCTTGGTTTCCCTTAGTGACCAGAGAAAGTCCTCAGTGTTCCAAACGGGCATGGTGTGCTTATCATGACAGCACTCAGTGCTGATGGGGCAACCTGGCCCCATGTCAGCTCCAAACCTGGAGTGTCCAAATCCCTGTAATTCACTCAAGCTTTCCATTTCAATCTGTACAGCCAAAGGTTCACTTGAGTTTTCTTCCCAATTCACTTGTATGCTTTTTCTACTTCTAACCAAGAGAAAACAAAATCTCTGGGTATCAGTCAGCTCTCAACATCAAAAACTCAAAGCTTACTTTTGTGATTTATTTCTGCTCTCTAACCTGAAATTCAGGAAAAAGGGTACAGCATCTAGCCCCCAGAAACATCCATTTTTTATATTTATAAAAGGAGGGAATGAATGAACAAATGTAACCTAAGGTACCAACTGAAGAATCAGAAGGCTTACATGATGTTTAGCAATTTCCAAAAATGTTTCAGGCAATTAGCATCACACCTTAAGGGGCTTCATAGAACAGGGGAAAGGGATCAGAGAGTATCTCAATTCAAACTCCAGTTGGCTAAACTAGCTGTGTGACCTTGGATCAGTCACTTAGCCTCTCCGAACCTCCCTTAGCACTGTGCTTCCCCATCTGAGAACATCACAGCTTGCTATGTTGTTAGTTGTCCAGCACCTGCCTTCTCCACTACCCTGTAAAGGCACAGTTGTGCCTTTCTGTCCCCTGTAGCATCCCCAGTGCACGGCAAGGATGTGAGCCCCATAAACAGACTCCAACTGCAGCTTCCCCTTTCTGCGTCTTTGCTGCTGGCCTGGGCGCTGTCTGTTTGGTTTTAGCAAGGATTCTGTTCAGCCCCAAGAACTTAAGTGAGATTTTTTTCTTCTGCCAGCCACTGGTCAAAAGGCCAATGTCAGCCTGTTACCGGAATGAACTGCAAGGCTGCAAGGCTGTTTCTAGCTAGATTCGAAGAACTCCATAAAAGGAAGTAGAGTCACATAAGTGGGCTTGACTGAGTAGAGAAACTATAACTCGTGGACTCCCACAAAAACTGGAGTGACTTCTACTAAGATCCAGACATCAGAATGCGCAACACAATCTATGTCTGTAGCTCTCTCTATGTGGCAGAGGAAAGCAGGTGTGGAGGAGGAAATAGCTTAACTTAGTGAGCAAGAAGAATTTTAGAAAAAAGAAAAAAACACCAAAAATTTCCATCTCTCAAGGAGTTTACAGTCATGATTGAGACAAGTAAAGCAAATATTTATCTCGCATTATGATGAGTGCATGCTGTCACCTAAGCCAGTCTGGGGATCAGGGTATAAATGAAAGGAGGGGATGATGTCTGTCAATACATCCCCTTCTTCTCCATGCCCTCCACTATTACATCTACTTTCCTTTTCTTTACACAGAACACTGCTTAAGCCCCCTACCCAATTTACCCACCTTATTATTGTTACCCTCCTTGATCACACTCTGTGACCTTTTTAAATTAAAATATAGTTGGCATACAATATTAGATGAGTTTCAGGTGTACAACATCATGATTCAATATTTATATATCTTATGACATGATTGCGACAATAAAGCTAGTAACCATCTGTCACTGTGCAAAGTTATTAGGATATTATTGACTATATTCCCTTTGCTATACACTATATCCCCATAACTTGCATATTTATAATTGGAAATTCATACCTCTTATTCTCCATCTTCCTTTTCACCCATCTCCCCATCCCTTCTCCTCTGGCAATTATCAGGTTGTTCTCTGTATTTTTAAGACTGTTTCTGTTTTGCTTTTTTTTTTTTTTTTTTTTGGTTTGTTTGTTTTTTAGATTCCGCATATAAGTGAGATGATGTGGTATTTGCCTTTCTCTGTCTGACTTATTTCATTTAGCATAACACCCTCTAGGTCCAACCATGTTGTCACAAATGGTAAGATTTCATTTTTTTTTTTATTGCTGAGTAATATTGCATTGTGGTGTATATGTATGTATGTGTATATATATAGACACCATGGTTACTTTAATATCTTGGCTATTACTAGTAATACTGGAATGAACATAGAGGTGTATGTACCTTTTCAAATTAGTGTTTTCTTTGGATAAATACCCAGAAGTAGAAATGCTGGGTCATATGGTAGTTCTATTTTTAATTTCTTGAGGAAACTCCATACTATTTTCCACAGTGGCTACACTAATTTACAACCCCACCAGCAGTGTATGAGGGTTCTCGTATCTGTACATCCTCACCAACACTTGTTATTTGTTGACTTTTGTTAATAGCCATCCTGACAGGTGCGAGGATGGCTAATATTTCATTGTGATTTTAATTTGCACTTCCCTGACGACTAGTGATGTTGAGCATCTTTTCACATACCTGAGGTGAAAAGAAAGGTGCATATAAATGTATGTGAACATGTATAATTATGGCCATTGATATGGCCATAATAATAGCTGACATTTACTGAATGCTACTAGGAGCCAAGCACTGGGCTAAGCACTTCAGAGGTATTAGTGCTTTTGTAGTCCTCACAAGCCTATCCCCACTGTTCAGATGAGGAATCTGAGATACAGAGAAATTAAGAACTTGCTCCTGGTCACATAGCTACTAAGTGGCAGAGCTGGGATCCAAACGCAGTGTGGCCCCAGAGCCCATGCTTTTGACCACTACACTCCGCCATCTTACTCTGTCAGTGTCTAATACATTCTTTTCACTTAATGATGCATCATTTATCACAGACATCTTGACGGTTGGTGTAATTCAGGTTTCATTCTACTTAATGGCTGCAGAGGATATCACTGGATTTTGAGCGGTGAAATTTCCTGGGAAACAGCCCTTTGGGGACAGTGAGGGCTACCTGGGGGCAGGAAGTTAGGGACTCTGGGGAGGGAGGACAAGGCCTAAGCTCAGACTGGGATAGGGAGGGTGCAGAGGTGGCTGGGCACCACGAACATGGCAGGCAGTGGGATGTACCAACTGCCACCTCCAAGGGAAGAAGGAAATGGGGGAGAGGATATCTCCAGATCCTCTTCCTTATAAGTCGTCATACATAGTGTTTCCTTTTAGCCTCCTACCTCAGCCCTGCGTGTTTTAATTCTAAGCACGCTCCAGCTAGCACTTCTAATTAAGAGTGAGTGATCATCAGTTTCAGTTCTGCTGAGATATGCAGATGTGGTACCTCAGGAATTGTTAATTCTTTGAATAATTTTTGCTCAAGAGGGTCACTTCTATCCTACCCAAAGTGCAAAAAGCAAAACAAAAAGACTCACAAGTTATCCAACCGCACTGCTTTAACACTGCCCTCCAGTAATGCCCCATCCAACCTCACCACACTCAATCACTTGTCAATCCTAACGCCTCTACTCCAAAACAGTCTCAGTCTGTCCATTTCTCTCCACTGCCGCCACCCGCTGGTCCAAGGAACCATCTTCTCTCATCTGGGCAATAGCAATAGCCTCCTTATGGGCCTCTTCAATTCCACTCTAGCATAAGTTAATCAATAGCCCTAGCCTCAGTTTTTTTTATTTAAAAAATGGGCATACTAATACTTATTTTACAGGGTTGTCAAGAAGACCGGGTGATATAATGAATGGAAAGCCCTGGCCAGGCAGTCCTTTCACAATAGATGACAGTTCCTTTCCTCGGTTAGCTGGATGGAAGGGCTCAGAAAGGTCAGGGACTTTCTTTCATACTCTGCTGGTACACATAATGAACTGGCATCAGAGACCTCTGGATCTCTCTGTCTCTCCTGAGCTCACCTCCCTACCCCCGACGGCTTCTTGCCCTGTTTCCTTCTTCATGTTTCTTTCCATGTAATGGGAGTTTTACTAGCTTCATACTCCAGCCTCTCTCCCCATCCTTATTGGCTCCTCCCATGGGTTTATATATGGTGCCACATTATTTATGAGTGAGTTTGAGAGACAAAATAGGCAAGTAAATCTCAGGCCCTTTTCTGCTTCTTTTAGGAGCCAGTTTGCCTGTGGGAAGCATGTGTCTGACTCTGCTCTCCACCAGAAAGAAGGGGCTGCCCCTCTGCAGGACCCAGCATAGCCTGCACTGGGACAGGCAGGGAACCCCATCCAATTCTGGCTTTTGGTATTAGCCAGCCCGCATGCTCCGATGTTACTCTGATCACTAATAACAGTGACATTTTGTTCTCCAGCTGCCTTGCTCTTTGTCTTAATTCTCAGTTGGTCCAGAACTCAGGCCAGGCAAAAGAGTGCTATTTATCGACCCCCTCCGACCCCCCCAACAGGACTGAGCAGTGGGAGAAGACCCTGTTCTGTATTCCTGACTCATTAATAGAGCTTCTCAGAGTCTCGGTCATGTCCAGTGAGAATCGATCAATAAACGACTGACAAATATTTATTGAGCTCTTGATACAATCATGAAAAGAGCTCATCTTTGCTCAGTGTTTTTTACTACTTTCACAAAGCCTAATAGTATTTTCAGGTGTGTGAATGCTACAAAGTGCTCGGGACATTCACCGTCTTAATAATCTTCACCACCATTTGCACAATCTGGGCATGCCCTTATCTTTGAGGATTTAGCTGTGATCTTACTTTCTTTATCCAATTAATTTTTACTGCACACCTACTAGGTGCAAGGTGCTAATTGATGAGGCACTGCAGGTATAGCAGTGAACCAGGTAGATGACACCCCTAACACTCTTGGAGCTGGCAATCTGATGGGGGCTATGAAGAAAGTCAATGGAGAGTGACTGCACTGGGGTGGGGGTCAAAATGGGGTGGTCAGGGAAGGCGTCTCCAAGGAGGGAATATCTGAGTCCTCAGTGATGAGAAGGTGTCGGTCATTGCAAGATCTGCGGGAAGAGGCTCTCAATAATGCTGTGAGATGAGTATGATTAAGATCATGATTATGATTATTGCCCCTTTACAAATGAGAAAACTGAAGCCAGGGAGATTAAAATGCTTCCTCTGAGAATAAAGCGGTGACTATTGATGGCATCAGGATGTGAGTCTAGGTCTAGATTCTGAAACCCACTTAGTGCCCCTAAACTCACTTGCCTCTAGGTTCTAGCACTTTTTAAAAGAATCTTACCTTGGAGAGCTTCAGTAAAGTGGCATGCAGCATGCCCTCACGGATATTCTGTCTAACTTGAGAGAAAACATCTTTACACAGAAAACTCTAATCACATGAGGCAGGTCAGAAACTGATGTACAGGATCAATACAATTCTAAATTTAAAAAAACCCAATGGGATTTGTTTTGAAACATGACAAAATGACTCCTAATTTCTTGTGGGAAGAGAAATCCATATATCTTTGTTTATTAGTTGGTTTATTTAATAAACACTTATGAGCTACCAGGTTCTATTGAAATGCTTTTCAAATATTAATTCTTTGGCACTTCATGACTCAATGTTATAATACTCATGACGATCCTGTCAGTTAATGCAATCACTAACCCCACTGGAGAGCTGAAGGAATCAAGGCAAAGGTAGGTGCATTGCTTGCCAGGGACACACTCTGGAGAGTGGCAGAGCCAGACTGAAACCTACGTCATCTGGCCCTGGAACCTTTGCTCACAACTGTAAACTAAATTTATGGGTATCATTTATATAATTGAATTTATATCTACAATTACATTTTGTCTCTTTCTGACTCACATGACCATGTTTTCAGGAGATTGTGCCAGTCTGATTTAAATGCAGAATTTCTGGTTTCCACCAAATTTACTCTGGGGAGCTCTTTGGAGGTGCTTTGAAGAGCTAGACCATCATTCTCCAGAGAAACTGAAACCGGGATCTACCAGAGGTCCATATTAGGTACATCAGGCTAGACCTGCCATATAAGCAGTTAGAGGTCATGGACAGAGGAAAGAAAATGAAACTTTCATTATGGGCCCAAGATCAACGGTTATATCGACAGACTCTCCAGACCACATGTGTGGGCTGGAGATGGAACTGCACTTCACATGGGCTTAGGCAGAGGGACAGCAGGTGGATTTACTTAATAATGATTCTCTCGAGGAACAGAGAAAAGCCAGCTAGTAAATAAATGAAGTTTTTCCAAAAGAACAAATTGACTGAAAATTGCCTAGAAAGTTTGAAAGAAAAAAAAAAAGAAGGGGAAAGCAGGTGACTTTGCTGGCTATGAAAACATATACTATACAGATAATCATCAAAGCAGTGTGGCACAGATCCCAACCCCTCCTCTCCATCTGTGCTGTGCCCAGTTGGCATTTGCCCTCTATTTCCTGCCATGACTCTGTCTGATGGTCGACAATAGAAAGTTCAAGACCAGAAGAGACAGCCTGGAAAGAAAACTGCTAATGACAGGGTTTCCAGGTCACACACCCTGAGCCCCAAGATAGAAAACTGTATGAATAGTGCCCCCTGGAATTGTGTAATGCTGCAGCTTTGCTTTGGAAGATAAGGTTAAGTAAGTTAGTGTCTGATACAGGGAACATAAGTGAAGAAAGGAAGAAAAAATCAGTAAACATAATGGGGACAACTGGTTAAACAGGTGAATAAAAAATTAAGTTAGACTTTTATCTTACCCTCAAACTCAAACAGGTTAGAGAGTGAAAATTTAGTGTGAAATAATGAAACCATTGAAATAATGACAACTAGAAACCTTGTTTTCCTAATTTGAATAATGGGAGTAAAGTAACTACCTTACTTTACCTTACCTCATTGGTAGGCGGATTAAGAGAGATGATATAAATTGGCACAGTGCCTAACACTTTAGTAAAAGAAGATTGAGGGAAGATTTCCACTAAGAAACTTTCCCAAATCTGGCTACCCCGGGAAAGGGGAATCAGCAAGATGGGTGTAGTCCCAGGTTATAATCTAGGTAATCCAGACAAACCGATACTATGGAGAAGAAAAACCTCTTCTGCCAACTAGAAGAAGAATGGTCCATGGAGTCAGGTCTCTCCATCTGTGGGAACTGGGGAATAATAATTCATGGCAAGTACCCGGTCTGCAGCCGCAGCAATTTCAGAAGCAAGAGGAGACTCAAGCAGAGCTCACAGACATCAGACTTTCACTCTGTGCTGATCTCCCTTCATCTGTGATCTTTGGTTGAAAGAACCCTATGCAGTGTCCAAGGCTAGACTCTCCACACAGCACTCAGCACAGACAGGGTCACAGTCCCTTTTCACTCCTGTCTGAGGCAGCCTCAGCCTCTCATTGTCGTAAAGTTCCTCCTTAGATTGAGCTGAAATTGGCTGTCCTCCTCACTCCCGCCCCGACTTTAGCTTCTACCCTCTGAGGACCTCACTGGTGAGTTCCACCGAATATTCAATAAGAACAACGCCCAGCTTGCACAATCCGTTCTAGAGAACTGAAGGAATGGGAACACGGCCCACCTCATTTCGTGAGGCCAGCATAACCTTGACACCGAAGTCTGATAAGTAAGCACCAGAAAGGAAAATTGCCAGTGGATCTCACTCATGAACGCATGATGTTAAAATTCTAAACAAAAAAGTGAACAGAAATAATCTAGCAACAAATATGCTATAGGACTACTTGAGTTGGGTTTATTCCAGAAAAGCAAAAATCAATGTAGTTCACCATGTTAACAGATTGACAAAGAAAAATCACATGACCATCTGAGCAGATGCAGAGAAAACATCTGTTAAAACCAAAACTTCCATTTATGACTAAAATGAAAAGAAACACTCAGCAAATTTGGAATAGAAAGGAACTTCTCTAATCTGATAAAGATTATCTACCAAAACCCTAAAGTAAACATCATATCTAATTGTCAAATGTGGACAGCTCCTCCCAAGAGCTGCAAAAAGCAAGATGCCCGCGATCCCCTCTTTAATTCATTCTTGTACTGTGGTCTTAGCCAGGACAGTAAGGCAAGAAATAAAGGAAAAAGAAAAAAAAAAAAGAGGAATGAAAGGATCAGAAAGGAAGAAACAGAAGTGTTATTTGTACCTCCTATAATTGTATACACAGTATTTCCAAATAAATCTACGAATAAATTTTTGGAATTACTGAGAGTTGAGCAAGATTTCTGGATACTAAATCAATATGCAAAGTGCAAACATATTTTTACAAATAGAGCATAATGTAAATTATACATATATGTAAAATTTACAATAGCATGCAACTTATCAAATGACTAAGAATATATCTAACAAAAGACATGCAAGATCACTAAGGGGAAATTAGGAAACTATACCATGAGAAGTTACAGATATCCTAAATAATGAAGAGAGATACCATGTTCATGGAATACTAAATACTACACCTTCCACCCTCTATGGGGCAATACAGAGCTCAGCAGTAACAGGTGGTAGGTCAGAGCTTATATTCCATTTCTCATTGCTTCTAAAATGTGTGACTGGGCATTCCACTAACCACTCTGAACTTGAGTTTCCTCACCTGTAAAACAGGAATAGCCATTCTGTCTAGTTATTAGGAAATAATGGATATGAACGCCCTTTGTAGAGTGCTATATAAATACAGGGATTTTTATGACTAGCATTATTGCCCTTTTTGATCTGAGGGTGGGAAAAAAGTTTTCTCTCCCAGATTAGGCCAGCTGTGTCCTTGCTTCTGCTCATCAATTTGTCATCAAGGGCAGTGTTGAGTGCTTATTATGTGGGTAACATTTCCTCACTCAGTCCTCACAACCGCCTACAAGGCAGGTGCTATATTAGCCCCATTTTACAGATGAGAAAGCTGGGCTTCAATCAAGCAATTTGTTATTCATATAGCCACCTATTTATTTGGCATTCATGAGCCCCTTCTAAGTTCTAGAAGCTGTGAATATCCTGGTGAATAAGATAGACATGGTCTCTGCTCTATTAGAGCTGAGAGTCTAGTTGAGAAGATAGCCAAAATCATACCACAACTAACAAGCTGGCAGAACCACATTCAAACTCAAGTCTGTTGGACACTAGAGTCCATGCTTTTAAGCACTCCCTGGAGGTAGGTGCCTTCCTCAGGCTCCTTTGCTCCATCTTCTCTGGTGTGAAGTAATGATTTCTAACATCCATTCTGCTGGCAGCATCAAGTTTCAATGGTCCTTGCCATCCAAGCTGCTGCACAAATGGAGAGCTGTCAGCTTCGATCCTGGCCCATGTGATCTTCGTGCATTATCAATGGAGAATTATAACAGGGGAGATGAATGCATAAAAGAGGAGAGGCATCCTGGCTTCCCCTCCCACGGCATCGCTGGCATTGTTCCCAATGAGTGTGTGCCTGAATCCTCTGCTACCATTAATGGCAGAAGTGAGTCACTTATAAATAAGATACGGGAGCTTTATTATAATTACATCCCGCAATTCAGAAATGCTCAGTGTCTCTGTGAAAGGGAGGGCAGCAGGTGATCGGAGCTTGAATGATCCTCTGCCAGGTACATCTTTCAGATAAACGTCTTGAATCAGGAGCAATTACAGCTAATGCCTGGTCTGAATGCTAATGAGAATTACTTACAATTGCATGTAATTCTTTGCCATTTTTACAACCCGTTTTTTCCCTTCTTTTCTCTGCTTTTCCATCCTGGCATTACTCCTGAGAAACAGACACTGGAAATATGATTAATAGCCCCTTTGGGCTATTAATGAGGAAGCTGATGCTCAAGGTCACTCGGCTCAAAGGGCCAAGGCTAAGGTTCTAAACTTGCACTTGTTTTACTCTACAAAACAAAATGTATTCTGTTTTTAAGGGAAGAAATTTTTAGAACTCGAGATGTGTCCATTTTACCTGAAAGGTGTACAAAATATCCCACCAGTAGGGACAATCTGAAAGGCAGCTAGAGTGGTCCGTTCACACTTTTGCCTTGGTGAGGACAGGGCAGCTGCACATAGACCTTATAAAATGAACTTCAAATCTACCCTCTGACACCTACCACCACCAAGAGGCCCACATATGTCCCTTCGGGACTTGAGAAATGACCATGAAGAGAGAACCTGGGCTGAAAGACGGAAAGAGCCTTTTTTCTGCCAGAAAACACAAGTGAGAAAACTGTCCCAAATCTATGCTCCTCAGAACCAAGGCAGAGCATGAAGTTCAAGTTACAGCATGAAGGGGAGAGGTTAGCTATAATAGCGATAATCGTGGTAATGCCTAGTGTTTGCTGAGTACCTAGTCGAGTGCCAGAAGTTTAAATAAGTCTGCACTGAGACTTGGAATTTTAGCCTATTTAAAGCTTGAGACTGCACTAAGACTTCTGGGACAGATTTATATCTAACACTAGACCCACTGCCACTATACAGAGGAGAAAGCAAGAGGCTTGCAGGTGGCACAGCCAGGGTACAAAGCTGGTCTGTTTGACCTTCATAGTAACACTAGTGACAACTAATGTTTAAATAGCATTTTTATGTATTACATGGCATCAGTTAGGTGCTTTATGTACAGGAACACAATGCTCTCACCAACCCAGTGAGGAAGTGCTATGAACACTCTTATTCTAAAAAAGGGGAATTGAGGAACAGAGAGGTGTAGCAACTTGCCCAAGGCCACACAGCTCCTAAGTGACAGCACTGAGATTTGAGCCAGCTCCAGAATCTACACTTCTGATCTCTTTGCTATGGCCCCTCTTCGGGCCACACTATTTCTACTAGGCACTTCTTGCCTGCGAAAAGAAAAGTGAAAACATGGAATTCTAAGAAAGTCCAAGGGGAGGAAGTTCTTCCTTGGACACTCAGTTGAGGGCCAGGAGGAACCACTCCCAGCCCAGAATTGCCCAAACTCTTCCAGGCTACAGGGTTCTTGGTAGACAGCTCTAGACTCTACCTAGCTCTGAAATCATGGACAGGCAGTACTGGGTCATCCCCTACCTTGCAAGGATTTTCTGTCACACTTGAAAATGGTACCAGGCTTCCCTACAGACTATTACTCCACCAAGGAAAATAAGTCTTGAGACAGCTGGCAGCCTCAGGAAGCCTTGAGCTTGCATGTGAAAGTCTAGCAAGCCCTGAAGATATTAGAGTGTTTACATGGGGGTATCAGGGATTCCTGTGAGTGACAAGACACCTATCAGAAAGAAATGAAAGAGGTGCGGGGGCATCAGGGATCCTGTAGCCTGGCATCTCTCTATTTTTCACCTTTGCTGCTGCCAGCCACAAGCAGGAGGGACCTAAGGTCCACAGCCTGAGTTTCACTGATAAACGGGAAGGATTAAGGTTAAGACCTGTGTTTAAATCCTAACTCTGCCATGGACCAGCTGGGCAACCTCATGAAAGTTAATTAACCTCTCTGAGCCTCACAGACTGATGAGGCTAGCAATAATAGTACCTATCTTGCAAGACTACTGTGAAAACTAAATGGGATTAAACAATACTCTGATCATTTCATCCATTTCTCCTTTCCCAGTCCCTGCTGGATTCTTGCTGCTTCCAAGATAAAAGCCACAATTGGGGTATTCAAGCCCCGCCCTATCAGACCCCCAACTCCCTTCTCCTTCATGCTCTGGAGGTGCATTCCTACCTGTGCTCTGGTCACAGGGCCTATCTCTCCATCATGGAATGAGTTCCCCAAGCACCTTCCCGCCAGGGGAGTTTGCTCACACAGTACTCCCAGCCCTATTCCCTAACGTCGAGCTCCAGGTCTGAGGTGGGAGCCCCCTGCCGGAGGACAGAGACCCTGCCTGGAGAATCTCTGCGCTCCCAGCTCTCAGGCAGAGGGACACCCAGAGAGACTCAGGGATTCTGGGTGGGGTCTTCTTCTTGGGGTGGGGTGGGGAAACAAAGGAGGTAATAATCCAGAGAGGGAAAGTGGCTTCCGTGAAAAACTGCTGTGCTCCTGTTCCTGACTTCCTTGGCTCCTTCCAGAAAAATGGAGAGCAACTTTCAGAATTTGGTGCCTTCTCACCCATGCGCTAAAGAAGCAGCTCTAGTGCATTTCTACCACCAGAATCCACTCCCTCACCGTGATAGCCATCTATTTTTCAGGACCGTACAATGAAGAGGATGTGGTTCGCTACACCTGCTCTTGCAACCCGGCTGCAGGAGACCGTGGGCGGTGGTCTTGACGCTTCCCACACCCG
The DNA here is from genome assembly GCF_902729225.1 of Pteropus medius. Classification (NCBI taxonomy): domain Eukaryota; kingdom Metazoa; phylum Chordata; class Mammalia; order Chiroptera; family Pteropodidae; genus Pteropus; species Pteropus medius. The sequence continues at coordinate 3,750,472 of NW_024349800.1, read as the reverse complement.
ACTCCTGGTGATGCTGAACCTGGGGTTCGTCCACGTGCGGTAAAGTGGTTTGAGTCAGGCCGACTATGGCTCAAAATCCTAGCTCCCTCCTTGACTCGTTGGTGGTCCTGAACACAACCTTCCTTCTCTGAGACTCATTTTCTTCCTCTGTGAAATGGGTATAATAATGTCCGCTTCATCAAATGACAGGGAGAACCGAAAGAGATCCTGGATGCCCAGCATCTGGCACAGACAACGCACTCAATGGATGGGCTGGGACTACGGTTATCATCAAACTCTGAGCCGAGCCGGGCAGCTCTGGGAGAACTGGAGACCAGCCCTGTCCGCGTCGGAGCCTGGAAGCCGTGGCGCTGGGGTGCGCACCCTGACCAACCCGCGAGAAGCCACAGGTGTTTGAGCGTCAAGGTACTGGGGCCAGAGCTGAGTACCCGGGAGGGGGCCAGGGAGCAAGCCGCGCTACTTGACCCTACCCAAGCCGCCCACGTCCCAAGGCCCTGCAGGCGCGCCCACCCCATGCTGGCCAGCTCCGGGGGTCTCTGCAGCTCCGCAAGCCTGGCCCGCGCACAGTCCCGGCTCTCCGCTGCGGTCCCACTTCCGGCCCTGCCCGCGCCCCCCTCTAACTCACCAGCGCTGGCTCCGGGGAAAGTTTGGTGGTGCGGCGACCGCGGCGGCCAGGCTGCTGGGTGCTCTGCTGCGGCAGCGGCTGCGGGGGCGCGGAGGCAACCGGCTGAAGAGGCGGGGCGCCGGGGGAGGAGTCGCGCCGGAGGGGGGCAGCGGGGAGGGACCGAGGGAGAGAGGCGGAGACCCAGGCCCCATCAGCCTGCAGCAGCCCCCGCTTCCTCCTCAGCGCTCCCAGGGCCGCCCCAATGCCGGGAATAGGTGCCAGGGGGGCGCCTTGGGCGCGAACACCTTCTGCCACTGCCCGCCCCGGGGTTGGAGCTGCTTCCCACAAGAACCCCAGCCTCGGGCTCTGCGCCTTGGAGTGCACCTTGGGTTTGGAGAAAGAGGTCAAAGAAGGGTCAGACCTTGGCGAGAACTGAGGGCAGACAGACAGAAATAGGTAAGTCAAGATAAAGATGTAGAGATAGAAATAGAGATGAGATGATGTTGGCAAAGTCAATCACAAACCGACTGATAAACACATATATACCCCACCTTCCCTTATCCCCGCTAGAGAGACCAAAATAGAAAAAGACAGCCAAAGCCAGGCAGACAGAGACAGAATATTGACAGACAAGGACCTACCCCGAGAGGTTTCATGGGGTAACTAGAGGCTCCCAAGGTCTAGAACGCCACACTCCTTATCTGTTTCTTCCTATCCTCTCCAGATAAGCTCAAGTTTCAAAACACGACGTGTTTCAATTAGTATCCTGTGCCAGCAGGATGTGGGGCGGTGGAGGTTGCAAGGGTAAGGGTGAGGTGTGGTTCTACTGCAGGTCCCAGGAGCCTCTGCCCTCTGACTCTGGAAGCTTGAGAATTCTTACCCGCCGCCTTCATTTCCAGAGCTGGGGAAGAAAGAGGCAGTCTTCTCTCTCTCTCTCTCTTTCTTCAGTGCCAGGAAAACTCCATTTAAACCGCTAAACAGTTATGGCTTCAGACCTTATCGCAACACTTCAGAAGAGACTCCAAAGTTCAGGAGAGGAGGGTGTTTGAGAAGGAAGGAACTGGGGTGTGAGGTCTAGAGTGTGAGTTTGGGGCCTCATGGGGGTATTTTAGCCTCCTCTGAGTAGAGGGTAATTCCACTCAGTCATTGTGGGATCACATAGAGCTAATTTGAGGCCCAGCTTCAGGAGCCGCGTGTAATGTGTGGGTGATCCTTCCTTCTGGCCTCAGAGTTCACATCTATAAAGTGAGGGTTAATAAAAATAGCTATGATTGTGCCATGTATTCTTTTCAGTGCTACAAGTGTTTACTCATTTAATCCTCACAACAGCCTGAATAAGTAGGAACTATTAGTATCCTTATTTTACAGAAGAGAAAACGGGTACAGAGAGGTTAAGTAACTTGCTCAAGGTCGCACAGGTTGTATATAGGAAAATGGAGAATCCACCCTATGCAGCCTAGCTACAAGGTCCAGTCATCATTACTGAGCTATAATTTTCATCTCAGTGGGGCTCCTGGAAAGTTCTATGAGGTCATTTATTTATGTAAGGGACTTAGCTCCATTAATGGTAGTTTATAGACCACAGAGCCTGTCTACAAGGTGGAGATTAAAAGCTGATGATGATGCCCAGAGATAGAACACTTTAGATTCAGGTTAGCTGACAGGCCATGTTACTATCCTGGGTACCAGCTCTGATCTTTATGAATCAGAGGGGTAAGGGATTCCCATTTGTTCCTCTGATCAGCGCCTGTACATTAGCATAAGCCCACAAACAGGACTCACTCCAAATCCACAGTAAGCCCCCTCCTGTTCCTTGGCGATTCTTCAGAGCCTCCATAGTTTATGCTTTATCAGACTAACTTATCTTTCGGAAATGAGTTAGCACTGGGGTAGCAACTATTGTGAACTCTAAGGGAAATGCATTTCTGCTCTCTACAGCTATGGGACTAAGGAGAGAAAAACCTTAGAAATGGCTGAGACCATCCACTTCCATCTCTGCTCAGTCTCCTTTCTGCAATTCAGCAAAGGTTTGATTATTTGGAATTTCTCTCCAAAGTTTCACTTCCTGGGCTAGTTGTTGGCCTGCTCAGCCCACAGGGATCAGCATTTTTAGAAACATCAGCATTTTAGAAACAGCATGTCAGACATTATCTGAAGCCCTTGGTGACCAGGGTATGTATGTTTTATTGTGGCATTTAGAACTGATGTGTCATGAGATAACTCAGGTCATATCTTGAGTTTGCAGGATGTAGAAGGGGTAGCTAACTTACTAACAAAAATACAGGCAGCAAAAGAAAAATAATAGCTAGCCCTGATGTCACACTTACCATGTGCCAGGCTCTGTTCTAAGAGTGTTATATAATCTAATACATCTTCTCACGACTGTGGGGTAGATACGATTATCATCTCATTTTGCAGATTAGAAAACTGAGGCACAAACCGGTGAAGAGAATCGTTCAGAGTATACAGTTAGTAAGTCATTTTAAGATCAGACAGCTAAGAAGCGGCTGAACCAGGTCTGGAACCCAAATCAGTCTGACTCCATGAGCCTGCTCCTACTTCTATGTTTTATGGAAGAAAGCTAAGAAAGGGGAACTACTTAAGCTCCTGACTAGAGATTAGAGGTACATATAAGGAGGTAGATTAAAAATATCTGCTCCACCACTTTTTAGCTGGGTGCTTACATTGCTTCTCTGAGCTTCAATTTCTTCATCTGTAAAATGAGAATAATAATGTCTATGCCATATCCAGGATTTTAGTGATGATTCTTTTGGTTGCAGGTAACATAAACCCAATTAAAACCAGCTTCAGTCAAAAAGGGTTCTGAACTGAAAAACTTAGGAGGTAGTTTTGGATTCAGACATAGTCTATACCAGAAGCTCAAAGAAAGTTGTCATGACTCTGTCTCCTTCTGTCCTTTGACGCTGTTTTCTTTTGTGTCAGTTTTATAGCAGGATGGGGCTTTCTACAGGAAGGCAGAAATGGCCAATTAAACAACCTTAAGAAAAAGAGGTCAATTCTTTTCTAATACTTCCAACAAAAATCTCAGATCGACTCCCATTGGCCTGGCTTGGATCACATGCTCAGCTCTGAAACCATCATGGTTGCTCTGATTGGCCAAGCCTGAGTCCCATGCCTATGGTTAGAGTCAGGGCATGGGGTTAGCCCCTCCTTAATCACAGGGACAAGGAGCGGGTGAGGGATGGTTCCCTAAAAGAAAATCAGGGTGCTATTAGCAGGATAATTAGGTACCTATTAGCAAGGTGTTAGTTCTGGACAGGCACAGATGTCCACTTCCTCACGGAGCTGTTAGGATTAAATACATTTATGTGTGTAAAGTGCTCCCCTCTGGTGAGTGCTCAGGAACTGAGACCCCTCCCTTCTTTCCTCTTCCCCTGGGAAACAAGATTCATGGCTCACCGAATCCAGGTCAATTGCTTCCTGTTCTCATAGGGAAACTAAGAAGGTCCAGAGTGGATAATGATCTTGCCTAAGGTGATCGACTAACCAACTACAGAACCCAGCAGATTAGTCATGGAACCAATGTCTCCTGACCTGAAAAATTCCCAGTTAAAGTCTTAGCTGAGAAATTTTAGATCTCCCACTAACCAAGGGAGTTTTCTTTGTATTTGCACAGGGGAAACTGGAAAATTGCAAAGCCTTTAAGACCAGAGAAAGTGACTGCCACTTATGTTGGGCTTCCAAACTATTCAAAAGCTATAGACTGGTAGTTCTGGGAAGAGCGCCACCGCCACCCTACTCCCCTTCACATTATGAATTCAGTCATTTCCTCTGGGGATTCTACACTCTGGCTGCTGAGAGAACCAAGTGGTCATTTTTTCATATAGCTGTCCAAAGTGGGCAAAATGGCTCTTCCCTTGTTTTATTTCCTGCTCTCTTTGTGAGAGTGGTTGTGCATCTGTTAGGGCCAAAGTGGGCCAAATCATAAGCATGTTATTAGAGTTATCGAAATTGACCCTTTCAATTTAGCCCTGAATCAGTTCCAAAGTTTCTGGCTTTGGGCAGTTAGTCTGACTTCTCCACTCTAAATTTAGTTAGTCTGGCATGCTGTAAGGCCTTCTATTTCAAAGAAAGTGAGCAAGAATGGCAGATGTCAAGCTGGAATGACAAGACCTATTTCTCCATCTCCCCCTTAAGTAAAGTGCTTAGGTTTGCTGTGCACACTGCCGGAGGAAGTGTAAATTGATACAGCCTTCTTTGAGGACAATTTGGAACCAGATGTTGAGAACTTTAAAAATGTTCAGTCTGTTATTCCATACCTAAGAGTTTTTCTGAGAAAATAATCATATTGACAAGATATGCATAAAGATGTTCATTTCAGGATGGCATATAATAATAAAAGATCAAAAATAATCCAAATGTATAACTGTAGAGGATTGGTTAAATAAATTACGGTACATCAATAGAATTGTCTATTATACAGCTGTTAAGACCATACTTGAAAATATAGAATTATGTGAAAACTAGTTATGATGTAAGTTAAAAGAGCAAATATAAAAGATGAGGTATGCATAAACTCGTTTTGTGAAAATGTATACCTATTTATGTAGAAAAAAGCTTGAAGTAGTTGTATCAGGGATAGGTGGGAAAGAACAATTTGCAGAAGCTTTTGGTTTTCACTTATCTATATCTTCTAACATTTCTTTAGTAAATATGTATGGTTTTGGTAATTGAGAAAAATGCCCAATAATTGTTATAAAAACATTTGTGTTTGGTTACTTTTTAGAAAAGCTCGTTCATTTATTAAAACGAATTTGACCTACCTCTCTCTCCCTCTGGCTAGGGTGTGTGGAGAGGAATGCGGAGGTCTGCAGCAGCAACAGTGGCAGAGCAGTGCAGGGAAAGAAAATTGCACCAGAGGGCTGTATGCATTTGTTGTGTGGCCTTGGGCAAGTCGCTCAGCAGCTCTGGGACTCAGTTACCACATCCATAAAGTGAAATGTTTGGTTACATTCTCTCCGGAGTTCCTTCCAAGGCCAAAACTAGAAGTATGGACAAGGTCTGTAAGCTTCAACAAATATTCATGTATGCTCCAAGAGAACATGTAAGAGCCCAGAAATGTGTTCAGCATAAATTTTTTCCTCCAGCCCTGAAAGACTGCTGAAAGCCATGCTTAGCGTCTGTTTCTTAGCATCTGCTTTCTGCTTAGCCTCTCAGTCTCTCCAGGTAGCTCTCTACAGCTAAGAATTGATAAATTTGTGGGGGAAAAGCACATAGGATGCTGGGCCCACCTCCATGTGTTTCTTTTCACTCTGGGATTTGATCCTTCAAGTTCTGCTTTCCTGGATAGCTCTTTGATGCCATCTAATAGATTTTTATTTTCTTTCTAACAATTTTATCCAGGTTTTCTAGTTGTTTATTGAGAAGGTTGATCTATACAAGCTAGTTTATCATAGACAGAAGCAGAAGTCCCTTCACATGTCATTAAGTAAAAGTGGTTGGTTATAAAATGTATGTACAATGGGATTCTATTTATATGCAAAACATGTATATGTGTTTATGCAGAAGAAATAGAAAAAGACTGAAAGCTACACACAGCACCTATTTCTGGCTAGGGTTTCATTTTTTAATATTTCGCTATATTTGTCAAATTTTATAAAATGAACCAGGATGTCCAAACTGGGATTTACTTTGGAGGTCATTTATACTCATTTTAAAAATGGGGAAACAAAGGTCAAGAACATTTCAATTAAACAATTATTGAAGGCTTGCTATGAGCAGAGAACCATGCTTTGGATCCCAGGGTATCCAAAGAAAATGTTAACACCTAGTAACTTATTCCTCCATCTCAGGTATCTCCAACATGTGCTAGACTTTGGGATCTGAGGATGAAGATCCCAAGAATTTGCCCTCGAGATATTCTAGCTGGGGAGAAAAATATCCAAATAAACCATCCCAGGTATGATGTGATAAATGTTAAAGTGATGGTGTGGCAAGGATGGTGGTTTGCCTCTTAATAATGATCTTCCAATATTCAACTACAAGATTGTATTTCCCAGCCTCCCTGCAACAAAGTGTGGTCATATAATTGAGCTTTGTTCAAAGAGATATAAGGGGAAATGTGGGGGGATTCTGGGAAGTCTTTTGAAGGGAACGAGCAAACTCTCCTTTTTTTTTTTTCTGCTGCTTAGAATGCAGATGCAATGGCTGGAACTTTAGTAGCCATTTTGACCTATGATATCAACTTGGGAAGGGAGCCCCAGAGTAGAATGATGGAGCAGATAAAATATCTTCAGTCACTGACACCATAGAGCTGCTATATCAGCCCTGGGGTCTCTATCTCCATATTTTCTTTACAAGAGAAAGAAACTTTGCTTATGCCACTGTTATTCTGGATTTTCTATTAGATGCAATAAACCCAATCCTAACTTATACGAATTGAGAGAAAGAGGTAAAGAGGGGGAAGAATGGATATTTCTACTCTTGAGTATCAAGGAAGTCAGAGGAGGTATGAAGAATGTGAGGAATTCACCAGTGAGATGGGCAGGGATTAAGAAGGAAAAGGGTTTCAGGCAGAGCTGACTGTGCAGGAAGCATGGACAAAGGGCTAGAAATAGACATTGGAATGGGCAGGAGATGGGCGCAGGGTGTTGGAATCAAGCATCCTGGATTAAAATTCCACCACAATCTTTAGCAAGTTACTTCATTGATCCATGCCTCAGTTTCCTCATTTGTAAAATGGGGATGATAATAATAATATTAACCTCATTGGGTTGTAGTGAGGATTACATGAGTTAATATATGAAAAATGCTTAGAACGATGCCTGGCATATGGTGAGTGCTCAGTAAATATTGGCTATTATGTGTTTGTCTGTAAAAAGTGATAATCATAGTCCAACCTCACAGGGCAGCCAATACGTATAACATAGCACAGGGATTTTCACAGAGTAGGTGCTCAACTATGTAGCTATTTTCTCTCCCTTCTCTCAGGGAGCTTACAATCAATATTTGACAAATCTTCACGATGCCTCTATTCTGTGCCAGGCCCTGGGCCAGGAGGTCACTGATTCTAGGACAAACTGGACCTTATTCCTGACCTCCAGTTACTTGCAGTGTCAAGGAGAGGAAAGGAAAATAAAAAGATAAGCATAATATAGCGTGAAAAGTGTAACAGTGATCTAATTTTAGCCCATGAACTCAGGTGAGCAAGAAAGGTGATGTTATTTTTTGTTAAGTGAGCTCAGTCTCTGCTATGATCTCCCATTTTGAATGAGAAACCTGAACCTCAGATAAGTTGTCTTTCTTATTTCATTGGGGGTGGCATTTTAGTTGTAGGAATCTTGTGGAGAGCAGCTGGGGTGCATCAACATTTACCCACATTGGCATCTGCTGAGACACCTTTGTGCCTCTCTGAGGAGGGGTCACCTACCCACACAGGTGACTTTACTAAATTGTTCCTTGCTCCTAAGTCTCATTCCCTTTCTCAGCTGCTCCCAGGGCCCTCCCAAGGGCACAGGAGTCATTGGTTAGCTCCCATGAACCCTGAGACATAGAGAACTCTGTTAGACATCTGAGGTTCTACCCCGCCACACGAAGCTATTTCTCCTTTAGAGAGAAATGCCTAGAAGTCCGCCTAGGAAAAGAGCACAGATCTTTTCCACATTCAATTTCCTTGAACTTATCTGGGGATTCTGGGTCTCTCTCCAAGCACAGGACCATGCCCAGAGAAGGGATAGGCCCAAGTGTCCCTTCCCTCAGGGGCTTGCACCGTCCATCTCCTCCCTTGCTGCTGCTCCAGCTCTCTGCCCCACTGTCTGGAAACTCTCCATTTGTTTCAGGGAGGCAGAGTCTTGCTCCTAAATCCCCTGTATTTTCCCATATTGATCAAGCTATCACTACACAAGAACATTTTTCTATTGCCTCTGAGACCTTAGATTTCTGAAATTCAAAAGCCAGGAAAAGATTCTGGTTTCCCTTTTTTCAGCAGGGTCAGGAAAGGACAGTAGCCTTGAGACAACAGCTTAAGATGGAGAGTGGGGAGTAGGGAGGTGGGTGGAATATAAGGCTTCTGGGTTGAGAGAAATCAGCAAGAATGGAAAAAAACCCAGTGAGCTCCCTCCATTCCCCAAGCAGAATGGCTAAAATGAACAAGATTTATAACATCAAGTGTTGGCCAGAATGTAGAGCCACTGGAACTCTCATACGTGCCTGGTGGGAATGCAACAGGGCATAGGCCCTTGGGAACACTGTTTAGCAACTTTAATAAATATAGATCTATTCTACGATCCAGAAATTCCACTCCTAGATGTATCTCCAAGGGAAATGAGAACATAAGCCCACAAAAAAAACTGTACATAAATCAGAACAGCTTTATTCATAGTAGTTCAAACTGGAAACAACTAAATATCCAACAGGAGTTTGAATAAACAAATCGTGGTAAGTTCAATAAAAGTAGATGAACTATGGCTGCCCACAACAACATGGAAGAACGTCAAAATCATTATTTTGAGTAAAAGAAACCAAACATAAAAAATTGCATATTATATAATTCAATTTATATGAAGTTTAATTACTGGCAAAACTAATCTGTGGATTTGGAAGTGGTTCTCTCTTGGGGAGAGGAAAGGAGACTGTTATTGACTGAGAAGGAGCACTGGAAGAAGATGCTGCAAATGTTCTATACCTTAATCTTTGGGATGGTAATACAGTCATAAAGATAGGTAAAATTTTTAATATTTGTCCATTTTACTATATTTATACCACAATTTTTAATAATCTCACTTTTCTTAAAAAAACATTTCAAAATAATATCCTACCCTTGGTGCTATGAAGAGGTAAGCACACTACATTCCATGAAAGCCCAGGAGAGTCATTAGCAACACTGTGTATGGAGTGGGGGTGGGGATGAAGGGGCCTCAAAGGAAGGCTTCCTGGGGGAAGTGATAGCTCAACTGAACTTCGAAGGACTTGAGCTGAAGGTTAAGCAAAGAAGGGCATGCCGGGCACAGGGAACAGCATGCAAAGGCACAGAGTGAGTCCCAAGAAAACTTGGCTGAATCTCTTCCTCCACTAAAACCATAAGAGAGAACAAATGATTATTGATGTTTTAAGTCACTAAGTGTTGGGGTGATTTGTTATGCAGCAACAGATAACTAATACATCACCTTCATCTTCATCACCAGCGGCACTGAGAGTTTGCCATGCGGTTTTTCACTTAAACCTCCCCAAAATGCTATCAGATAGGCACTCTTATTATTCTTCTTTACAGACAAGAACACTGAAGTTTAGAGCAGGGAAAGCTCTCTTTGCAGAGTCCTTGAACTTAAGAACTTTATGGTCAGGCCTGAGAGTCAGAAACTCAAATATCTATGACTCAAGGCAAAATATGATTCTAGGATCCCAGGAGGGAGAGAAAATTTTGGATTCTGGCTTCTGGTAATTGGGCCTCATGGGTTGAAAGAACATTCCAAAAGCAGCCGATATCCTCTCACCCTTGAACACTGGTATTTCCCTTGCCCTTGGTATTTCCCTGCAGAGAAACACACACATCTATACAGTAAAGATGAAAAATAATAGCCTTTCATAAGGGTCTGGCATTTTACACTTACAAAAATTTACACATCCATAATTCTGTGGAGTCCCACCTGGCAGGTAAGCATGGTGTTATGGAATGAATGTTTATGTCCTCTCCTCTGTCTCAATTTCATATGTCGAAGCCCTAACTCCCATTATGATCGTATTTGGAGAATAGGCCTTTGGGAAGTAATTAGGGTTAGATGAGGTCATGAGGGTAGGGGCTCATGATGGGATTAGTGGCTTTACAGGCAGAAACACCAGAGAGCTTGTGTGCACTTGCTTGCGCTCTCTCTCTCTCTCTCTCTCTCTCTCTCTCTTTCTCTCTCTCTCTCTCCCCACCCTCCTCCTTCCCACTCCCTCTTTCTCTTTGTGCACCCACAGAGAAAAGGGCATGTGATGACACAGTGAGAAGGCTGCTGTCTGCAAGCCAGGAAGAGAGTTCTTACTAAAAAACAACTGTGCTGGCACTCTGATTTTGAACTTCCTGCCTCCAGAACCATGTGAGTACATAAATGGCTGTTGTTTAAGCCGCCCAGCCTGTAGTAGCAGCCCAAGTGACTGAAACACATGGCAATGTGCATTTTACAGATAGGGACACTGAGGACCAGAGAAGTTATGTGGTTCTTGCAGTCACACAGGCGTTAAGTGGCAGAGCCCAGGTTAAAACATAGCGATTGGGTGTTTTCACAAGCACAGGGAGTTGATGGGAGGTCAGTGGGGTTCCTCTAAGGGAAGTTCCAAGAAGAGGTGGGCAGGGAGCAGGGTTTTGAAATGAGGAGGTGGCTTGGTGGAGAGGCTAGTCATGGGAGGGTCTGAGGAGGCAGGGTGAGTCCCCAGGAGGCTCCTAGGGGTGTGTGAAAGTAAAAAGGGAGTGTAGCTGGAGTGAAAAGAATGAGCAAGCTGGGTGTGTGGAAGAAGCTTGGCTTAAGAGATTTGAGTGTTCAGTGTAATTGCAGCTGGAGGGGTGTGCAGACTGACATGTCTTGGAGCTGGGGCCAAAGTCAACCACTGAGTCTAAAGTGGGAAGAAGGACTTATTTTGCTTCTTGGGTGGTTTTAGCATATTCACAATTTTGTGCAACCATCACTGCTACCCATTTCTAGAACATTTCCATTGCCCCCAAAATACAACTTCATATCTCCCAATTCCTTTCTTCTCCTACTGCTAATCTATTTTTGTTCTCTATAGATTTCCCTATTCTGTACTTTTATACAAATGGAATCAATTCTGCAGTATGTTGTCTAATGTGACTGTCTTCTTTCACATAGTATAATGTTTTCAAGACTTATCTATGTTGTAGCATTTCTATAAGAACTTCACTCCTTTTAATGGCTGTATAATATTTCATGATATAGATATTCATCATTTTAGGTGTCCATTAATTAGTTGAACACTTAGGTTGTTACTTCTTTTTGGCTGTTATGAATAATGCTGCTACGAAAATTCTTGTACAAGTTTTTGTGTGAACATATGTTTTTTATTTTCTTGGATATATACATAGGAATTGCTGGATCGCATGGTAATTCTATGTTTAACTTTTTGAGGAACCACCAAACAGCTTTCCAGAGCAGCTGCACCATTTTACATTCCCACCAGCAATGTTTTAGGGTTCCAAAGTCTCCACATCCTTGCCAACACTTGTCGTCTGCTATATAGATATATATATCTGACTTAGTGGGTATGAAGTAGTATCTCATTGTGGTTTTGATTTGCATTTCCCTAATAACTAATGTTATCGAATACATTTCCATGTGCTTATTGACCATTCGTATGCCTTCTTTGGAGAAAGGTCTATTCAGATCCTTTGTCCATTTTTTAATTGGGTTTTTGCTTTTCAGTGTTGGTTTGTAAGAATTCTTTATATATTCTAGATACTACACACATGTCAAGTATGTGATTTATAAATATTCTCTGGGCGTCACCTTTTTCTAATTCACACCAGGGCTCCTCTGAGGTTGGCAGGGACCTTAATCCTGGTGCCACAGCACCAGACACTCTCCCACCATGAAAACAGAAAGTCTTTCAGAAGTCTCACCAAGAAGACATGTTAGCACCTCAGTCCCTGCACGTGGGTCCACCGTACGCCAGGCACTCGGAGCATGACTCTGAAGATAATGCAGCTCTTTCCCTCCCGAAGCGTTTCCATCTCCATGAACAATTTCTACAATCACTCAGACTCTCGAGTCCAAATCCTGGGCGCCACCTTCACTGTTATCCCCTTCAGGCTACCGTCTAATCAGCCACCACCACAGCCCGTCACCTCGCCATTCTCTCCTCCTCCCCACACGCCAGCCTAGGCCATGGTTACCTGAATGATTTTAATAACTTCATAATTGTCTGCAGACCTCATGACTTGCTTCTTCCAGTCCAGTCTCCCCTCCATCTGCGCACAAGCAGAGTAATTTTTCTTAAGTGAAAATCCCAACATGGGGCTCCCCTAGCTGAACTTCTTAATGGCCACAAACTGCTCTCTCCACCTTCCCTCTTGAAGTGACTCAACCAGACTGAACTTTCTCCCAATTTTCCAACCCGCCCAGCCTCCAGGCTGTGCAGAAATCATTCGCTCTGAAATAAGGGATAGTAAGGAGGTGAGAGCAGAGATATCCAAAATAGGTTACAGGTTAGGCAGTGACTAGTCAGGGAGGAGCTGGGGGTTCATGTAGGAAAGGGGAAGGATGCCAGTGAGGGGAGGGAACCTCGCTCACACGTATGCAGTGACATGCTTGGACACAGAGGCTCACTTGTTACTCATTCGACTCTCCAGAGAGTCCCCTGAACGCGTGAGAGCCTAAGTCAGCCCTAAGCGCTAGGAGGCAGATTTTGCTGGCTCGCTTGGATCCTCAGATTCCTCAACCGAAGTGCTGGCAAAAGCTGTTAGGGATCCTGTGGCCCACTCCTTCATCCCTTTGCCTCTATAAACCTCATTCTTCCCACCTCAGAAATGGGAATAATGACACAGCCAGGCTGTCATGGTCTCAAAGCACATCTGTGCTTGGGGAGCACACCTAGATTTTTGAGTTAACTTTTATAACAACAGATGGGGAAACTGAGACCCAAAGAGAAGAATTGGTAATTTCTAATCTCGACTGTTTCTTAGGGTCACCAGGGACATTTGCTGAAAATAAGGATCCCTAGATCCCACTGCTGGCTTGGGGTAGGGGCCCTGTCATCTAGATCTTTTAATAAGTGATTTTCCTGGGAACCAAGGGAGTAGCTGACACGCAGAAAGATGTGGTAGAGCCAAGGGTCCCCAGCTTGTGAGAGTCAGGTTCTCTTCCCAGAATCCCGAGGTGTGCCTCTGGCGGGAGGGTCACTGAGGTCTGGGCTACGTGTGACCAGCATGCCTTGCTTTCCCAGCCCTGGAAGCTAGAAGCTGACTTTCCTGCTTCCAAGCTGCTGGAATTCTTCTTACCTCTGGACTTGGCTGTTAAGGATGTTCTGGGGAGAGAAGTCTCCTGGGGCACAGCCTGGCTTCTGGGAAGGAGAGGTTTGGGAAAGTGAGAGAGGAATCAGGGAGGGACGGGGAGCTCTACCCTAGGGCGAATAGAACTGAAACCAGATTAGAAAGGAGCCAGGTTTGTCCTAGGGCAAGGTGCAGGAGGCGGCACAGATACTTCAGCTGTCACCTCCAAGTCTATCCCAGCTCCTGACACCCTCCTGGCTCCGTGCCTTCCCTTCCCGTTAAAACTTGTTCTCAGTACATGATCTGAAACTCATCCACACTAAGTGTGATTGCCTAATACCATCAATCTGAAACATGACCATATTTACTACTTACCTCTCTGTCTCTCTGTCCTTCTCTGTCTCTGTCTCTCTCTCTGTCTCTCTCTCCCTGGTCTTGAGCTTTTAATCTGAGTTGCATTTCTTCAGGTCTTTATTTCTTCACTCATTATTTATGTTTTCCACATTCGCTCGGCACAGCCACAACTTGGGTCATGTCGCACTCTCAGCCAACTCTGCCTCCACCCCCACACAGCTGCAGCCGAACGTGGCTGCTGACAACCAGCCCGACTCTGCTCACTTAAAAATTTATGACCTTGAATGTTAAGAAAGCTCTTTGTGCTGCCTTGTGACTAGGCTCTACCTTTCTACTCATTCACACTCCAGCTCTGCTAGATGACTGTTTCACTCCATGCACCTAAACTCTAACGCCTCTTTCCCCACTCCTCACTCTCCATTCCACCACACACTGACCCTCCGACCAGCATTTCCCTCTGCATATTCAACCTTTCTACCTGTTGCCAGGTGAGCTGACCATGCACTTGTATATCTATATTGTGCACCGGACCTCATCCCCCTTCATCTGCTCAAGGACATCTCTAGCAATCCTCTCTCTTTCCACAGCATAATTTTTAACCTCTTCAGAATTATTCTAATTGGCACACAAACATGCCATGATTTCCCCCATCTTAAAAAAAATCTTCTTGACTCTTCTCCCCTTTGTAGCTCCCCTTTCACGTCTCCCTGTTTGGGGTAGTTGTTGCTATGTAACTATCCATCCCCAAACCTACTGACTTTGAAATAACAACCATTTTATTATCTCTCCAATTTGGTGGGTTGACAGAGCTCAGCTGGGAAGTTATTCTTTTTTATGTGGTATCGGTTGGGGCTATAGCCTTCTAGGGGTTCCACTGTGCTAAGATGTCACAAGGCTGGTGGCTAGTGCTGGCTTTGGCTGGATCAGTTGGGGCTATTGAGCAGAGGGCCTCCACGTGGCCTGTCCATGTTGCTTGGGCTTCTTACATCATGGTGGCTGGATTCCAAGAGTGCAAAAGTTGCTAGGCCTTCTTAAGGCTTAGACCTGGAACTGGTACAGTGTGGCTTCTGCCACATTCTAGGTTAAAGCCAGTCACAGGAATAGCCTAGATCCAAGGGGAGGGATGACACAAGGACTTGAATACCAGAAGACTAGGTCCTTGGGGATCACTGAACAACAAACCTCCATACTCCCCTCTGCAGCAAAACTCCTGAAAAGAACTGTTCATCTTCTATCCTTCCAATTCCTTCCTCTTATTTTTTCAAAACTCATTCCAATCAGGCGTTTACTCCCACTGATCCACAGATGCTCCTTTTGTCAAAGTCACCAATGGCCTCCTCATGGCAAAATCCACAATCAGCTCTCAGTCCTTGTCTGTTATGTAGCTTGGCACAGATGGCTGCTCCCTTCTTCAGTTGAATTCCAGGGCACCGTGCACTGCTACTCGTCCCTCTACCTCACTGGTCTCTCCTCATTCTTCTTCACTGGTTCTCTTCTCTCTCCATCCTCTTAATGTTGGGGTGACCTGGGGCTCAGTCCTTGAACCTCTTTTCTTCCCCATCCATCTCACTCTCTTGGTATTCTCACCTACTCTCATTGCTTTCAATACCATATATGTGTAAGTGACTCCACATTTACAGGTCTAGCCTAGACCTCTCCTGAATTCTGACTAATATCTGATTGCTTACTTGACATCTCCACTGCACATCCAAACTCCAAAAGTAGACTCCTGATTGTCCACCTCCCAGAATCTTGACTCAACCCCAGATTTCCCCATTTAGGTTGATGACAACTCCTTTCTTGCAGTTACTCAGGCCAAAAACCCAAGCATCAAACTTGATTCCTTCTCTTTCTCTCATAATCCATATCCAGACTGCCATGAAATCCTGTTGGATCTACCTTCAGAATATATCCAGAATATATCTAACCACCTTTTATCACTTAATCTGCCAACTACTCCCTTGGCCTGAGTCACCATTAACTGGATGACTTCTCATTGCTCTTTCTACTTCTACCCTAATCTCCCATGGCCTACTGATTTATAACAGAATGACCAGAGGGATGCTTTTAAAACCTAAGCCTGATCACATCCTTCCTACAGTTCCCATGTCGCTCAGCTTAAAAGCCAAAGTCTTTATCACCTGCAAGGCCCTTTGTGACCTGGCTACCTTGTACCTCTGATCCCCTTCTAATCTCCCTTTCACTCACTCTGCTCCAGCTGCTGGGGCTCTGATATTACTCCTTAGACACAACAGGCTCACTCTGACCCAAAGCTTTTGAACTGGTCCTTTTCTGTACCTGGGATGCTCACCCCCTAGATCTCTGCAGGGCTTCCTCCCTCGCCTCCTTCAAGTCTTTGCTCATAGATCACCTTCTCCATGATCTTTCCACTTAGAATTGCATCCCACCCCTGCCTCTCTGGCTTTTCTAATCTCCTTTTCCCTGCTCTTCTCTCTTACTAATAGCTCTTAACCTCTAACATACTCTGTAATTTACTCATTTATTATGTTTATTGTTTATTTTCTGTCTTGTGCTGCTAAAATGTAAGGTTCACAAGGGGAAAAAAATCTTTGTCTCTTGTTTATTAATGTATTCTAATACCTAGAGCAGAGCCAGGTACAAAGAGAGTGCTAAATTTTTATTTTTAAATTTTACTGTAAGTATCTTGAATCTGTTTAAGTATCTCAAATCCTTTATGACACAAGGCAAGTATAGAAAAACTTACTCTTGCATTTATCCATCCGTCCATCCATCCATCATCTATCCAATAGACTACACATCCATTCATCCATACCCGTTTATCTCCTTATTGCCATCTATTCATGTCTATTTGTCTGTCGAACCATTTGTCCCACCTAACAGACATCCAAATGATCCTTCAACAAACATTTCTGAAGAATATACAAGAACCATGCTGGACTCTTTAGTCAAATTTGTGATGATAAGATTCTGACTCCCATGGGGATTGTAATTGGATAAATAACTGTTCCAGGATGTTCGCATAAGGGAAAAAGCCAAAACCTCCAAAACAGGGCCTCAAGTCTTAATGTAGGGAACTATACCATAAGTGACTGGTGAGTTGGTCAGGTGGAGGTGGGGAGGAAGATTGAGAAGTTGCTCTCGAGAAATGGGGTAGTAGCACTCACCTGACAGAATTAGCTAAAGCATGTGGGAAGTGTACTGTACCAGAGTTTCTTAACTTTGGCTGCACACTCTATTCCCCCGGGAAGCTGACACCAGACTTCTCGGAACAGTGAAGTCTGAAGCTCTTAAAGTGAGCCTGGACATTGTTTTTAAGAAGTTTCCAGTGGAGTCTAATGTGCGGTCAGGCTTGTGTACCACCAGGGCTAGAGCGGTTTAATCAATGCCCCATATCTATTTAATTGATCTTGAATATTGCAGCTGGAGAAAAGTGGATTTAATTAGAGGAGCGGGGTGCGGGAGGAGAGAGAGAGAAAGAGAGAGAGAGAGAGAGAGAGAGAGAGAGAGAGAGAGAGAGAGAGAGAGAGAGAGAAGAAATGGCAAGGAAACATCTGTGAAAGTGCAAGAGAACTGGCCAGAGATTGTATTCTCTACTGCCGACTGAGCAATGGAAGAGTAGGCTGGTCAGGGGCTCTCCTCCTTCCAGGGGGAGAGGGGTGTCTTGGTGGGAACAAGAGAATCGAACCCAGGTTTCCACCTCACTGTCTTATTGCGATGGAATGTCAATTCAGGTCCTCTGAGAGGCAGATCCCAAGACTATAGGCATGGGAGGGGTTTAGTGGGGAAGCTCCTTGTGAGGAATAAAGAGGAGAAGGGAACAGAAGTAGACAAGAGAGCTCAGATCACAGTGCAGGTCAGACACCTGTGAAAGAGAGAGGGTAGGAATAGGCTCGGGTAGAAGAATCCTCAGACTGTGGTTCAGTGTTGAGAAAGCCGTGTCTGGGCTGATGGGAAACCCCAGTGAAAAGACCGGCTGTTGGAGGAGGCCCCATTGGGAGGGAAAGACCAGCTCTGGCATCTCCCCCTGCCTCCCTTGTCCAGCCTTTGTCTGGGAGCAGCCTGGGGCAGCTGCTGAAGGCTGTCAGCCAACTACACTGTATCCAGGAGGGAATCTGAAAGGGGCAGCTCCATGGCCACTGTAGACACTTACAAAATATTGTAAATATCTATTCATTCAACCAATATTTATTGAGCTTATATTAAACATAAAGCTCCGTGTATTTAATAGTTTTAAACGTTGGGGATATAACATGAACCAGATGTTCACTGCCCTCTGGGAGCTTTTACAGAGCAGCTGGCAAACAAACATTACATGACGTATTAGCCATAGTTAAGAGATGCTAGGGGAATCTATAATAGGTGGGGTGACCATATGATATACCATCTAAACCTGGACCCTTTTGAGAGTGAGAATTTGCTATTAGTAATTATCCCTGGACAATTGGCACAAACTGGGATTTATAGTGGACCTGAAATAGAGAACTAACATCTAGTCCAGGGAATCAGGGAAGAATTCCTTGAGAAAGGGACGTTGGAGCTGAGATCTGAAGGATGTGTAGGAGTTGACCAGTTACTTAGACTCTCATTAAATGTTATGAGAGCCTGGCGACTCCTCCTAGGGGCTGTTACCCAGGTTGTTGGTTGATCATTTGATGGTTGATTTCTCACTGACTTAGGGACTCCCATACTGGGAATGTCACTATTGTCTGGAAGAGCCCTGCCTGGGATTCTTTTGATGGCAATGAAGGGAAATGCAGGGCACCTAGAGAGAGTCTGTCAGTGGCTTTTCCTCTGTCTTTTATTATGTCATTCTGGACAGAAAATAAGTGAATCTGGTAACATCTGATTATATATAACTCACTGTTACCTTTTTTTGAGACATCAAAAAAGCAGACCTGCTTTCCCCTATTTTTAAAATTGTTGTTAATATACATAACAAAAAATTACTATTTTAACCTTTTAAGTGTACCGTTCAGTGGCATTAAGTACATTCACGTTGTTGTACAGCCATCACCACCATCCATCTTCAGAACCTTTCATCTTCCTAAACTGAAGCTCTATACCCATTAAACACTGACTCCCCATTCCTCCTCCCCCAGGGCCTGGCAACCACCATCCTACTTTCTGTCTCTATGAATCTGACTGCTCTAGGCACCTCAGATAAGTGGGACCATACAGTATTTGTCTTTTTGTGACTGGCTTATTTCACTTAGAATAACTAACATCTTCAAGGTTCATGTTGTAGAATGTGTCAAAATTTCCTTTTCTTTTTAGGCTGAATAATATTCCATTATGTGAATTTACCACATTTTGTTAATCCATTCATCCATTGATGGACATTAGGATCATTTTCACCTTATGGCCATTGTGGGTAATGCTGCTATGAACACATGTGTACAAATACCTCTTCGAGATCCTGCTTTCAATTCATTTGCATATATACCCAGAAGTGGAATTGCTGGATCATGTGGTAATTCTATGTGTAACTTTTTGAGGAATGGTCATACCATTTTCCAAGGCATCTGTGCCATTTCACATTCCCACCAACCATGCACAAGAATTCACATTTCTCCACATCCTCGCCAACATTTATTTTCTTCTGTAATCTTTTATAGGAACTTTAAAAAAATTATGCTCTGAGATAACTGTGGATTCACATGCAGTGGTAAGAAACACTATGGAGAGGTCTCGTATACGCCCCACTCCCAGTGATAACATCTTTTATAATTATAGCACAATATCACAGCCAGGATATTGGCATGGATGGAGTCCACTGACCTAATACAGGAGTTGCCAGTTTTACATGCACTCATTTATGTGTGTGCGTGTGTGTTTTTTGCAATTTTATCTCACGTGTAGGTTCATGACCACAGTCTAGATGCCAAACAGTTCCAATCACAAGGATCCACAATAAGGATTAAAAAAAAATAAATCTTTATTTTGGAAAAATTAAAATCATACAAAAATAGAGAACATATTGTAATAAACACACATGTACCATCCATCATCCAACCTCAACAACTCTCAGTTAATGGCTAATTTTGTTTCCTCTATAACCTCAGCCACTCCTACATTATTATGCAATAAATCTCAGCTTTCTTAGCATCTCATCTGCAAGTACGTAAACGCTAAGGACAAAGTCTTCATTTTTAGGAAGAACCAAAATACTATCATTATGCTCTAGCCCCTGCCCCCAGCCAATGGTGATCACAAAGAAGCTTCACTGGGAATTTGCAGATATCATAGGTTTCCTTTCATCAGCAATGACAAGCAAGCTACTTCTAACAAGGGGCCAACATCGACCATAGTTGAGGTGCTGCAGGATAATAGACAAGAGTAACAAGTTCTTTTTCTCCCACAGCTCATAACCAGTCCATCGGAAAATCCCATTGCTCTACCTTCAAAATAGGAATAGCACCCAACCACGTGTCACCATCTCACTCACAAAACTTTTGTGCCAGCCTTTGACATCTCTCACCTGAGTGATGCATAGCCTTCTCCCTGTCTCTCTGCCTCCATCTCTGCCCCTCTTACTGCCTGGTGTCTGCACTGAGCCAGACAGATCTCGTCAAAATGTAAGACAGAGCATGCCCATCCTCTGCTTGGCACCCTCCCAGGCCTTCTCATATTATTCGAAAGCTTAGACAATCAGCCAGGCACTTCCGTTACCTTCTGATTTCACCCACTCCGTGTTCACTCAGCGGCAACCATAGAGGCTGGCTGCTGTTGTGTACACATTCCAGGCTCACTCCCAGCATGGGATCTTCGCCAGTGATCTTCCCTCTGCCTGGAACACTCTTCTCCAGATGTCCACTGACCTGATCTCCTTCTGGTGTCTGCTCAGATGTCATTGTGTGAGTATCTCCTGTTTGCATGCGTGGATACACTCAACGCCTATTTCCACCCTGTCCTCCAGGTGCTGACTGTTGGGACTAAATCAACAGTCTGCTTCTGCTGGGCTTGGCTGAGGAGGGCACCCTAACTGAGACAGGAGAGGAGTGAGGTCTGGTATTTATTCCCCGGCTCCCACCGCAGGTGACTATTGCAGGCTGGATAGCCAGCGGCCTCTCTTTTCCATGCTGTTTCTCACTCTGTCTCCTGTCATGTCTCCTCTCCTTCCAGCCTCAGGGCAAGAGCCCACTCCTCCATCCCTGTAGTCTCCCTTCATTCTGCACATTCTCCTAATCCTCCTTCAGTGACCCATTTTGATGTGCCAATTGTTTCCTGCTGGGACACTGACTGATGGGTAATCTCAGTGAGCTTGTCCCTGGCCACTCAATCTAAAACCGCAGATTATAGTGCGATAGGGCCTCCTGGAGTTGTGCAACAGAATGGCCTTGGCTCCCACTGCAATATAAGCTCTGCCGTTTTCCTTTTCTTGCTATTATATCTTAAGTGCTTAGAACAGTGCTTGGCACATAGTAGATCTCACAAAATTGTCTTCAGTGACTTATTCCCTTTTACTTCCCATAGAAAATATAAGTATCCTAATACGGTGTTGTCAGGAGGTCTTAGTAAGTTTCCTGAGCGTTTCCCGTGATACTCCACTCTGCAACTGTTGGGCCCTGAGAATAGGAACCGCGCCCATCATGTTTTCTTTACCTACAGCACTACATGCTGTGTGTGCTCTCTGTTCGCTTCCAGTTTACCTGAGAATTGCCCTTGGCCAAATGGGAGTTCCCTTGCTTGGGATGTCCTGCCTTCCATACCTGGGATGGCCTGTGGTGCAAAATCCTGCCCCCTTGCTTCAAGGTGGGACCAACTCAGTGGTGCACCCCTGCCAGCTTCCCTCAGGGATTGTATCCTTACTTAGCTCCCACTCCACACATGCATAGTGTCCTGACTCCAGCTACCCTTCCTAGGACCCTGCCCTAAGACACTTGTGTACCCTCCACACCTGACATACCATCCAGCACACAGAAGGTGCCTGGTAGATATTTTGAGTGAATGAATAAAGCAATTTGGGGTGGCTTTCCAGCTCTGCCAACTCCTAGCTGTGTAACCTTGGCCAAGCCGGTCCTGATCCTGAGCCTGTTTCCTAAAAGGCCTGATGGGGATAATCCTGCTCACAAAGTTAATCTTGTTTACTAGTTAGGAGCCTTTAGAATAAACCAGGCAGAGGCAAGGAACTTTCACCGTCCTTATTTTTCTGAATTTTTCCGATAACTTTGAGAGACGGGTACAGCAAACTCCTTTGCCTTGCCCTGCTCTCATCTTTCACTCCTCCCTGAATGTTAAAGCTTGTCTTGCCAGCTCACTTGTTAGCTCCTGGTGGGGTGGTTTTCTGTTTCATGGCCCTTTTTCCCCAGGGGACAGGGCTCAGAGGCTCTCTGTGGATGCTCTTTGCTTGATTGAAAGTGCTTTGAGAAACAGAAGGAACTTGGGAAAAGACAGCGATTAGAATGAACAGTTAGTTAGGAATACCACCTGCGAACAGGGCAGAGGCCAGACTGGCTTCCTTTGAGTCTGCTGGGCTCGGGTTAATTAGCTTTTGGATTTCTTAGCTGTGGGGTGTCTGTTTAATCATCTGACACTTGGCCCCAGCTCAGCCCTGGTGAGAGAGAAGCCTCTAGAAGCATGAGCTGATGGGAAGCCAGTCGTGGAGAGGGAGAACCTCTAAGAGCTGAACTGTACTTCAGCAATGAGACTGCCCACCTGCTCTTCCTATTTAAGGAAACTGAGGCCCGCAGAAGTTAGGACTGACCCTCGGCATGCAGCAGAACTGGGATTAGAGCTCAGGTTTCCTGTGTTATGTTTTGGAGCTTTGTCCATTTCAGAATCCCTTTATCTGGTCAACAAATACTTCCTTAGCACCTCCTCAGGCTGGGATTTTATGGATGATTAAACCAGAGCTAGTCCCTCCCCTCCTGAGGCTTTCACCATAGAGGAGGCCACCGCCAACCAACACTCCAGCAAGCCAATAAATTGATAATGGCAAACGCTGAAAAGGGCCATGAAGGAGACAAATATGGATGGGACTATCATGAATCGCCTTATACAGGGATATTGGGAAGAACTCTCTGAGGGGTTCACTTAATTTCTCTAAAATAACAAGAAGTTTTTCATTATAGAATGGCAACTAACAAATAAAGATGAAATAATAGCATGAAAATATAATTTTGCAACCCCCAATAGATTAACAGATCCAGTCTTTGAGTGTCGGTGCCTGCAAATGTCGCAAAAAGGTAGGCTAGCAAACACTAAGTGCCTCCTGATGGAAGAACACAACATCACCTTGAAATGGCCAGAAAATTGTACTTAAATCTGATCAAGCCCCTAGCCCAGCACTATCCAATGAAATGAACACACATGCGAGTCACACGAGTTACATATATAATTTTAGATTTTCTAGAAAGTGCATTGAAAAAAGTAAAAAAGAAACAGGTGGGATTAATTTTAATAATGTGTTTTATTTAACCCAGCATATCTAAAATATTATCATTTCGCTATGTAAACAATATAAAAATGATCAATGAAATATTTTCCACTCTTTTTTCATACTTAGTCTTTGAACTCTGGTATGCATTTGACATGTATGGCACACCTCAATTAGGATCAGCTGCATTTCAAGTGCTCAATAGCCACTTGTGGCTAGCAGATACTGTTTTGGAAAGAATAGCTGTAGATCAACTACCAGTTTCTAGGAAATTGAGAGGACAGAGGAACATGTGAAACAACACCACACCGATGTAATCAATCGGCAAAATCCAGAAACTCTGATTTTCTGGAAAACTCTATAAGAAAAGCAATCCAGCCTTTTTTTTTTTTTTTTTTTAAGAAATACATTGTAAGGAGGACAATAATGAAAAGGGAACCTAGAAATTACATATCAACCAGTCACAATATGTGAAACTTGTTTGATTCCGGTTGAAACAAACAATCTGTAAAACATTGTACAGCGTTTATAAAGTCGTTAGAAATCTGAACATTGGATATTTGATGCTATTAAAGAGTTAGTTGTTCTAGGTGTGATAATGGCATTGTGATTATTTATTTTTAAAGAGTCATTATCTTTTGGAGAGACATACTGAAATATTTATGACAACGTATTGAAATATTATGAAGTCTGGAATTTGCTTCAGAGTAATTTGGGAGAAAGAAGAGTAATGGGGGTGGGGCAAAATGAAACGAGATTGATAATGGGTAATGCTAGGTAATAAATATATGCGTTTTATGATATTATTCTACTTTTGTTGATGTTTGAAATTTTTCTTAGTAAGAAATGTTTTAATGAAATTGAGATGATATTGGAAAGGGAAACGGGTAGTGGAGGCCATAAAACAAAAGCGTCCATGAGGGTAGGAGTGTCTGCCTTATTCATTAGTATTTCATAGCATCTCACACAGACATGACGTGGGATAGGTATCTAGCATATTTCTCCCCTTTTTTCGCAGTTATTTTTATCCGTGGGTTCTTCGGGTATATCCCACCAGAGATGTACAGTCAAATTACTCTGTTTTAAAAAAATAATTCTTTTCTGTGTTGTTATACCAACAACTTATTTTGAGGTTTATTTGGTTTCTTTTATCTTTTACTTCTGTGATTTTTAAAAAACTTTAATTTGTTGAATGAGTGTAAACTTCTTCAATGTTTTAAGTCAAAACTACAAAATAAAATTACATAATTAATGACAATGCAAATCCTTATAAGACAAACCCAGAGTGCTAAGAGAGCCCAGAATCATCTTGTTGGCTCAGTGAGCTCAGAGAAGGCCCTGAGTTAGGCAAAGCTGGAGAAGGGTGTGTGTGACCAGTACACCTGTATTAGAGAGTTGATTGGGTGATTCGTGTTCCTGAAGGACCCCTACTTGGTACTATTAGCCTGAGAGGCCCCGGAGTCCATGTTTAAGATGGTGTTCCCCGAACACTTAACTCCCACCTCTCCCCAGCTTATGTATCGCCATCTATGATATCATCAAAGCAAGGGCTTTTGATTTGCACCACAGCTCAGCCTTGTTATTCAGAGGATGGAGGTTCGGGTCTTTTTCCTGTATTAAGTCCTCCTGGCTCTACTCCGAGGCAGGCTGATAGAAATGACTAGAGGGGCTAGGCCAGGTATAGAACAATATGGAGCCCTGGAGACTGGGGAGAACATGAGGAGTTCTGCTCTCAGGTTCTAGTGATTGTCACCATGTCAGAATGGAAGCTCAAGATTGCCAGATCACATGATTTTTCATGAAAACCCGAAAATTAAGAATTTTATTTAAGATGTTCCCATTTTTAAAATACTCTGAAGACTAAATAAAATATATTTAAGGGATGAATTCCATAGGTATATTCATCAGTTTGATGCCACCAGTTTGAAACCCCTGGTCTACCATCTACATCATGTGCTTCCCTCTCTGTGTGGTCAATGAATACCTGTTTGTCTGCCTCTCTCATAAGACCCTGAGCTATGAGAGGGCCTTTTGTTTATAGCTGAATCCCATATGCCTAGCTCAGTGTGTGGTGTACAGTAGAGTTTAATATATGCACAGATGGGTAGGGTAGATGGATGGAAGGATGGATGGATGGATGGATGGATGGATGGATGAGAAGATCATACAGTTCATGGCAGGAGACAGTCCATAGATATGAATCAGTACCTTACTAGGCAGAGAGAGGGAGAAAAGGAAGAGAGGAGACTTTGTTTCTTTGCTTGAATGATAATACCTAGCTCTCATGTTGGATTCCACAAAGCTCAGACCATTCCCTTTGTGGAGTTGCCAGATTGTTCTTGAAATAGTGCCTCCAGAGCACTCACTCCACTCAAGGTGAAGGACCTGCATTTCTGGGTCTACAAAGCTTACTAAGGGTCTGAGGGCTGTGGCCTCCCATGCTTTCTTGCTTTCTTTTTCTGCCTGGTCTCTGAGCACCTTCAGACCTTCAGTCCAGCAGGGACGCAGTCTGCTTGGCTCTCCTCTAGTCTCAGCTCAGTGTGTGAGGTCAATGCTGGTGGACCAAGATGGGGCAGGGAGGTGGGGCTTCCCTTGGTCTGCCCTGCTTTGCTTCCTGCTGGCTTCCTTGAGGAGATTCTTCCTCCCCTGCTCTATGGTCCACTTAGCTGTGAGGACACAAAAAGGCTCACAGTTGCTATAACAACATCCACCACCTTCCTCTGCACTTAGCCCAGCTGTTTTTTACCTCTCAGATAATAGATCTGCCTGCAGAATGACCAGTTCCCCTTGAACTGGAAGATCACTGGCCCAACCCTTGACCTCAGAGTTTGCTTTGAGCAATTATTATTATTGTCTTTAGTAGTGGTATTGTTGTCATTGTTGCTTTAAGCTGTCATTTATTAAGTGCTCACTGGGTGCCATATCATAACTAAGCCTTTAAAAGCACTTCCTCATTTAATCATCACAGTGACACTTTGAGATAAGGAATATTGTTTCTAATTTACCAGCCAAAGAAAAAGCTGGTATGGTGAGCCTAGGTTATAAACCAGGTCTGAACAGTGATGGTGATGATGATGATGATGATGATGATGATGATGATGATGGTAATAACACACTGAATTGGGATTGTTTTCAGATTTGGCTAGTGAAGAGATAATAGAAATTTAAGGAGGAACCAGGCGATTCCAGGGAGTCATGTGCTCTTGACATGTGATGAAGAGGGGAAAAAAATTAAAAGACAGGGAAAGAAATAAGAATGGTTATGGAAGGGTGTTGAAATTTAGATTGTTTCTAGAGGAGGCCTCACAGAAAAAGCTAGTTTATAAGAGCAGGGACTCTGGAACCAGACTGCCTAAGTTTGATCCTGACTCTGCCAGATGCTAGCTGTGGGAGCAGATTATCTTCTTTGTGCCTCAGTTTTCTCATCTTTAAAATGGAGATAATAATAGGGCATTGAATAGTGCCTGTCATGTAACAAGCACTTGTCTTGGTTACCTCAGAAGCAGACCCTAAGACAAGGATACCAGCAGAAGTAGTTTATTTGAGGCAGACCTGAGGCAGGGAATAAGGAATGAGGCAGGAAAGAAAGACAGCCAAAAAAGTATGCTTTATTAATTAGGTTACCACTACAGGTAACTGAAGGCAAAGCCTGATGGGAGCCAGTGTAGATGCACACCTCAGAGTTACCCCATCTGAAGGGCGATGGAAGTGGGATATGTATTCATCAAATCCCATCAGCCATAGGTTGAGGGTTGCTTCTGGGTGGGTGTGAATTCTCTAGTACTTCTATCCTACTCTTTGGGCCCTGCAAAGTTGTTCTAGAACTTAGAGGAAGCCTCTGGCCAGATGATACAAGTACTGGCAGTGGGAAGCTGGGCTGGGCATGCATTAAGCCACTGATAGTGTCTGCTACAAAGCTAATAAATACTTATTGAATAAATGAACAAAGGAAAGGAAACTGTTTTTTGCAGAACAACTCCCTAAAGATGTCTACAACCCAATTCCGAGAACTTGTGAATATGTTGTGTTACATGTCAAAGAGATTTCGCAAGTGTAATTAAATTTGCAGATTCCAAAGTAAGGAGATTGTCCTGGATTATCCTGGTGAACCTAATCTAATGAGTGGGGTCTTCACTGTGTCAGATCCTGTTCTGGGGACTTAAATAGCCCTGAGCTCACCCAGCTCTTGAAGAGCACCTGTTCTCATGAAGGAGAAAGACATGTGAGTAGCTACAACATGGTGTGCCCAGGTTATAAACCGGGTCTGAACAGTGATGGTGGTGATAATGATGATGATGATGATGATGATGATGATGGTGGTGGTGGTGGTGATAATACACTGTATTGGGGTTGCTTTCAGATTTGGCTAGTGAGGAGATAATAGAAATTCAAGAAGGAACAAGTCGATTGCAGGACATCATATGCTCCTGACATGTGATGAAGAGAAAAAAATAAAAAGACAGGGCAAGAAATAGGAATGGTCAAGGAAGGGTCTTGAAATTCAGATTGTTTCTAGAGGAGGCATCACAGAGAAGGTCCATCTAAACAAAGTCCTGAAAGAAGTGATAGAGCAAACTGTGAAGATACCTGGAGAAGAGTTTCCCAAGCAGAAGCAACAGCCAGTACAAAGGCCCAAGAAGGAAGAGTGCCTGGCATGTTCCAGAAACAGCAAGAAAGCCAGTGTAGCTGGAACAAAGTGAGTAAGGGGGAAAGCGTGGGAGTTGAGGCAAGTTCATGAAGGGCCTTATTGGACATCGAGGACTTCAGTCTTTATTGGGCATTGAGGACTTCATTCTTTACTCTGAGTATGATGGGGAGCCAGTGGCGGGCTTTGAACAGAAGAGCAGCACTGGAAGAGTTAGCAGGAACCCCTGGCTGCTTTGTTAAGGATAACCTGTGAAAAGGAAGCAATAATGAAAGCAAGAAAACTTGTAAGGTGATCACTGCAGTAATCCAGGTAAGAAGCAATTGTGGCTTGAACTGGATGGTAGTGGTAAGAAGTGGTTGGATCTGGAATTTATGTGGAATAAACTCAGAGATAGATTATTAGGTAAACAAATTAAGATGTAAGATACACTGTCTTGGATCACATTTCCCCAGAAGCAGACCTTGAGACAAAGGTGAATATGTAAATAGTTTATCCCAGGAAGCATTGGTAGAGGAGAGGGAAGTAGAGGAGAGAGAAGCCAATAAAGTGTATGCTGTTGAGCAGATTACTTTCTCAGCAACTGAGGCTCAGTCCTGGGGAGCTCTGGGAAACAGAGTCAAATGTGCCTCAGTGATCCCAATAGAGAGGCAAGAGGACTAGTGCTTTAAACACTGACTAGTCAT
Source organism: Pteropus medius (assembly GCF_902729225.1). Classification (NCBI taxonomy): domain Eukaryota; kingdom Metazoa; phylum Chordata; class Mammalia; order Chiroptera; family Pteropodidae; genus Pteropus; species Pteropus medius. The sequence goes on along the minus strand of NW_024349800.1, from coordinate 3,721,885 downwards.
TGGTTGAGGTCAGCGGGCATTAACTTCCTGGCACTGCAGCCTGTCCCAGTGCAGGCTGAGAGGACTCCTGCAATCAGAAGAAACCTGCAGGCAAAGAAACTCAGGTGCTCGAAGTTGGAAGCTGTGTGCACACAGTGTGCATGGAAATGGCAAGTAGAAAGGGCATGGGCAGGTCACCAACATTGTGTTTATAGTATAGTGTCATTTCTGTTTTTAAAAAGGAACTTATCTTTGTATACGTTTATAGAATAGCGCTGAAAAAATAGATAAGATATGGGTGACATTGGTTGCCTCCGGGGAGAACAACTGGGATATTTAGAGTCGAGATAATAGAGACACTTACTCTTTATCATGTAAGCTTCTTTACACTTAATTTTTTACTATGTGACTATTAATGTATAAAATTAAAAAAAAAAAATAATGATGGGAATTTCACTTTCATCCATGAAAGAGTGATCCTAGAAAGAAGGGAAACATACCAAAGAAGCCTCATGTTCACCCTGATAGTCATCCTTGAGGCACTTTGCAGATCACAATGTGGAATGGTGGCAGAGAATGGAGTTTGAATTTGCTGAAGCAGTTGACAACTGCAGGGTAGAGTACCAGAAAGAGGGAGTTATGTAGGGGAGTTTGATAGGGAGAGAAGTCTGCGTAGGGAGTTTCTAGTAGGTCCTTGGCACAGGGCTCGAGCATGCATATACAGGAAGAGTCTCCATGAGGCCCAGCGGAGAGCAAATGCTTTCACTAAATGCTGAATAGAGACACTGGTGGTCACATGATGGAGTTCCATCCCAGTTAGAGTAGATAGACCTCACTAAATACCTTAGACATTCAGCTGAGATCTCAGAAAGGCCACACCTTAGGTGTAAGGATCAAGTGTCAGGGCCACATGCTAGTATTAAGGACAAAACCAAAAAAGACTAATCATAACAAAGAACAAACCAAACCCAACAGGATCAAGAGGACATGCCAGTAATTTAACCACCTATCAGAACAAACTCAATGCTCTTTAAAGGAAGAATACCTAATCTGAAATTCTTACAATATTATAAACAATGTGCATAATACAATAAAAAAAATCACTGGATTTTGAAACAAGCAGGAAAGTCTGATCCAAAATCAAGATAAAAAAAGCATTTGAGAGACACAGATGTCCCAAAATGTACCAGATTTTGGAATTAGCAGACAAAGATCTTAAAGAAGTGATGATAAATGTGTTTAGAAACTTTAAAAGAAAGATGAACATTAGAGTAAAGAGATGAGAAATCCAGTAGAGAAATGGAAAATGTGTAAGACAACAAAGTGGAAATTCTAGAACTGAAAATTACAATGTGATAAATACGAAATTCACTGGGTGGATCTAATGGTATTTGGAGACTGCAAAGAAAGGGTCAATGAACTTGAAAACAGAACAATAAAAATTATCTAATCTGAAGAAGGAGGAGAAAAGATAGAAAAAAAATAGAGGCTTAGTGACCAGTCTATTATTTATATCTTTGAAACTCAGGAGAAGAGACAAAGAATGTGGCAGAACAATAGTTCAAGAGATAATAGCCCAAATTAACATAATGTGAGGAAAAAATTCAGTTTATAAATCCAAGAAGTTTGATGAATCCTAAGCAGAATAATGCACAGAACACCTCACCTAGACTCATCATAGTCAAACTATTGAAAACCAAGAATAAGGAGAAAATCTTACAGGCAGCCAGGGAAATAAAGACATTTCCTACAGGAAAACAATGATACAAATGATGGCTGAATTTTCATTAAAAACAATGGAAGCCAGAAGACAATGGAACGACATATTTAAAGTGCTGAAAGAAAAAAAAAAAGAGCTGTCAATCTTTCATATATACAGTAAAAATATCTCTCAAAAGTGAGGGTTAAAAAAGACATTTTCGGATAAATAATAACTGAATTTTTTGCAAACAGACTTTTTTTTCTTTGTTCATTCCTGTTTGGAGCCCTTGTCATGCTTTTTATATTTTCTGCTTTTTGCCCTATGAAAGCATATATTATGTGTACCTTATTCTGGGTGGTATCTTTAGTGCCCAGACCATGACTGAAAAATAGTTGTTGCTAAATATCTTAGATATTTATTAAATGTTGTTTTTAAGAGCATAAATATCTTCCTGTTTTTTTCTGCAATCTTCTTTTGGAATTGTGTTGTTTTGTACTGTGATTGACTCATGTCTGCTCACAAATGTTATCTACACTTAGATTTAATACTTCACATAAATTCCAAATAAAGCATTATTAAATGTTTTATATAATCAACTTGGAAGAATATGTGGGATTTTGAAGGGGCATCTTAGACTACTTCTTTGCAACAAATTTTTACAAAATATGACATTTAACATTGCTTGTGGGATGATTGTGTCCCTATTATCTGAGACAAATAGACATTCACTACAAGAATTGCTAAAGGAAGTTCTTAAAGCTGAAGGGAAATGATACTAGGTGAAAACTCAGAACTTATGGAAAGAAACAAAGAACCAACAAAATGGTAAATAAGTAGGTAAATATAAAAAAAAGACAGTCTTTTCTTTCTTCTTTTAGTTTTTTAAAAGGCAAACGATTAATACAAAAATAATATTATATTTTATTATAATATATGGGACTATAGTATATGTAGAAGTAAAATATAAAACTCCAATCCCATAAAGAGTGGGATTCTCTTTCTCTCTCTCTCTCTCAATCTCTCCCACAGTTATAAGAATCTTATATTTTACATAAAATGATAAAATATTCTAAGACCATGGTAAATTAAGGGTGCATATTGTAATCCCACTGAAAACTAATACAAAGAAGTATAGCAAAGAAAACAATAGATAAACTACAGTGGAGTACTGAAAAATATTTAATTAATCCCAAAGGAGGTATGAAAGGAGAAATAAGAAAACAAAAAACAGAAGGGACAAATATAAAATAAATAGTAAGTTGGTAGACTAAAACTCCAACTGTATCAATAATTATATTCTGTGCAAGTGGACTAAATGCCCCAGTTAAGAGGTGAGATTGTCATACTACATAGAAAAAGCAAGTCCTGATTATATGCAGTTACAAGTAGTGTACTTGAAATATAAAGACACAAATAGGTTGAAAGTCAAAGGATGGGAAAAAATATACCACACAAACAGTAAACTAAAGAAAGTAGGTGTTATTCTATAAATATCGGACAAAGCAGACTTAAAGACAAGGAGTACTATCAGAGATAAAGGGAGACTTTTCATAAGGGTAAGAGAGTCAATTCAATCCTAAATGTGTATATACCTAATAACAGAATTTTATGGTAAATGAAGCAAAATCTCATAGCCTAAGGGAAAAACAGACAAATTTACCATCATGTTTGGCAATTAAATAATTCTCTCAGTAATTGATGAAAAGTAGACAAAAATCAGAAAGGGTATAGAAACTTTGAATACTATCAATCACCTTGATCTAATTGACATTTTAAGAGCACTACAACAAATAACTGCAAAACATTTTTTTTCAGGTATATGAAATAGTAACCAAGATAGATCATAAACTAAGTCTCAAAAAATTTCAAAAGATTGAAATGTTATAGACCATGCTCTCTGATGCTAGTGGAATTAAATTAATATAATTAACAATAAGAAAAACTAGAAAAATTCCTAAATTATCTGAGAATTGAACATGTCTATGTAAGACATGGTCAAAAAGAGAACTAAGAACATATTTTAAACTGAAGGATAATGAAAACATCAAAATTTATAGGACGCGAAAGAGGGAAATTTATAGATTTCAATGTTTATATTAGAAAAAAAAAAGGTTTCAACTATGCAGTCTAAAATGGATATAAATGCCATGTTCATAGATTGCAAGACTCAATTGTTGAGATGTCAGTTTTCTCCAATTTTATGTATAAACTCCAACAATTTCAATCAAAATGCTAGAGGATTTTTCTTTGGTAGGTGTTGACAAGTTGGTTCTAAAAGGCAAATGAAATAGAATAGCCAAAACAATTTTGAAAAAGAAGAAAATTTGAAGACTCATATTACCTGATTTCAGGATTTATGATAAAGCTTCAGTAATTAAGTCAGTGCGGTATTTGCAATAAAATAGACGTATAGATAAATGGAAGTTGAAAAAGAGTCCAGAACTAGACCCACACAGACACCGTTAATTATTTTTTGGCAAAGGTGCAAAGGCATTTCAATGGGGAAAGGATGATTTTTTTCAACAAATGCTACAGGAACAATTGGATATATCCATATGCAAAAAAAGTGAAACTCGACCTGTATACTATATGTAATATAAAAATTAAATCAAAATAGAAATAAAAACACCTACATGGAAAATATAAAATCATAAAATTTCTGGAAGAAAACATTTAAAAATTGCTTTGGCCTTATGTTAGGCAAAGAGTTCTTAGATATGACACCAAAAGCATGATCAATGAAAGAAATAAATTAACTTGAGTGCATCAAAATTTAAAACTTTTGCTCCATGAAGGACAGTATCAAGAGAATGAGAAGACATAAACTGGGAAAAAATATTTGCAAATCACAAGTCTGACAGTAGACTTGTAAATAGAACATATAAAGAGCTCTTGAAGCTCAATAATAAGAAAACAAACAACCCAATTTAAAAATGAGAAAAAGATTTAAACAAGCATTTCACCAAAGAAGACATATGAATGATAAATAAGCACATCAAAAGATGGTCAGCTTCATTAGTTATTAGGTAAATGTAAGTGATTGAAAGTGTGGTATTAAGGTATCTGACATTGTTGAGTTGTCTATTTCTCCCTTCAATTCTGTCAGTTTTTGTTTCACAAAATTAGGAACTTCATTGTTAGGTACACATGTATTTATATATTCTTCATGCATTGATCCTTTTAACATTCATTCTAAAATGTCCTTCCTTGTCTCTACTAACAGTGTTTTCCTTAAAGTCTAGCTCTGTTTTAATAACTAATTGTTTGTATGATATGTTTTTCCATTCTTTTATTTTCAACATATTTTTTCTTTGAATCTCAAAAGATAGCATATAGTTAGATCATATTAAGCCTTAAAACAAGTCTTGATAAACTTTAAAAGACTGAACTTATATAAAGCATGTCCTCTGACCACAATAGAATAAAATTAGAAATCATTATAGCTGTAAATATTTTTTTAAAAGGAGAAAGATCTCAAATCTATAACTTAACTTTACACCTTAACAAACTAGAAAAAGAAGAGCAAATTAAACCAAACTCAAACAGAGAGAAAGAAATAATAAAGATTACAATGGAAATAAATGAAAGCATATGGAAAAACAATACAGAAAGTTAATACAACCCAAAGTTGTTTCTTTGAAAAGATAAAAAATTTTTACAAACCTTTGGCTTTATGACCAGGAGGAAAGAGAAAAATAAAATTACTAAAATAAAGAACAAAAAAAGAAGGCATTATTGTTGACCTTATAAAAATAAAAAGATATTATAAAGGACCAGTATTACCTCAATACATAAAATGAGAAAAAGATATCATAAGAAAACTATAGACTAAATCCCTTGTGAATATAGATGCAAAATCCACAGCGAAATACTAGTAAACCAAATTCAACAGTCTATAGAAAGGATTATATACTATGACAAATTATCCCAGGAATCCATGGTTGATTCAACAACCAAAAATCAATGAATCATATCAATAGAACAAAACAAAAATTACACAGTCGTCTCAATAGATGCAGAAAAAACATTGAATAAAATCCAAAATTTTTCATGATAAAGAATACCCAACACACTGTAAATAGAAATGAACATAATCCTCAACCTGAAAAAGGGCATCTATGGAAAAGCTATAGCTATTAGCTTACTTATTGGTGAAAAACTGAAAGCCTTTCCCCCAAGATCACAGGCTAGACAAAAGTGTCTTCTTTCATCTCTTCTATTTTATACCACACTATACGTTCTAGCCAGGAAAACTAGGCAATAAAAAGAAATAAAAAGCCTCCATGTTGGAAAGAAAAGAAAAAACTGTGTTTCCAGATGACATAATATGTATATGAAAAATCCTAAAGAATACACACCAAAAAAAGAGAGAGAGAGGGAGGGAGGGAGGAAGGAGCTGTTAGAACTAATAATTGAGTTCAAGAAGGTTGCAGGACACAAGATCAAAATACGAAAATAAACTATATTTCTATGTACTAGCAATGAACAACCCAAAAATGAAATTAAGAAAAAACAATTCCATTTACAATGACAAGATTAAAATACCTAGGAATAAATTTAACAAAAGAGGTGAAAGACTGAAAACTACAAAGCATCTTTGAAAGCAACTAAAAAAGACCTAAATAAATGGAAAGACATTTGTGTTCATGGATTGGAAGACTTAATATTATTAAGATGTCAGTACTGCCCAAATTCATCAACAGATTCAATGCATTTTCTATCAAAATAATAGTTGCCTATTTTTTCTTGCAGATATTTACAAGCTGACTCTAAAATTCATATAGAAAAGTAAGAGACCCAGAATAGCCCAAACAATCTTGAAAAAATATATATATATAACAAAGTGGAGGAATCATATCTCTCAATTTCAAAGTTTACTTTAAACCTACAGTAATTAATACTGTGGTGTTAACATGAGGATAGATATGTACATCTGGAATAGAACAGAGAGTCCAGAAATAAATCCCTGAATTTATGGTCAATTGATTTCTGACATGGTGCCAAGACAATTCAATGGGAAAAAGAAAAATCCTCTTTTCAACAAAAGGTATTTAGGAGCACTAATGGTTGCCAAATGGGAGGGAGGTTGGGGGTCTGGGTAAAAAAGGTGAAAGAATTAAGTAGTACAAATTGTCAGTTCAACAATAGTCACAGGCATGTAAACTACAGCATAGAGAATTATATTGTAATAACTATATGTGGTGCCGGGGGGTATACTAGACTTATCAGGAGGATCGCTTTGTAAGTTATATAAATGTCTAACCACTATGCTGTACATCTGAAGTTAATATAATATTGAATGTCAACTGTTTTTGAAAAATAAAAATTAAAAAAAAAATACTAGGAGCACTGGCTCTCTACATGCAAAAGAATGATCCTACTTCATACTATATACAAAAATGAAGTAAAAATGAATTATGGACCTAAATGTAAGAGCTGAAACAATAAAACTCTTAGAGAAAATATAGTTGTTAATTTTAGCGACCTCGGATTAGACAATAGATTCTGAGATGTGACACAAAAATCATAAACAACAAAAGAAAAAATAAATAAATTGGACTTCATCAAAATTAAACAGTTTTGTGCTTCAAAGAACGCCATTAAGGAAGTGAAAGGACAGCCCAGAGACTGGGAGAAAATATTTGCAAATTATATACCTGAGAAGCATCGAGTATTCAGAATACATAAAGATTCTTATAACCCAACAATAAAAAGACAAATAACCCCATTTAAAAATGGACAAAGGATTTGAACAGATATTTCTCCAAAGAAGATATGCAAATGACCAATAAGTACATGAAACGATGCTCACCATTTAGGAAATGCAAATCAAAACCACAATGAGATACCACTTCACTCTACTATGATGACTATAATAAAAGAGAATAAAGCAGCAATAACAAACGTTGGCAAGGATTTGTAGAGAAACTAGAACCCTAATACATTGCTAGTGGGAATGTAAAATGATGCAGCTGCTATAGACAGGTTGGCACTTCCTTCAAAAGGTAAACACATAATTACCATATGACCCAACAATTCTGCTCCTAGGTATAAGCCCAAAAGAAGTGAAAACATATGTTCATACCAACAATTGTATGCAAATATTCATAGCATAAATATTCTTGTGAATATTCACAACCCAAATGTGCACCAACTGATGAATAAACAAAATGTGGTATATTCATACAATGAAATTTTATTCAGCCATAAAAAATGAATGAAGTACTGATACATGCTCAACGTGGTTGAACCTTGAAAACATAATACCAGATGCAAAAGGCCACATATTGTGTGAATATATATCTACAATGTCCATAATAGGCAAATTCAGAGTCAGAAAGTAGATTAATGGTTGCCAGATACTGTGGGGAGAAGTTTGAGAGTGACTAATGTGTACAAATTTTCTTTTGGGTGATGACAATGTCTTGGAATTAAATAGTGGAGGCGATTGTACAACTTTGTGAATATACTAAAAACATTGAAGTGCACAGTTTAAATGTTATATAGTTTAATAAAATAATTAAAAGATGCATACATGGCATTTATATTAGGAGGCTTTTACCTGCAGATAACAAAAATAAAACTTCCACTAATTTAATCAACAAGGAGATGTATTGGTTCATGAAACTTGAAGTCTAGAGGTAGAAGGAGCCTTCAGGATTGAATAATTTGGTAGCTGAATGTTGGTGTCAAGGACCCAGATTTTAAAAATTTCTCTGCTCTGTGGTCCCGTGTCAGATTTTCTTCAGACTCGTAGTAAGATATCTCAAATGACTCCAGGCATCATATCTGGAAAAAACAATGTCCCAAGGCAGAAAACAGCTCATCATCTTACTGGTTTCTCTTAAGAAAGAGGAAATTTTTCCCCAAAGCCCCTGGCAGTCATGCTTGCATAGCCAGAACGACTCATATGTCCATCCTAAGGCATTCATTGCAAACTAGAGTAGAATTACTTTCAGACCACGGAGGCTCAGCCTGGATCTTGGGTAGCTGTCAACTTTCCCAGCGGCAATTAGCTGGATGGGGAAAGAGTGGATACTGAACATAGTAAGAACTTGCAAGGGAGGGGGAAATGCATGCTGGATAGGAGCCAATAGATTAATTAAGTTATTTCGGTAGAATATGATGCAATTTTTATAAATTTGATTGCCAAATATTAATACAGTCAATCACTGAGCTAGAAAGAAGCACATGGATAATGTGAAATCTGATATTTTCTATTGTGATTTAAGATGTCATAATACCAGCCAAGGATACATCATGACCTTCACCCTCACTGCCAAAGATTCTTCTGAGAGGCTCCATCTTTTGCTAACTGAATGTCTCCTAGCAAGAGACCTTTACTACAGAATAAGGAGAACCCCAGCTTGGAACTGTGTTATGTGTATGTCAGCAGCACAAATGAGTTAATTTCAAAATATTCTTCTCTAAGAAAGATGATTTGCGGAATATCTTTCCTATTTACAAATGTAAAAACAGTTAATGAAAAAAATAAATAATAAAAACATTTTTTTAAAATGGGCAAAAACTCCAACAAACACTTTACAGAATAATATGTACAAATGGCCAATGAGCATGTGAAAAAGTGCTCTGCTTATAAGTCATCAGGGAAATGCCATTTTGAAAGTTAAAAGCCCTGAAAAACTGAATGCCTGCGAAGATATAAAATAGCACAAAATGTCAAACATTGCCAGTAGGGGTATAAAATGGCACACTCACTTTGGAGAAGAATTTTTTAGTTTCTAATAAAATTAAAAAACACTTTACCCCATGACCCACCAGTTCCACTCCTAGTCATGAATCCACTAGAAATAAAAACATGTCCACAGAAAGACTTATTCAAGAACATTTACAGCCTTATTTATAATAGCCAAAAAGTGGAAACAACTCAAATGTCCATCAACAGGAAAATGGATAAACAAATTGTAGCATATTCATACGATGGAATACCACCCAGTAATAGAAGAGAATGCTCTGCTGCTACCTGCCCACATGGATGAATTTCACAGACATGATGCTGAGTGAAAGAAGCCAGACCCCAAAAAGTACATACTGTGTGATTCCTTTTATATGACATTTAAGAACAGGTACATCTAATTCACAGTGATAGAAATCAGGACAGTGATTGCCTACGGGGGTTAACTGGAAGAGAACACGAGAAAACCTTCTGGGGTGATGGAAACGTTCTATATGCTGAGCACTGTGCTGATTACACAAGAGTATACATTATCAAAAATCCATTTGTTGGCACACCCAAGACCCGTGTGTTTCAGTGTATGTAAATTTTGCTTCAATTAAAAGAAATGAAAATGGTTAGAGTCAGAAGTGGTGAATGGAGGCGAGGTGTCTGGAGGCAAATTCTAACAGGCAGGAATTTGGAGCTAAAGAGCTTGCCTCTGATATTCTGGGCCCTGGGGACAAGGGAGGTGTTTGAGCACGGGAGTCTGGCTCAGCCTTTAACGCTTGTTCTGGGACATTGTCTGTCTCTGTTACCCTGCCGTGCAGCTTTGGTGGCTGAGTCAGCTTAGAGCCTAGCATCTGGGCTTTGCCATCTGCTCCATCCTTCCTGAAACACCTTGGAGAATTTGTTCCATAGGGGAGGCTCAGGCTCAGCTGGGGGCACAGCATCCCTCCCCATCTTCACCTCTGGAGGACCAGGAGTAGGGAAGAGCCTTCCCTCATAGACCCTGCTTTCCTGAGCAGAGCAGGACTGAGGCTTCTGAGAAATCTTGTTTCAAGCGTTAGCTGCCTGCCCAGCCCCGCTCCATGATTTCTCACTGCTCTGCATGGATGATGACTCAGTGCGGGGGAGGAGGCAACAGGAGCCTCACTCCACCCTAGGAGGCCAGAGCTGCAGCTGGGGGAGGAAAAGCTACCCATCCCTGTGGGGACTTGGGTTTTCTGCTCCTGACCTGTCTGCTATCCATTCTGTCCAGGCAGGATGAAGGAGCAGAAAAGGCTTGAACTTTGGGGATAGACCAAGGTAGGCAGAATCCTATTTAAACCTCAGTTTCCTGTTCTGTAAAATGGGGTGGGGTGTCTTAGGGTCTTGGGTGCATCTGATTTACTGAGAGAGTGCACGTAGGAAAAACTTGTAAGGGCTAAGGGGATCAGGATAGGGAAGGGGAAGGAGCTGAGGGGAAATTGGCTTCAGGTAAGGTCCAGCCTTGGCCTGATCTACAGGGGGCTGTGGGAGTGATCACACAACAAAGTCATTACCCACCCCAGATGAGAAAGAGGGCCAGCCTTTTGCAACCCCCATGTCAGCATTGACTGTGGGCTGCTCTCGGAAGGGTATAACCAACTGGCGAGGCTCCTGTCAACAAGGGCAATTCTCTGGAGAAGGAGACAGCTGAGAGATCTTAGCAGCCAACACTTACACAGCTGGAAAGTAGGCACACTGGTCTGGTTGTGGAGACCTGGTTAGGGCCCCAACAGCTACTACTATACTATCAGGATAAATTATCCATCACCCAGGGGTTTTGTGAGCTCACATAATAGGCAATGAGGATATAACAACTATTTCTTAGCTGCTTGAAAAAGGGTACCTCAAACCATAAATGTGTGTTCCCTGCCTATAGCAGATTCAACATTTTTAGGGACCAAGACAGGATGAGAATCCAAAGTCTATGCATCTAGGCCAGAGCACTATCACAAATAGCCAGTAGCTGGCAGGGCAACTGGATCCTGGAGGTCCCTGGATCATAGGAAAGCTTCAGCTTGTTGAGAAGAATGGCTGGGGTGGTGGTGGTAGGGCCCTTTAGAGATTTGGGGCAGTGGCTACATGCCATCTGGTCTTACCAGCTTGCCACATCATTCTGTGTACCTGGAAGATTTGCAGGCACACCGACTTGAAACAGTGAGCCTCTAGTCACCTGTCCCCACTCTTCCCCCTGACATTTCTCTATTACGTGATTCTAAGAACTTGAGAATTGTCCACTGGGCATTACCTGGTCCTCCCAACCCAGGACTCTGCTTTTGCTGGGGTTTTCCAGAAACGGTGAGTTAGAAATGTGCTGGGATGTCCATATTTCCTCTAATAACCCACTGTATATCATGGGAAGAAAGAACACTGACTTTGGAGTCAGATAGACTTGGGTTTGAATCCAGCTCTGCCGATGGTTGGCTGTGTGCTCTTGAGCAAGTTGCCTTACCTCTCTGAACCTCAGCTTCCCTTCTGTAAAAAAATGGAAAAATTATGTGCCTGATCTGAATGCTGATTGGGAGGATTGGGAGCCTCATCATGTGATGTGATCAGCACATAGCAGGCCCTTGATAAATGTTCTCTCTTTGCCCCTTTTCTCTTCTGGAACAATGTTGTATTTCTGGTCTTGCCACCCTGGGAGGAGCAGCTTTCCTAGGTTCTCCGCCCACACTAGAAGGTCCAGCTCATCCTGCTTGTTTACCCTAACGGACCACTCGACTCTCTGGGAAGGGCCCCTCATCCTGTTATCCTGTCGGTTTCTGGCCCCACTTCCAGGAATTGCCCTACAAAGGCTCAGTTATTTCCTCTCAGCTGTTTCTTACTCCTCCCAGAAGATTCATCTCTTTTATAAGCATCCTCTTTGTCTCTTCATCCGGCCGCCCTTTCCTTGGAAAGATGGTTTGGCCAAAGTGGAGCCTTTGCCAGTAAGCCGTGTCTTTTGTTTGGGATTCTGATAAGAAGATGAGGAGCCCTGCATGGGATCTGCCGTCCCCGAAGAGGACTTCGAAGGTGATCAGTGCCTGAGTGTTCTTTTCCTCCCTTTCTTCGAGGTCCCCTGTGCATAATGAAGGACTTCTCGATCATAAATGTCAGGGCACAATCTTGGCCTAACCTAGAGGTTCTGGGAGGTAGCTAACAATGGAAGATAGATTCTGGGGATTTAGAGGAAGTGAGAAAGAGAGAAATTGAGAGAGAGAGAGACAGAGAGACAGAGAGAGACAGAGACAGAGAGCCCGGAGTGGTGGTGGGGGCGCTGCCCTGAGTCCTGGGACTGCCGTACGCTAGAGGAGGGGATCTGAGTAAGAGTCCTGGCATGGCCACTCACCCACTATGTCATCTAGGGTATTTTACTGAGCCACTTTGTGCCTCAGTTTCCACTCCTGTAAAATGGGAATAATAATGACAATGAGCATTTTTCTTTTGAAAGTAGGTTTTTCCCCCCTTGACATCATCAGTTCTGGTAATAGCACCTGCTTTTCCTGGGGAATGGCTGCTGCACACCCAGGCCCTGCCTTTAGGAAAGATTGGCCTTGGCCTCCAGCCTTCAATTTGAGTGAATATTTTGCCTTGTCCTATAGCATATTTCATCCTCATGCCCTCCCTGATTGTTCACCCTTAATTATTCAATGAGACTTGATTCCAAGACTTCTGCTGGAAGTGTTGAGAAGCAGAAACTTTCTTTCCACGAAGTTTCAGAGAGATGAGGATTTCTGTTTGGAGCTGCTCATGGTCATTTTACCTCCATGATTGGAGAATGTGATTGAGAAAGAAGCCAACACAAAGCCACGAAGTGGAGAGAGAAAGGTTCCTGATGACATCCTTTGATTGCTTGGACCCAGCTGGGCCTAAAGATCTACCTTAGGGGTTTTAATCAATGTTTTGTGCAGTGTTTGTGTTGAGGTTTCTGTTCCTTGCAATTGGAGAGTCTTTTAATTGTGCTGTATGTGTAACAATAATATACCTCTCTCTGGTTGCTTGGAGAATCAAGTGAGACAAGCCATGTGAGGCTGTTAGCACAGGGCCTGGCACACAGTAGGCACTCAATAAATGCTCCTCTCTCCAACGCCTCAGTTTTCTCATCCCACACAGGGCTCCCATGCAGATCCCATGCAGGGCTCCTCACCTTCTTATCAGAATCCCAAACAAAAGACACAGCTTACTGGCAAAGGCTCCGCTTTGGCCAAATCGTCTTTCCAAGGAAAAGGCGGCCGGATGAAGAGACAAAGAGGATGCTTATAAAAGAGATGAATCTTCTGGGAGATGTAAGAAACAGCTGAGAGGAAATAACTGAGCCTTTGTAGGGCAGAAGGTAGAGACATTAAACTGTGTCCTATCACTTCTTAGTGGAGGGAGAGACCATGGAGGGGAAGTCTGGACAGTTTTGTAAAAGTAGCAGTGAAGTCTTGGTGTAGGAAGAGCAATGAGCCCCAAAATGTCCACATCCTGATCCCTGGAAACTGTGAAAAAGTTGCATTACATGGCAAAGAACTTTTGCAGATGCGATTGAATTAAGGAGTTTGAGATAAAGAGATTCTCTTATATTACATGGTTGGGTCTAACCTAATCACATGAGTTCTTAAAAGAGCCTGAAAATCAAGTCAGAGAGATGCAACGTTGCTGGCTTTGAAGATTAGGAAGGAAGGACCTTGAACCAAAGAACATAGGCAGCCTCTGGAAGCAGGAAAAGGTAATAAAATGGATTTTCCTGGATTTTTCAAAAAGGAACGTGGCTCTGCCAACACCTCGATTTTAGCCCAAGGAGAACAGGGTCAGACTCCTAACCTCCAGAACTATAAGGTAATTAATTTGTTGTTTTTAGCCACTGAAATTGTGATAAATTTTTACAGCAGAGACAGAAACTTGTTTATAAGCTTTCACACATTTACTTATTTCATTCATTCATTCATCATTCAGCCACTATGTATTAGGCCTTGTTAGTAAAACATACTTAGTTTTTACTATTTGGGGATACAGATTAATTAATACTCAGTTTTAAAAGTTCTATAATAAGAAAATTATAGAAAAAAGCTCAGTTTGATGAGCGCTACAGCGGGGGTCCTACAGGTTGTTGTGGGAACACAGAGGAGGCACCTAACCTGGCTTGGGGGTGGGACTGATGGTGATTAGGGAACACTTCCTGTAGGAAGTGCCATTTAAGCAGAGACCTGAATGGATGAGCAAAATTAACCAGAATGTAAGTGTGGCCTGGGACAAGCTGAAAAGTGTATGGTGGTATAGTGGTCAGGGTTCTCTAGACAAACAGAACCAACAGAAGGTGTCTGTGTGTGTGTGTGTGTGTGTGTATATATATATATATATATATATATATATATATATATATATATATATATATATATATATATAGAGAGAGAGAGAGAGAGAGAGAGAGAGAGAGCAAGAGAGAGAGAGGAAGAGAGAGAGAGTGTGCGAGAGAGAGAAATAGAGAGAGAGAGAGATTTATTTTAAGGGATTGGCTTGCATGATTGTGGGGGCTTAGTAAATTCAAAACCTGCAGAGGAGGCTGGCAGGCTGGAAGCCTAGGAAACAGTCATAGTTTGTGTCAAAAGGCCATCTGCTGGCAGAATTCCTTTTTGACTGGGAGAGGTCAGTCTTTATTCTATTAAGTCCTTCAATTGATTGGATAAGGCTCACCCCCCATTATGGAGGGCAATCTGCTTTACTCAAAATCTACCAGTTTAATGTTAATCTTATTCAAAAAAACACCTTCATAGAAACATTCAGAATAATGTTTGACCAAATATTTGGGCACTGTGGTCCAGCCAAGTTGACATATAAAATCAATAGATAGGCAACAATGTCTTCCACAACATATGGACACACAAAAAGTCAGATTATCTTATTTGTCTCAATCAGTTAAGGAAGTCTCTCTATCCACACTCACCAGATTGGTGAGTACTTCAGTCTCAGAAATGTTTTTGGGGGGCTACTTCATTTTAGGCTCAAACAAGAACTAAGGATGGGGGCTTTCTGGGACAACTGAGAGGATGGATGGGGCTTGTTCACCAGTCCACACGGTGGCCATTTCTCCTTCTGCTCCCCAGGGCAGCTGTTAGGCTTGCTTCTCTGTGCTCTATCAACTCCTGTTGATTCCAAAAGTTTCTCCACACTACTAATGACATGCCTGGCCATGGAAACCCTCATGAGTTCACTCAAGATCTCAGGGCTGTCTCTCCAGCCTCCCCAGGCACTCTGCAGCTACAGGGCCCTTACCCCTTTCCTCTCCTTGCAAAAACAACAACCCTGAGAAACCCTCCACTTCCTTCCCAGTCCCTTCGTCCTCAGTCAGATCTCTTCCCCTGCTCCAGCCTTCTCCACAGACTCCCATCCATTTCTAAAGTCTGGGCCAAGAGGGCACTTCTGTGGGCCTGAAAAGTTCTGTTTGAGGCTTTGAAACACAAAAGCTCCTGAGGTATCAGAAGTCATACTCAGAATCATAAAGAGATCTTGGAGAGAGAGAAGGAATTGATAAAGGCTTGTCATTTTTATGAGTCACCTACAGGAGTGCGAATCAGTCAGAAGTTGGTTCCTCAATAAGTGACTTTGCCACAGATATGTTAAACAGAGGGACCCACTTGTGCAAAGGTCCCAGGACAGGGGACCATCCACAAGGAGTTAATGGTGGGCACAGAGAATGAGGGGAGAGTGATGAGAGATGAGATTGGGGTAGTAGATTGGGGGCCAGACCACAGTGGGGCCTGGAGTCAGAGTAAGAAATTTGAGACTTTTCCTGAGGATGTGGGGCATGGTGGTAAGGTGAGGGGCTGGCTACACAGAATAATTTTGAGCAGGAAGCAACACAATCACATTTGAGTTTTGGAAAGCTCCCTTTGGTGACTGGACAGAAAGTGTCCTTAAAGGGTGTTATAGGCTGAATCATGTCCTCCTAAAATTTATATCCTGAAGTCCTAACCTCAGTACTTCAGAATGTGTCCGCATTGGGTGATAGGGCCTTTAAAGAAGTCATGAAGTTAAAATCAAGTCACATGGGTGGACCTTTATCCAAGATGTCTGGTGTCCTTATAAGAAGAGGAAATTAGGACACAGACATACAGAGCAGGAAGACCGTGGCAAGAAACACAGGAAGAAAGTGGCCACCTACAAGCCAAGGAGAGAAGCCTCAAAAGAAACCAATCCTGCTGACCACTGACCTTGGACTTCCAAGCTGTAGAACTGTGAGGAAATATATTTCTGTTGTTTAAGCTGCCCAGTCCATAGTACTTTGCATGACAACCTGAGCAGACATAATCAATGGGGCAACAGTGGCCACTAGGATGCCGTTGAGGCAGCTGCTGTGGTTTCTCAGGTAAGAACTGACGGTGAACCCAGCCAGGGTGAGGCTTCATCTGTGGGTGATGGGCTGATGGCCCTGAGAGGTGCTCAGAGACTTAAAGCTGGACAGGGCCTGAGATCAGGCACACTGACCTCCTTAAAAGGATTTGGTTGTACCGAGAAGGGCAGGGCTTGATGATTTCACCACATCTGGAAAACAGCTCTTCCAGCCATGTTCCTGCATATTTTCTCACCACATGCTGCTGATTTGGCTCCCCTGAGTCGTAAACAGAACCTTTCTTTTCTTTCATCTCTTGGACAAAGTGGCATTTTTCCAAAGCTTGGTCACACCAAGAATAGTTCTTATCAAGGAGAATCAGATCATTTTTTTTTTCCCCCTTTTAGCTCACGATCACACTCAGGGGTATACTTTGTCAATTGTTTTGTGAAAACTTGGCATTGGGACACTTCTAGTGGTTTTTATTGTGTATAGTTCTAGAAGCAACATACACACACACGATGATTTTTATGGCTGTAATGTTTATATATTAGAATTTATATAATTATATATTAATGGTATTTTATTGAGTTATAATTAAAAAGTAGTAAAATGTATAAATCTTAGGCATACAGCATGATGAATTTTTACCTCTGTTTATACTGCTGTAACCCCTCCAGATCAAGGTGTAGAACACTTCCGTCTCCCCCAAAAGTCCCCTGTACTCCTCTGTAGTCAATAACCATGCCCCCAGCTTCCCCAAAGCAACCACAATCTGACTTTTATCACCACAGTTAAATTTTGTTTTTGAACTTTGTATAATGTACTCACACAGCCTGTAGTCTTTTATATATAGTTTCTTTCACCCAATATGCTTTTGAGATTCATCCATGTTGTTGCATTTATCTGTAGCCATTCTTTTTTACTGCCGAATAGCATTATTTGACTGTACCTCAATTTATTTATCCAGTCTCCAGTTGAATAGACAAGGGCTGACTTATTTTAAGCAAAACAGACATAGGTCATGTTGAATTTCAATGAACAGAATGTCAGGGCTGAATGGAGGGAGCCTTAGAGATCATCTGCATCAACTCTCTCATTTCATACATGAGGCTCAGAGAAGGAAAGTGACTCAGCCCACAGTCTCACAGCTTTGTCAGGACAGAACTAAGATCCAGATCAAATCTTCTATTTCTCTTTTTTATTGAGGCTCTTTTTTATACCTGTCCCTATCTCATCGTATCTCTTAAACAAATGCGAAAAATTTCCTAAAAGGATATATCATTTTAGGCATGTAAGTGGCAGGGAAGTGGGAATTTGGTCTGGAGTGTGTGGGAAACTGTTTTCTCCCTATAAAGTTTGACATTTTACTTTGCAAGAGCTGGATGCCTTTTGAGCCTCTGGCACCTGGCCTTGTCTATCTCTGCTTCGCCCTACAAAGGGTCCCATCTTAGAGAGGAAGGCCAGGAAATGGCAAGGCTTGTATGATCTGGTGGGCACAGGGCTGGGCAGAGACAGTGTTAGTGTGGAGCCCCAACCTGGCATTGAGCCTGGGGAGGGCCAAGCAGCAAGAGAAAAGGAGGAGAAAAGCCCCATGTAGGAAACTGATGTTTTCTTTAACTTTCCGGGCCCCTCATGAACCTCAAGATTTAGGGTATCTGAAGCAGAGGAAGGAACCTGGTTTGCTGGACACCCTGGTTGGAATCTCTGCTCAACTAGCGGTGTGGCCTTGAGTGAGCCATATTCTCTCTCTGAGCCACAGTTTCTTCATCTGCAAAATTGGGAAAGTCACTTCTATTGGGAAGGTCACCAGGATCCAATGCGAGAAAGAGGGTGGGTTGAGTTGAGTTTCTTTGACCTTTCTCTAGTTGGTGGCTGAGAATTCTCCTGGCCACACCAACTAATTGAACCGCTAAGTTACTGAAGCTTCCCCATCCTAGATCCAGAGCAAGCCAGATAGCTTCCGCAGGCATCTCCACAATGCACATCTGTCTAGCTCTAAGACAAGGACTCAGCCCAGCTCTCATGATGGGAGAACATGGCTGTCATTCTTCATGGGAAGGAAGGATCATGACTCTGGAATTTTCCTGGTGGACTGATGCCACTTGCCATGTGACTTGAGCAAGTGTCTTCCTTTCTCCAAGTTTCTTCTGCTTTAACTGTAAAATGGGATTAAATATTTCCCCTTATATTGCATGGTTATCGTGAGGATTAAGTGAAGTAATGAATGCAAAGCACTTAATGCAGAGCCAGGTTAAGTGAAATGGATAAAAGAATGTGGAGTTCAGGCTGTGTCTGAATTTCATCTCTGTCACTTCCTACCTGGGCAACCTTGAGAAACTTGTAAAATGGGCATATGATTAAAATCCACCTCACAGAGTGGTGGAATAGCACCAACAAGGTAACAAATGTGAAAAAATAAAGTGATCTGAAGCTGGCCAAAGGCTCTTGTAAGAGTAAGACACAGACAGCATCTGGGTGGGATGATAATTGTTAAAGATTAACTACTCCTTAATCTCCTTGTCTACTAAACACAGCACCGTAATTGAACTTTAATCTGCTGTAGCAATGTAGTTGAATTCTATACTACTATGGCTGCCTCTTATTTATTTTAAAAATTATCCTCTTTCTAGAAGGGGGCAATGTGGTGATTGGAAAGAATGTGTACTTTGCATTCAAACTTGGTGTTGAATCCTGAGACCAGCTCTGTGAAACTGGGCAAGCCACTCCCCTCTCTGAACCTCACTGTCCTTCTCTGGAATATGGAGGTGACTTTGTCAACCTTGCTGGGTCTCCCTGAGGATGAGATGACACCCTTTGGCCCAGGGTCAGCCTCCTGCAGACTAGGGTTCCCTGGCTCGACTTTGTGTTTCAGTTGCCATGGTACTAAGTAAAAGTTTGGCTCAAGGGCATTAAGATGACTCTCAGCCATTAAAGGAATGTTGATGTTTGTTTTACTGTTCTGCAGCCACTATGCCTGCTTTCTGCAAGTGGACACAAGGTGAAGGCACAGCCCTGCATTCCAGGAAATAATCAGGATTTCTGGCTCCTGTGCCTTCCTCTGGCCATCTAAAACAAAGCTAAGGAGGCCAGCTCTAGAGAAGAGTGAAGCATCTGGGCTTTGATGTCAGACAGACCTGGGCTTGCATTTGTCTTGTTAATTTTTAATTGCATTCCCTTGGGCAAATGACTTCATCTGATCCTAGGTTTCCCTTTCTGTGAAATGAGGATAGCTGTGGTCCTTGCCCCTCAGACGGTTACTGGAGTTTCTTGCTTGTGGGTAGTGAGTGGTATTTCTATTATTGTTGTTAAAGATAAAGAGGGGCCTGGCATGTAGTTTACTGTAAAAATAGTGAACTCTCCAGCATGAGCAGAGCCAGGCCTTCCCCTTCCTGGCTCTCTGTAGGACACAGGTTAATGGGTATACATTTGACAGGGTCAAACAAACAGTTGAGACTTAGTAGACGCTCATTAAATGTTTAAATCTTGCTCCTCCAAACTCTCACAGGAGGGTCAGAGAAGGCCCTGGAACTTCTTTGCATTTCCTTCTGCTCAGCCCATTACAGTGTTCAAAAGCTTTAGGTCTCCTTCGGCCCCCAGGACAGCCACCCTGGGGCCTTGTTCCCATGCAGGGGGAGGAAACTCAGCAGGGAGACTTTGGGGGGCTTCATCAGTGTAGCAGAACTGGTATGTAATGGCAATTGTGCTTACTCCATCTATTTCTTGTCCATTATTCATTCATGCAACGAATATTTATTGAGCACCTACTATGTGCTCTGGGCATAGAATGGTTAATAAAACAGACTTATCTTGGCCTGTGGAATTTAAAGTTTAGTTGGGCTAGAGACATGAATAGATAACTACACAAGAGTTTCTTAATCACAGGGGTGATAAGTTTTATAAATGAGAAATGCAGGGAGTGGCCAGAGTTTATAGGAATAACCTCTATGAGCAGAACCTGAGGCAAAGATTTGTGTGTGAGGAGTTTATCTGGGGGGGGACCCTGGGGAGCAGCAAGTGGGGAGAAAGGAGGTGAAATGTGGAAGGAGAAAAGTCAACGTAAAGATGTTTTATCAACGTCATTACTAGGGGGCTCCCCTGAGGCCATCTGGGAAGGGGCAGAGGAACTCCTGGCAACGGCCCCCCAAAGGGAAGAGGAGCTTTTCCATGTAGCCTGAGGGAGTTTGTCAGGTGCCGTGGCAGCTCCGAGTTCAGCAACCTGTCAGAGGGGCAGCTCATCTACCATGGCCCCAGGTCCTCAGTGTTTCTGCTGGCCTCTCTGAGTCTTGGAGTGGAAGTATCTTCTGGAACAGTACATCTTCCCAAAGTCCCAGGCTCCTACCGGAAGCCCACCCAAAGCTGCACTTCTTAGCATGCAGTGGGAGCACTTTCTTTACCAAGCGCCTGTGCTATTAATCCAGGTGGGCATAGAGTATATTGGTGAGAAGTAGATTTGTTCCCTTCTCCCCTCTTGACTTCCTGCCTCCCAGACTCTCAAAGTCTTTGTGATATGAACTTGAGTTCTTGTTCACAGTAGGAAAGTAGGAAATTCCCAGACAGGCTAGGGAGGAGAGAGGGCAGCCTGTGCCTGGAGTTTGAGTCATAGAGGGGTAGCCTTCAGGTGGTTACAGAACCCAAAGAAGGTAGATCACAAGCAGAACTGTCTCTAATGGATTCAGGCAGCCCAAGGCATTTTTCACCTTTGCCCTGCTTTTCCCCAGCCATCCCATTCGCTAGACAAATGGCTCTGGCCAGGGGCCAGGCGTGGGACTTGGAGAGATCAAGATGCCTTTAGGGAGGTGGCAGAGCTGCATCTGGGCCCCTTCCACTGACAGGAGCCACACACTAGCTTCGGAATCAGGAGACCTGATTCCGGGCTCACTGAAGCAAAAAAGACCTAAGCCAATCTGAAATGCCCAATTGAGGTTCTTTTTGGTGAATGGTGGCCGTGGCTAACAATTAGGATCAAGTGAGGATTTGCTGCTTCCCCGCAGTCTTGCTACCAGGTTATAAAGAAAGTAAGCCATGGGCAGAATTCTGCACCCATGATACATTTAATAAGCAACTGTTATGAGCGAATAAGCTCCAAACAGTTTATGCAACATGTTATTAAATTATAAATCCGAGGCAGATATAAGAATATCCCAGAGCTATATTCTACGACCATTAGAGTCTCTGTCAGGCAGCCAGAATCACCTGCATGGATTGTTGATTGTCGGATGCAGATCCACAGGGACCAGCCTGGAGTGCCATCCCGGGGGCTCACTGGATTCTTTCTCCTTTCTCATGCCAGGGGACGGAGCGTCTCTTAGATGTCTTAGCCAGGCTATGTATTCTGAATCTCATCAAGTTCATCAACAAATGCCTGTTTCTAGCATCCATTAAGTTGGCTAAGAAACCACTGATTTCACCTCTGAAAACCCATTTATTTTTATAACAGTCATTATGCTAATCAGCAAAGTCTCTAATGTTGATCAACACTAAGTATAAAGGAAGCTCTTGTCCTAGTGGCTTCTGGAGCCAGGGAGGCCTTCCTGGAGAGGTCAGCTGGCCACTCCTAGACTGTGCATTCCAGATTCAACTACTGATAACTCTTCTGGAGCTGGAGCGTGAACATGAACACAAGTTCATATTACATTGTCTTCTCTGAAGTATTTTAGATTTGACTGCAGACACTGTAGTGGTAACTTTCTGACAGTCAACTACCCCACTGGGCCTCAGTGTCCCCAACTCTAAAGCAACTGGTGCCCAGATCCTTGGCACAGGCTCTTCCTCCAGGGGCAGCATCTTGGCTGGGGCTATTTCAGGCTCCCTGTGGACAAGGCTAGTCATTTTCCAATGCCTTTCTCTTTTCTTTACTTTCTGAGATATAATAGTTGACATATAATATCATAATAGTTTCAGGCATACAACATACTGATTCAACATTTATATATATTGTGAAATGATCACAACAATAAGTCTAGTTAACATCCCTCACCACATATACTTACAAAATTTTATTCCTGTGATGAGAACTTTTAGGATCTATTCTCTTAGCAACTTTCAAATATATAACACACTATTATTAACTATATTATTAACTATAGTCATCATGCTGTACATTACATCCCCAGGACTTATTTATTTTACAACTGGAAGTTTGTACCTTTTGGCCCCTTTCACCCATTTCTCCTACCTTCCATCCTCTGCCTCTGACAGCCACCAATCTGTTCTCTGTATCTATGAGCTTGTTTTTGTTGCTGTTTATTTTGTTTTTTATGTTTTTAGTGTCCACATAATGCCCTCAGGGTCCATCCACATTGTTGAAATTGGCAAGATTTCTTTCATTTGTATGGTTGAATAACATTCCATTAAATATATATACAATTACAACATATATACATGCTACCTTTTCTTTATCCATTCAACCATTGGTGGAATCCTAGGTGGCTTCCATACCTTAGCTATTGTAAATAATGTTGCAATGAGCATGAGTGTTACCGGAGTCTGGGGTCCTCTCCCGGCGTATTGTCCAGGTTATTGATGTCTTGAACAAAGCATTGAGCCAGACATCGAAATATAGTAGAAAATAAAAGTTTTTTTCGCAGGGAAAGTACACTTCTAGACGTGAAAGCGGGCCTGAGCAAGAGAAGCGTGCCTCAAAAGGCCTGGTAAGAAAGCCTTTGGAGTTTTTATCCCTATTTGCTATGGGTAGTTACTTTTCTTAGAGGGGTAGGCTTCCTCGATTGACAATTAAGACTAACAGGACTCAGCAATTCATCATTTGCTTTCTGCGCTTGTTTGTTCCCAGAATTCAGTCTGTTATAATGATATTAATGAACTTCTGGGCATATGCATCATATTATAATGATGGTGTAATGAGGCTCAGGTGAGTTGAAGGTCATTGGTTCTTCATTGTACAGGTGCGAGTGACTGACTTAAACTGGGACCTAATTCTCTGCTTATTTGTTTCTTTGTGGAAGTTACTTTTAGCCTAAAAATGCCTTCTGGCTTGCTTAATTGTGGGCGGATTAGGGCAGATCCCTTCTAGGATAGGATGACTTCAGTGTCTCTGTAGGCACACCCAAAGCCCCCTAACTAACTTTCCTGCCTAACCCTTTTCTAAGAGCCATGAACCCTTTAATTATTAGTAAGAATGTTGAGGGACGGGAGGTCTCTTCTGTATCTGCTTTCTGATGAGAAAGATTGTAGTCCCTGCCTATTGGGGTTTCATGGAGCTCTTTCCCTCTCTGGCTTAGTCAGGGCAAGGTTTTGGGTTTCCTGCTGAAGTGCTGCCTTAGTTCCTAGACAAGGAAAAGATACAAACTTGTTATTTAGATCATATATCTATTAATTTCTATTATTGATTTGCCTATTAAGCAAGTAAAAGGAAATGGACTTGGTTAATATATTTCTTAAAGAGTAAAAAAGACCTTTGGCCTAAAGTCCCCTCCCCTCTCAGACTCTAAGGGCCCTTTCTGGCCTAATACCATTTCTGCTAACAATGGGCTGATGACCCTTCTCAATAGCCAGAAGATCTGAGTTACTAGTTTCTGGGCAATTATCGGGATTTGAGGGAGAGAACCTTTTTCCCAAAGAAGAGAGGGAAGAAAATTTAACTAGGTTTACTAAAAGATAAAGAACTCTGCAGGAAATGTCCCATATCATTTCCTGCTAAAAGGTTAAGAATTTTACAAGTGATGTCTTGTATCATGAGGGTTCAGATATCTTTTTGAGTTAGTGTTTTCATTTTCTTAGGATAAATACCCAGAAGTAGAATTGCTGGATCATATGGTAGTTCTATTTTTAATTTGTTGAGAAAACTTCATACTGTTTTCTGTAGTGGCTGCACCAATTTGCAGTCCCACCAACAGTGCACAAGGGTTCCCTTTTTTTATATCCTCACCAACACTTTTATTTATCTTTTTTAGAATAACCATCCTAACAGGTGTGAGGTGATATCTCATTGTGGTTTTGATTTGCATTTTTCTGATAATTAGTGATATCGAGTGCCTTTTCATGTACCAGTCTGTTTGTCTTCTGTGGAAATACATTTATTCAGACGGTCTGCCCATTTTTAAATCACGTTATTTGTTAATGTCTCATTTTGGCAAAGGTAGTCCTGCCTCCCAGTTGGACCTCCATCTGTGAAGAAGTTGTAGTTGCTCATCCTAAGGCCTCATCCCAGAGTGCTTATCCTTAGGAAAATGTGCCTGTTTGCTGCTGGTGGACCAAGCCTCATCTTCAAATACTTTTGTTCAACTGATCATTCATTAACAATTTTTTGGCTGTTTTCCATGTGCCAATGATGATGCTAGTGTTAATTCTGTCTCCCTTGCTAGACCATAATCTGCACACTCTGTGCCTAGCACAGTGTCGGTGCTCAGGAAATAAAGAATGAGCACATAAATGAATGACAAGAAAAGAGAAAGGCATATAGATGGGGCTTTGGTGGTGTGGAGCAGAGGGGAGTCTTCTGGCTTCTGCTTGTCTCTTGCAGAGATGGCAGCCCCGCCCCTCGAGGTCTTAATGCTTTTCCCACATTGGTGTTAAGCCTTGAGAGGGAGGCTGAATTAAGTGTGAAGCTGCCTGAGTGCCTTGGTAGAGCTGTGCCAATTAGCTGATTGCCAGAGCAGGCAGAGCCACACTGTAAGCAAAAGCAATTGTGCTGCTTGTCAAAGATGAGCCAGTGGGGGAAAGTGTCTCTGAGTAGTCCTGAGGTTTCTGAAGGGTGGGATCAGATTTGTGACTTAGGGGTCATTTGCCTCCTAAGAACAGAGCTGTGATTCCCCCCACCTCCTGATCATGGAGAGCACCTGCTCTAGGTGCATGCTGGCATTTGGATATGCAGATGTAAGGACACTTGTATGGATACATAGGGTCCTTGTTTTGGTGTATAGCAGGGATGGATCACATTTTATTGGGGGTGGGTGTTAAAGGTTATGCAATTTGGGGAACCCTTTTTAAGACAAAGATTTCAAAATCATCAGTATGAATTTAGGTACACATGTGACTATGTATTTAGAATTTTAAAAGATCACAATGTTACAATTTTTAAAAAACACAAACACTTGAAATACCACAAAAACTAAAAAAGTCACATATATATTCATTAACTCTCAGCATCTGAAATGCATTTTCTACTCTTTTTTGGCTTTATATTTTTTGATAATCTCTTTATATGTGCCTGATCTTTATAATATTTTCTATATAGAGAAAAGAAAGATAAGTCAGTCTTTCATCTGGCACGGTTGATCGAAATTTATTTTTATTAAGGGTTAGGATGCTTAAGATATGTGACTTCAAGCATATATTTGTTGCTTAGCATGGCTTTGGGTTTGGGCCCTACAGACACAGGAATTCTAATCAATTCAATTTGCATGTTCTCTATCACAAAAGAAAAATATACGTACTTGATATACTTGAAATGATATATGTTGCATTATTGGGCATCTGCTGCATTATCAAGCATATGCCCAAATGGGAAAAAAAAGTTTTGACTAGGTGTCCATGAGAACTGAACCCAATTATACTACTACATAACTGATGATTAGAAGAAATTTACCATTTCCATATCAAAAACTAATTTCTGGCTCTGTGCATTTCCAATAGTGTTTCTATTCTATTACCTATATATTTCTGGCATACTACGCACCAGAGCACACACTGAGCTATTTCGGTACAACCTCAGGGCTCACTCTTTCATGTCGTAATGTAGGGAGAGTTGTCACAGGGCAGTAGCTCTCTTCCTAGAAGCCATCACTATGCTGAAATGGCGAATAATAAACCATCAATGGAAGAGACAATGAACCACACATATATACCTCGCTAGCCCCAAACTAAATGTATCCCAACTCAACGTCCCCAAAATGCTACCTGTCATGAGGGTAGGTGTGACCAAGGGTAAAGTCAGAGCTAGCAGTCTTAACCAGTTGTGGTTAAAATATATTACTTTCCCCAAATGTCCATGAACTGATGAATGGATAAAGAAAATGTGGCAAATCCATATAATGGCATATTATTCAGTCATAAAAAGACTGAAGTACTAACACACGCTACAACATGGATGAACCTGGAAAACATTATGCTGAGTGAAAGGAGCCAGACACACAAAAGGTGGCATATCGTAAGATTCCATTTATATGAAATGTCCAGAATAGGCAAATCAATAGAGAAAAAGAGTAAATTAGTACTTGCCAGAAACTGGAGGGAGTGGTATAGGGATTGACAGCTAATGGTTATGGGGTTTATTTCTGGGCTAATGAGAAGTTCTGGAATGAAATAGTGGCAACAGTTTTACAACTCTGTGAATATGCTAAAAAAAAAACAAAACAAAACAACAAACCCTACTGAATTGTACACTTTAAGCGAGTGAGTCTTACAGTATATGAGTTATCTCTCAAACTATTATTAAAAAAAATATATTACTTTTGCAAATTTTACAGAACCATATGATCAAGTAAACACATTGTGAGAGTCCCCTCCTAGGGCCTTTAAAAGGCCAATGTACCACGATAAGTTCCCCTTCAGTGTATATGTGTATCAGTTATCTATCAGTACAGTAATGCTATGTAACAGTCACTAATCACAAAACCTCTGTGGAATACAACAATAAATATTTATTTGGCTCACAAGTGAACTGGGCTTTGCTGGGCAGCTCTTCTGGCTTTAGCTAGTCTCCCATTGTGCTGGTTCACTGTGGGTTGTCTGATCTAGGAGGGCTTCAGCTGGAGCAAATAGGGTGACCTGGTTCTATACCACGTGTCTTGTCCTCTGACATTCTAGACATGTTTTCACAGTAAAGACAAGGATCAAGGGAGAAAAGCAGAACCACACAAGTACCTCTTCAAGGCTCTACTTGCATCCTGTCTGCTAACATTCCACTGGTGGGAACAGTCCTGCAGCCAAGCCCAGGTTCAATGGATGGGGAAATAGACCTCCCTCATAAAGAGGAACTGCAAAGTCCCATGTCAAAAGAAGTCAATACATGAAGAAACGATGGTTCAGGACCACTAAGGTAATCAATTCTATGTCTGCTTTTATGTATATACAGGTGCATGCCTGCTTATGTGTTTGCAGATGTGTGTATATCTGTATGTAACATTAGTATGTTCAGGCATAGGTGTGTGTGTACAGGTGAGCCTGCTGTGTGTATACTTTCTTTGGATATGTATACATGTGCTACATGCATGCACACATGGGTGCATTCTGGAAGCTTCTCTGCTCATGTGTCTGCAAGTGTGAGCTTTCCTAGATGGGTGCCAAGTATAGTGGGCCAAGGATAGTGACAGGTCAATGCACATGCCCCCAAAACCCCAGTGCCAGTGGGATTCTAGAGTCTCCGTGTCCTTGCCCATTACTTCCTCAAGACAGGCAACTATTTGAGGGACATGAGCACAGGCTTTGAAATCATGAAGGCTGGGTTCAGATACCAGCTCTGCCACTGACTGGCTTGGCAAATGGCTTCAGCTCGTTTTCTGATCTATAAAATGGGGACACCTCTTCCTGGTTTCCTTGTGAGTACTCTGTAAGGTAATGCTTGTGAAAGGGCTTTGTTAGTTATGAAGATACTGGGAGAGTGATTTCCCTTCCCACTTCATGTTCTAAAGGCTTGACCCTCTCCAGATGCTGAAACTGGAGCTGGCTCTGCATCTCTTAATGTGCTGCCATGGCAACCACTGCCTTCTGCTCAAATGTCAGCAGTGTAGGATGGGGTTCTGTTGCCCCCTCACTGCTGGGCCCAGAGTGGGGGCGGGTCATGGTGGAGGCTCACCAGAAATCTCTTCCCTTCCTAAGTGGGTCAGGGAAGGATTTGAGAAGCATATTATCTGTCTTTGTTGCTTTTGCTCTGTTCCTTTCTCCATGCCTCCTTCAGCAGCAGCTAAGTTTGGTGATGGAGCAGTATCTTCAAACGTTAGCCTATCTCAGAATTACCTGGGCAGCTTTTGAAAATGCAGACTCCTCTGCCTCATCTAGAAAGTCTAATTCAGTAGGTCTGAGGTGGGTACCAGAAACCTGCGTTTTTAATATGCTCCCCAGGAACAACACTCTAAGAAACCCTACCCCCTTAGTGCAAGGCCTGGGGCACCCCACTGGCTTATGCTGCTGGTCTCTGCAACATAACCAGCCGCTTCCTTCATTCATCCATTCATTCATTCACTTAATCACTCATTGGTTTATATGCTCACTCATTCAATTATTCATTCATCTACTCACACTTAAATAACCATTTACTCATTTATTTGCTTATTTATTTAAACACACATTTATTAATGTCTTAAGCTCTGTGAGATGGAAGATAATTAAGGACATGATCCCTGTAGCCCTGCAGGAGGTTCCAGGGCAGTGTTTTTCAGACCATAGCAAAATGAATTTAATGGGTTGACTAGCATGTTTTAGAAAATGAAACAAAATAGACTATAATAGAAAATATTAGTGTGCATAGCAGGTAGGATGGGAAAGGAGTATTTGGGAAACTTTTGCATTCAGTGTGAGTGTGAGTGTGGGCGTTGGATTTCAATGTGAAATGTATTTTCCAGTGGGGACATGGAAACAAATGTCAATACTGCATGCTGATGCTAGAGTGGAGATGTATTGGGGGTGTCAGCAGAGCTCAATCCCTCTGCCAGGATGGCATTGGGGAAGTTTCACAAAGTAGGTGACATTTGAGCCAAGTCTTGAACCATGAGCAGGAATTTTTCCACTGAAGGAGGAGGAAAAGGATGGCAGGGAGAGAGAACAGTATTTGCAAAAAGCACAGAGGCATGGAAAAGCAGAGGGAAGAGCCAGATGTCCAGTGGGCCTGGAGCATGGACTGTGT
>NW_024349800.1:3689391-3692297 GCF_902729225.1 Pteropus medius | reverse complement strand
GGAGAGAAGGCAGGCAAGTGATGTGGTCAGAGTGGCCATTTAGAGAGACCACACCAATGAGACTGGGGCAAGGAGACCATTTCATTACCATGAAATATGGCTATTTCATGGTAATAGTGGTAATTGGAGCCAGGCAGTGGCCTGTAGTTGGGGTTGAGAGAGAAGAATGCAATTGAAAAATGTTTTAGGAGGTAAAAGAAATAGAAAGTGATGACTAGACATTGGAGGAGGCACTGGGAAGAGTTTACAGTAAGACTTGGGTTCCTGATGTGGGAAGCTGGGTGGATGGAGCTGTTTACTAGATTAGGGACCCTTGATTCACCTCTTCTCAAGGGTTCCTACCTGATTTCAGCACCACCTTTTGCCCTGGGAGTAGAGGTAATTTTACCCAGCCCTACAAATGGGAAGGGCAATTTTATAACTTTATAACTAAAAAAACAAAACAAAACAAAACAAAAATAAAACAAAAAAAAAACCCAAGCCAGTAATGGAGACTTGTCATGGAAATCAGAATAGCCCATTGTGTGGTACCCATTGTTAATTCAACTTCCCCTATTCTGAGTGTCTGGAGGATCATTCTTCCCCTCTGTGTGATGGCTAATTTTATTTATCAACTTGACTGGACCAAGGGGTGCCCAGACATCTGGCTAAACATTACTTCTGGGCGTGTTTGTGAAGGTGTTTCTGGAAGGCATTAGCTTTTGAATCAGTAGACTGAGTCAAGAAGATGGCTCTTCCCAATGCGAGTAGGCATCATCTAATCTGTTAAGAGTTTGAACAGAAGAAAAAGGTAGAGGAAGGGAGAATTCTCTCTGCCTGAGTGCTTGAGCCGGGACGTTGTTCTCCTGCCCTGGGACTGGGATTTACACCATCTTCTGGTTCTCAGGCCTTTGGACTCAGACTAGAACTGCATCGCCAGTTCTCCTGGTTCTCCAGCTTGCAGACATCATCTGTGAGACTTCTCAGTCTCCATAGTAGCATGAACCCATTCCTATAATAAATCTCTTTATATATATGGACATAGATACAGGTATAGATTTAGATAGATACATAGGTATTGATAGATATAGATATCTATATATCTCCTATTGGTTCTGTTTCTCTGGAGAACTCTGATATGCCCTTGCAGCTGGGCATGGGCAGTGAGTGATGTATGTTATTTCTAGTCAGAAGCATCTAGCTGCTGCTCAGCTTTTCACCCTTTCATTCCTCTGGCTTGATGAATCCTGAACGTTTATGTCAAAGCATTGGATTCATAAATTGATGGAACCTCAATCAGCCAGATCTCTAAGTAAAGGGCCCCCCACTCACCTGGACCAATCCTTTGTTGGACATGTAATGTGAGCCGGAAATGATTTTGTTGCTTTAAGCCACTAAGATGTGGGTTATTTGTTACTCCTCATAATCTAGGCTATCCTGACTGGTATAAAAAGCCATCATTTATTGAGCGTCTAGTATGTGCCAGGCTCTTTCCTCATAGAATAGCTAGAAGGACCCTGTTATTATATAAGAGTCACGGCCATTGTTGAGAACCTTCTTGGCTTCTTATCTCATTCAGAGTGAAAGCCCCACTCCTTCCACTGTGACCTGGAAAGCCCTGCATCGTCTGGTACCCTGCTCTGACCTCCTCTCCTTTGGCTCTCCTCCTAGCTTATTCCACTCCAGTCCTACCAGCCTCCCTGCTAGTCCTTCAGCACACCCAGCACACTCCCACCTCAGGGCCTTTTGCACTTGCCATTCCTTATGCCTACAGTGCCATTCCTTGGTGCCTAAATTTATCTAAATGTTTATTTAACCCCCTGATGACAGACTTCTCAACTGCCTAACTACCTTCTCTGCTTTATTATTATTTTTTCCTTATCATCTTTGCCTAATCGAATAGATACCTTATTTCTCTTATTTACCTCAGTTTCCTGATTGGAATATAGGGTCTCTCTGAGGGCAGGGATTTTTGTCGGCTTTGACTCCAGATGAACCCCCAGGGCCTGGAACATAGGAAGTTTTCCTGAAATCACTTGAATGAGTGAATGCGTGAGCTCCTGAATATTCTCCAAGAGGAAGGGATTGTTAACCCCATCTTCAGAGGAGGAAGCTCAGAGACTCAGTACCTGGGTTGAGGTCACACAGTGGTGATTCAGAGGCTGATGTTCTGTTTGTTTCATAGGCAGGGCGATGGCAGTTATTCATCTTTTTCTGAAGTGCCTGATGGGCTAGTCTCACTTCAGAGGGGTACCACTGCTCAGGTCTGTCTTTCCAGCCTCTCACAGATTGATTTGAGAGGGGCTAGGGCTCTGGAGTGGCTGGGGCGGGCAGCAGCGCCACCTACTGGACACATGAATCCTTCTGCGTCTCTTGGCACTGCCACGGGGCTGAGGGGAAGCTCTTAGGCTCACAGTTTGAGACAGCCTTGACGCCCTCAAATATTTGAAGTATGTGCACACAAGGTGTGAGCTGCGAGACTCCATCATTCCCCCACTTATGCATAGCCTGTTAAGAGCTCTAGGTCTGGGATCCAACAGACCTGGATTTAATTCCTGGCTTAGACTACCTTCTGGCTGTGCAACCTTGGGCAATCCCCTGAGCCTCAGAAGCCTCATCTGCAAAACGGGGATAATCAAAGCATCTACCTCGGGGGTGTGGTGAGGATCAAGCCGGTACTGTAGAAATACCACCTCCTCAGAGAGGCCTTCACAGATTACATCTATCTAAAAGAGTTCCTCCTCCATTCGCTCCAAGCCATTCTTCATTTTTTTTACTTTGCCTTATTTGTTTCATTATAACATATATTTGACATTTTAATATTCCTTTTCTACTATCTCTCTCCCCAAATGTCAGCTCTATCATGGCAGAGATTTTGCTCATGCTGTATATATCATATCCCCTGAGCCTCTAGCAATGCTGGGAAC